>NW_027103758.1:94508-414664 GCF_902728285.1 Clytia hemisphaerica | reverse complement strand
GACCTCGCGATAATTTCTACTCGCGAAAGTTTGTACGCCTAAAGTATCACAATTGAGTTTTGATGTGTACTTCTCACAGTATCATAAATTGTGTTTTGATGAGTACTCTTCACAATATTACGATTGAGTTTTGATGTGTACTCTTCACAATTTTATGATTGAGTTTTGATGTATACTCTGTGCAATTTCATATTTGAGTTTTGATGTGTACTCTTCACAATATCATAAATTGAGTTTTGTTGTGTAATCTTCACAATTTCATAATTGAGTTTTGATGTGTACTCTTCACAATTACATAATTGAGTTTTGATGTGTACTCTTCACAATTTCATAATTGAGTTTTGATGTGTACTCTTCACAATTTCATAATTGAGTTTTGATGTGTACTCTTCACAATTTCATAATTGAGTTTTGATGTGTATTCTTCAGAATTTCATAATTGAGTTTTGATGTGTACTCCTCACAATATCATTAATTGAGTTTTGATGTGTACTCTTCACAATTTCATAAATTGCGTTTTGACGTGTACTCTTCACCATTTTACAATTGAGTTTTGATGTATACTCTTTACATTTTCATAATTGAGTTTTGATGTCTACTCTTCACAGTTTCATAATTGAGTTTTGATGTGTACTCTTCACAATTTCATAATTGAGTTTTGATGTGTACTCTTCATAATTTCATAATTGAGTTTTGATGTGTACTCTTCACAATATCACAATTGAGTTTTGATGTGTACTCTTCACAATATCACAATTGAGTTTTGATGTGTACTATTCACCATTTCATAATTGAGTTTTGATGTGTACTCTTCACAATTTCATAATTGAGTTTTGATGTGTACTCTTCACAATATCATTAATTGAGTTTTGATGTGTACTCTTCACAATTTTATAATTGAGTTTTGATGTGTACTCTTCACAATTTCATAATTGAATTTTGATGTGTACTCTTCACCATTTCATAATTGAGTTTTGATGTATACTCTTCACAATTTCATAAATTGAGTTTTGATGTGTACTCTTCACAATTTCATAATTGAGTTTTGATGTGTACTCTTCACAATATCACAATTGAGTTTTGATGTGTACTATTCACAATATCATAAATTGAGATTTGATGTGTACTCTTCACAATTTCATAATTGAGTTTTGATGTGTACTCTTCACAATTTCATAATCGAGTTTTGATGTGTACTCTTCACAATTTCATAATTGAGTTTTGATGTGTACTCTTCACAATATCATAAATTGAGTTTTGATGTGTACTCTTCACAGTATCATAAATTGAGTTTTGATGTGTACTCTTCACAATTTCATAATTGAGTTTTGATGTGTACTCTTCACAATATCATAATTGAGTTTTGATGTGTACTCTTAGCAATTCCATGATTTAGTTTTGATGTGTACTCTTCACAATTTCATAATTGAGTTTTGATGTGTACTCTTCACAATATTATAAATCGAGTTTTGATGTGTACTCTTCACAATATCATGAATTGAGTTTTGATGTGTACTCTTCACATTTTCATAAATTGAGTTTTGATGTGTACTCTTCACAATATCATAAATTGAGTTTTGATGTGTACTCTTCACAATATCATAAATTGAGTTTTGATGTGTACTCTTCACAATATCATAAATTGAGTTTTGATGTGTACTCTTCACAGTATCATAAATTGAGTTTTGATGTGTACTCTTCACAATATCATAAATTGAGTTTTGATGTGTACTCTTCACAGTATCATAAATTGAGTTTTGATGTGTACTCTTCACAATTCCATGATTTAGTTTTGATGTGTACTCTTCACAGTATCATAAATTGAGTTTTAATGTGTACTCTTCACATTTTCATAATTGAGATTTAATGTGTACTCTTCACAGTTTCATATTGAGTTTTGATGTGTACTCTGCACAATTTCATTTTGTGTTTTCGATGTGTACTCTTCACAATTCCATGATTTAGTTTTGATGTGTACTCTTCACAATATTATAAATTGAGTTTTGATGTGTACTCTTTACAATTTCATAATTGAGTTTTGATGTGTACTCTTCACAATTTTACAATTGAGTTTTGATGTGTACTCTTCACAATTTCATAATTGAGTTTTGATGTGTACTCTTAACAATTTCACAGTTGAGTTTTGATGTGTAATCTTCACAATCTCATAGTTGAGTTTTGATGTGTACTCTTCACAATTTCATAATTGAGTTTTGATGTGTACTCTTCACAATATTGTAGATTGAGTTTTGATAGGTACTTTTCACAATTTCATAATTGAGTTTTGATGTGTACTCTTCACAGTTTCATAATTGACTTTTGATGTGTACTCTTCACAATTTCATGATTTAGTTTTGATGTGTACTCTTCACAATTTCATAATTGAGTTTTGATGTGTATTCTTCACAATTTTATATTTGAGTTTTGATGTGTACTCTTCACAATGTCATTATTGAGTTTTGATGTGTACTCTTCACAATACTTCGGGGGTACAATTTTTCAAAACTTTTGCGATTTTTGCGAATTTTTGCATTTTTTGCCAAATTACTGTCTTTGAAAATTCTTAACAGGGTAATTAGCGAAAGTTCATGCTTGTGAACTTTTCTTTAAAAAATTAAAAAATCTTTGAAACCTTGAAACTGCAATACATATTGAATTTTCAGCTTTTTTTAACCTTTGATGCCTTTTTAAATACAAAGAACAACTGTTTTTACCGTTTCAAGGAATCTTTCTCATTTTTAAGTCATTTTTCGTTTTAAATTTCTTTTTTAACCAATGATTTGCAAAAGTTTACGCTCGCGGAAAATATTTTGTTCTCAAATTTCTGAAGTAAATTTCTTGAGTTTCGTGATTTTGCGACCTCGTGATAGTCTCTGCTCGTGAAAGTTTGAACGCTTAAACTATCACAATTGACTTTTGATGTGTACTCTTTGCGTTTTCATAATTGAGTTTTTATGTGTACACTTCACAATATCACAATTGAGTTTTGATGTATACTCTTCACAATTTGATAATTGAGTTTTGATGTGTACTCTTCCCAACGTCACAATTGAGTTTAGATTTGTACTCTTCACAATTTCATAATTGAGCTTTTAGATGTACCCTTCACAATTTCATAATTGAGTTTTGATGTGTACTCTTCACAATTTCATAATTGAGCTTTTAGGTGTACTCTTCACAATTTCATAATTGAGTTTTGATGTGTACTCTTCACAGTTTCATAATTGAGTTTTGATATGTACTTATCACAATTTCATAAATGGAGTTTTGATGTGTACTCTTCACAATATCGTAAATTGAGTTTTGATGTGTACTCTTCACAATATCATAAATTGAGTTTTGATGTGTACTCTTCACATTTTCATAATTGAGTTTTGATGTGTACTCTTTACAATATCATAAATTGAGTTTTGATGTGTACTCTTCACAATATCGTAAATTGAGTTTTGATGTGTACTCTTCACAATATCATAAATTGAGTTTTGATGTGTACTCTTCACAATATCATAAATTGAGTTTTGATATGTACTCTTCACATTTTCACAATTGAGTTTTGATGTGTACTCTTCACAATATCATAAATTGAGTTTTGATGTGTTCTCTTCACAATTTCATAAATTGAGTTTTGATGTGTACTCTTCACAATTTTACAATTGAGTTTTGATGTGTACTCTTCACAATTTCATAATTGAGTTTTGATGTGTACTCTTCACAGTATCATAAATTGAGTTTTGATGTGTACTCTTCACAATATCATAAATTGAGTTTTGATGTGTACTCTTCACAGTATCATAAATTGAGTTTTGATGTGTACTCTTCACAATTCCATGATTTAGTTTTGATGTGTACTCTTCACAGTATCATAAATTGAGTTTTAATGTGTACTCTTCACATTTTCATAATTGAGATTTAATGTGTACTCTTCACAGTTTCATAATTGAGTTTTGATGTGTACTCTGCACAATTTCATTATTGTGTTTCGATGTGTACTCTTCACAATTCCATGATTTAGTTTTGATGTGTACTCTTCACAATATTATAAATTGAGTTTTGATGTGTACTCTTCACAATTTCATAATTGAGTTTTGATGTGTACTCTTCACAATTTTACAATTGAGTTTTGATGTGTACTCTTCACAATTTCATAATTGAGTTTTGATGTGTACTCTTCACAATTTCACAGTTGAGTTTTGATGTGTAATCTTCACAATCTCATAGTTGAGTTTTGATGTGTACTCTTCACAATTTCATAATTGAGTTTTGATGTGTACTCTTCACAATATTGTAGATTGAGTTTTGATAGGTACTTTTCACAATTTCATAATTGAGTTTTGATGTGTACTCTTCACAGTTTCATAATTGACTTTTGATGTGTACTCTTCACAATTTCATGATTTAGTTTTGATGTGTACTCTTCACAATTTCATAATTGAGTTTTGATGTGTATTCTTCACAATTTTATATTTGAGTTTTGATGTGTACTCTTCACAATGTCATTATTGAGTTTTGATGTGTACTCTTCACAATACTTCGGGGGTACAATTTTTCAAAACTTTTGCGATTTTTGCGAATTTTTGCATTTTTTGCCAAATTACTGTCTTTGAAAATTCTTAACAGGGTAATTAGCGAAAGTTCATGCTTGTGAACTTTTCTTTAAAAAATTAAAAAATCTTTGAAACCTTGAAACTGCAATACATATTGAATTTTCAGCTTTTTTTAACCTTTGATGCCTTTTTAAATACAAAGAACAACTGTTTTTACCGGTTTCAAGGAATCTTTCTCATTTTTAAGTCATTTTTCGTTTTAAATTTCTTTTTTAACCAATGATTTGCAAAAGTTTACGCTCGCGGAAAATATTTTGTTCTCAAATTTCTGAAAGTAAATTTCTTGAGTTTCGTGATTTTGCGACCTCGTGATAGTTTCTGCTCGTGAAAGTTTGAACGCTTAAACTATCACAATTGACTTTTGATGTGTACTCTTTGCGTTTTCATAATTGAGTTTTTATGTGTACACTTCACAATATCACAATTGAGTTTTGATGTATACTCTTCACAATTTGATAATTGAGTTTTGATGTGTACTCTTCCCAACATCACAATTGAGTTTAGATTTGTACTCTTCACAATTTCATAATTGAGCTTTTAGATGTACCCTTCACAATTTCATAATTGAGTTTTGATGTGTACTCTTCACAATTTCATAATTGAGCTTTTAGGTGTACTCTTCACAATTTCATAATTGAGTTTTGATGTGTACTCTTCACAGTTTCATAATTGAGTTTTGATGTGTACTTATCACAATTTCATAAATTGAGTTTTGATGTGTACTCTTCACAATATCGTAAATTGAGTTTTGATGTGTACTCTTCACAATATCATAAATTGAGTTTTGATGTGTACTCTTCACATTTTCATAATTGAGTTTTGATGTGTACTCTTCACAATATCATAAATTGAGTTTTGATGTGTACTCTTCACAATATCGTAAATTGAGTTTTGATGTGTACTCTTCACAATATCATAAATTGAGTTTTGATGTGTACTCTTCACAATATCATAAATTGAGTTTTGATATGTACTCTTCACATTTTCACAATTGAGTTTTGATGTGTACTCTTCACAATATCATAAATTGAGTTTTGATGTGTTCTCTTCACAATTTCATAAATTGAGTTTTGATGTGTTCTCTTCACAATTTCTTAATAGAGTTTTGTTGTGTACTCTTCACATTTTCATAATTAAGTTTTAATGTGTACTCTTCACAATATCATAAATTGAGTTTTGATGTGTACTCTTCACCTCTTCACAATTATCATAAATTGAGTTTTGATGTGTACTCTTCACATTTTCATAATTGAGTTTTGATGTGTACTCTTCACAATATCATAAATTGAGTTTTGATGTGTACTCTTCACAATTTCACAGTTGAGTTTTGATGTGTAATCTTCACAGTCTCATAGTTGAGTTTTGATGTGTATTCTTCACAATTTCATAATTGAGTTTTGATGTGTACTCTTCACAGTTTCATAATTGACTTTTGATGTGTACTCTTCACAATTTCATAATTGAATTTTGATGTGTACTCTTCACAATTTCATAATTGAGTTTTGATATGTAATCTTCACAATTTCATATTTGAGTTTTGATGTGTACTCTCGGGTACCTAATAGCCGGGGGGTTTGGAATAAGCAGGGGGGTTGGAAAAAATCTCAAAATTTAATAAGCCGGGGGGTTGGAATAAAAATGTCCTGGGTGGAAAATGTTCGAAAAGGAGGCTGATACAGCAGAATTAGGGCAAAAGAGGGAACTTTCAAAAAAAATGTTTCCAAAAATCAATAAGCGGGGGGGTTGGAATAAGAATGTCCTGGGTGGAAAATTTTCGAAAAATTAATTAGCGGCCCCCCCGGCTATTAGGTACCCGAGAGTACTCTTCACAATGTCATTATTGAGTTTTGATGTGTACTCTACAATACTTCGGGGGTACAATTTTTCAAAACTTTTGCGATTTTTGCGAATTTTTGCATTTTTTGCCAAATTACTGTCTTGGAAAATTCTTAACAGGGTAATTAGCGAAAGTTCATGCTTGTGAACTTTTCTTTAAAAAATTAAAAAATCTTTGAAACCTTGAAACTGCAATATATATTGAATTTTCAGCTTTTTTTAACCTTTGATGCCTTTTTAAAGACAAAGAACAACTGTTTTTACCGGTTTCAAGGAATCTTTCTCACTTTTAAGCCAATTTTCGTTTTAAAATTTCTTTTTTAACCAATGATTTGCAAAAGTTTACGCTCGCGGAAAATATTTTGTTCTCAAATTTCTGAAAGTAAATTTCTTGAGTTTCGTGATTTTGCGACCTCGTGAAAGTTTGAACGCTTAAACTATCACAATTGAGTTTTGATGTGTACTCTTTACGTTTTCATAATTGAGTTTTGATGTATACTCTTCACAATTTCAATTTCATAATTGAGTTTTGATGTGTACTCTTCCCAACGTCACAATTGAGTTTAGATTTGTACTCTTCACAATTTCATGATTGAGTTTTAATGTGTACTCTTCACAATATCATAAATTGAGTTTTTATGTGTACTTTTCACAATATCATAATTGAGTTTTGATGTGTACTCTTCACAATTTCATAATTGAGTTTTGATGTGTACTCTTCACAGTATCATAAATTGAGTTTTGATGTGTACTCTTCACAATTTCATAATTGAGTTTTGATGTGTACTCTTCACAATATCATAATTGAGTTTTGATGTGTACTCTTCACAATTTCATAATTGAGTTTTGATGTGTACTCTTCACAGTATCATAAATTGAGTTTTGATGTGTACTCTTCACAATTTCATAATTGAGTTTTGATGTGTACTCTTCACAATATCATAATTGAGTTTTGATGTGTACTCTTCACAATATCATAAATTGAGTTTTGATGTGTAC
This sequence comes from Clytia hemisphaerica, assembly GCF_902728285.1. Lineage (NCBI taxonomy): Eukaryota > Metazoa > Cnidaria > Hydrozoa > Leptothecata > Clytiidae > Clytia > Clytia hemisphaerica. The sequence goes on along the minus strand of NW_027103758.1, from coordinate 407,225 downwards.
TCTTCACAATTTCATAATTGAGTTTTGATGTGTACTCTTCACAATTTCATAATTGAGTTTTGATGTGTACTCTTCACAATTTCACAATTGAGTTTTGATGTGTACTCTTCACAATTTCATAATTGAGTTTTGATGTGTACTCTTCACAATTTTACAATTGAGATTTGATGTGTACTTATCACAATTTCACAATTGAGTTTTGATGTGTACTCTTCACAATATAATAAATTGAGTTTTGATGTGTACTCTTCACAATTTCACAATTGAGTTTTGATGTGTACTCTTCACAATTTTATAATTGAGTTTTGATGTGTACTCTTCACAATTTCATAATTGAGTTTTGATGTGTACTCTTCACAATTTCATAATTGAGTTTTCATGTGTACTCTTCACAATTTTATAATTGAGTTTTGATGTGTACTCTTCACAATTTCATAATTGAGTTTTGATGTGTACTCTTCACAATTTCATAATTGAGTTTTGATGTGTACTCTTCACAATTCCATAAATTTAGTTTTGATGTGTACTCAAACGTTTATGCAGCCAAAATATGGCCCTCAAAATTTGACCCATGCAGGGCTGTGAAACTTTAAACTTGTGTGAAAAAACTACCCTTACGATGCTCACTCTTGGAAGTTTTCAAATTGTAAAATTTTGCCCAAAAAATTAATTTAGCTCACCTTTTACACCTTTACAATGCAGTTTTATTCGTCTTCGCTCATTTTGACCCTTACAGTGCATTCATTTATGTTGGAAAACATACCCTTTACCTTTGGGGTCGTATCTTAAGTGCCCCTTTCCCCTGGAGCTAGGAGCTAGAACCTTTTTGGGCAACTGTGCCTGGTATAATTTATATATAGCGGAGATTTAAAAGCACTTTATAAATTTCAAAGGTGATCAGTTTCCTTTAAAATTTGAATTTGAAATAAAGTTTCACTTAACTTAGAGCTTAGCATAAAAGGCAGATAACAGTGAAATAGTTCTGTATTTCTCGATTCAAAAACAAATTGGAATTATTTCCATTATATGATATAAATCAAACAACCTCTAACTAACTTTAAAGTTGCCATTTTATTACCACTAAAAACTCACGAAATGGAGATTTTGGTTGAATGTCAATTCACTGTTAAGATTTGAAAATTCATTCAACTTACGTATCGTTTGACTAGTGTCCTAGATTTCTAAAATCCACGTTTTACCTATGAGAATCTTCCAAAAAAACCGGAAAGAATGAACGTGATAATTAATTTTTTTAACTCACCTAAAGAAATATTAAGTTCCTTGTCCACACGTTGTCTTCTTTATTTCTCAACTGTTACCTTGAGTTACTTACTCTCCAATACGGCATCTCAATTCAAATTTGTTTCACGTTCATCTTAAGTTATTAATCATTAATGGCTTTGTTGGGCACAACTAACCAATGAAATACTTTCGATCTGAAACAAACCGAGCTAATCCATCCAACAATGTGCTAAAGAAACATCACGGTTTGAAGTCTTTAATTTTGAGGTCCACGGTAATGCAAATTTATATCCACGCGATTGCGAGATTTTCTACAGAATATCATAGATTCTTTTGGATTTTCACGTTTTCATTGGTGTTAGTCGACTCCTTTACTACCATTTTCTTTAAACGGTTCCATTTTCAATTGAAAATCTGAAGTGTCATACACAATTTACAGCGTGGTTTCTTATATGCGGTGAACACAAACTGTATGCTTTGAACTTATTTTTCGAATGCTAAGTTTTATTTGTTGTTGTGTTTTTCAAGATGCGAAAAAGTTATTTGACGTCAGAAATTTGGAGAAAAATATTTTTGTGACGACATTTTTTGAAATCTCAGCCGTCCTTGCAACAACTAACCTTTTCGTATATCGAAATTAAAAGAGCACACGCAACATAACTTTCAAAACTTTCTACACCTTCTAAAAGCAGCCGCGGCTTTCCAAAAACCAAAAAGTCCTCCGTGCAAGTGATCAACAAGGAGTTGATCAAAAAATATGTCTTTCACAACGTGAAGGTTGTCTACCATCAATCATGACTTCCACCATCAACTGTTACCATACCCCTATCCCGACTCTTTGTCATCCGTTGAGTCAAGATATCTTCTTCTTCAGGCACCACGAAACAACGATCAAATAACCGGTTTAGTTTGCGTCATTGCGACATTTCCATTGATTCTTTCAGTCTGTTCCTCTAAAGAATCCTGCATTGTAACATGCATGCGTAATTTGTCGTTCTTTTAAACCACATGTAGTTAATTACCGTGATACAGTCACTTTCGGTCGGTGTTGTGGACGGCAAAATATGTCGTTTTTTATGAAATTTGTCGTTCTTTTTGTCTATTTTTAGTAATGTAGGATTCTTTACACAAACCCCGTCCTTACACCGTCCGCGAGTTATCGGACACCGAGACACAAGTAACAGGTTACGCCGACGTCGTTCTGCGATGTGGTACGGTTTCTAGATAACGATACCTTGTTTGGGCCCACTATACTTTAATCGGATCAAATTTCGCGTGGATTTAATTTCGCGAATATGCCTGAAAACAGCTGAAAATAGCCATTTTTTGCCACAAATGGAGACTCTGGACCAGTTTCTTCTCCGAAAATGCGATTTTAAAAGTTTTTTGGTGGATTCATAGTCATTATAAAAATCCCCGGTCTCGCAATGTATTTTTTTATTTTTTTGTTCAATTTTCTTTTGTTCCAAACAAATGGCAAGTTGCGATTTGCATACTTTTTGATCACGTTACCAAAATCTCCTCTTGGGATAGGTCTATTTTCTAATCACATGATCAAAAAGTTTGCAAAATAAATTCATTTTGGTGCGTAAGCAATAACAAGAGACAAAAGCCTTCCAGACTAGTGTTTTTATAAAGACTATGGTGGATTTAATCCGATTAAAGTAGCTATTTTCAGCGCACAGGCAAAATCTGAATTATTATCAGACTTCAATTAACTTACAACAAAATTGCTTTCAAAGGTACAAACATTCGCATCATCACCGAAGAGGTCCACCGCAAAAAGTTTTCCAAAAAAAGAAATCAACGCCTGGATCAACAAGATTGGATTGCTATCAGAGATCGCTAAAACCGGTCCTCATGAAGCTTAAACTTGCTTTACAACAATGTACAGACACAAACTGGGCTTCATTAAGAGGACTATCCCCAACGATCAATACCAAGCTAATCCCATCTATCATAAATAAAGTAAGTAAGTATATTAATTGCCAAGGTCGTCCATTTTGCTATCAACTCTTCCAATTGATGTGGTTGAATCGGCCAATCGGCCTCTAAACTTTAGTAGTATGGAGCATCATTCAATTTTGAAATAAAAAATAGAAAGAAATTTATCTAAAGATATATATGCGTTCAACTTAGGTTTTTATCTACTGCACCTTCATGATTTGAAAAATCTTGTCCAGAGGTCGTCTTTGTTGTCTTTACTTCCCGATTGTAACCTCGTAACGCCCTAATAAGGCATCTCAGTCAAGCTAGTTGTGCGTTTTGAGTTTAAAAAACATGAATTTTCATTGCAATTTTTTTAGGTACAACCGATGAAATAGGGCCAATCTAAAACAAACCAACCAAGTCCAACCAACAGTATGCTGCTTCTTTAAGAATGATTCACGGTATGATATTCTTTACGATTTTTACGTTTTTCTCCGCAAATGCATATGTTAACTGAACCATGTATCGTTTATTTTCTATTGAATTATACTTTCCAATCAACAAATTGAAGTCCATACTCATTTCCACGCTAAATTAAACGCAACCAGCGCAATTCGTGCGCTCTGAATTTTCTTTTTTTAAATGTTAAGGTTTTTTGTTGTTTTGTTCTATTTTTTCCAACGTGAAAAATATTATTTGACGTCAGAATGTAGATATAAGATCGTGACGACATCTTTTGATGAAGAAAATTGAAAATGAGGAGAACCTTGCAGAATTTTCTAAGCTACGAAATAATGAGAAAGAAATACCTCAGAATAAAGGCTTTTAAATTGCCCAGAAGGGAACATAAGTTTTTATCTATCATACCTTCACAAATTGAAAAATCTTGTCCAGACGTCGTAGCTGTCTTTTTTCCCAACTGCAACCTCACAACACCCTAATGAGTCATCTCAATCAAATCAGAAGTATGTTTTAAGCTTCAACATTTTCAGTTACCCAAATACTACCATAGTTCATGATATTTCGTGAATTCTTTGAACTCTTGAATAGACAATTCAACAAATTTGATCTTTTCCTTACCCATGAAATATCTTCAGAATCTATCCACCTACTCGACATTGAAATTTTCATCGAAAACGGCCAGTTCCATACCCGTGAATTTCGCAAACAAACAGCATCCAACTCCTTTGTTAAGTTCGGATCAGCGCACCCTAGACACTGCTTTAAAGGTATCGTAAAAAGTCAGCTACTCAGACTCCGCCGCCTATGCTCTAGAGACTGTGATTTCCTTCAAGCCGTTGAAAAATTGAGAGAAAGATGTATCAATTCTGGATACTGTCCGCAAATGGTGGATAACATCTTACAACAAGCTCATACCCTCCAGAGAAACCTTACCCCTACTGGACGTTCAGAAACCGAAGTTAATGCTGTTAGATGGGTCATTCTCTTAGGTACATCATACGAAAAAACAGTTGAACGCTTTGCTAGTCGTATCAACAAAACCCTCATTCATCATCAAATCAAACTTGATATTGTAAAATGTAACGGTTCTTCAATCGGTAGTCTCTTGTTTCAAAACCATATCAAAAGTAACTTTCCACAAGCTTGTTCTCGACGTTGTGTTGTTTGCTCCAACGATATTTGTAACGAAAATAGTCATATTGAATCACCAACCAATGGTTGTAGTTATCCTGTTGACAGTTCTTTATCATGTTCAAACTGTGGAATCTATTGTATTTCGTGCTCGTGCTTATCACTCTATGTTGGTAAAACTACCACAAAATTTGGTCAAAGGTTTAAGGAACATTTCCAAAAATCACGAACCTCGGCAGTTTTGGAACACTCGAAAACTTGTAGTGTTGGTAAAGAGAAAACTGATTTCTCAGTTCAGTACCTTGAAAACATGTACTCTAGAGGAAAGTACTCTTTGTCTGAAAGGGAGTACTTATGGAATGAACGTTTAAGAGGTGTCTTGAATATCCAGAAAACGTTGTAAAGTTAATTTGATAGTTTGATTATTTTGATTTTGTCCTTATACTTCGTCTCATTTTATCATTTTACTTGCACTTTTGATAATCTAATTTTTATTTATTTTTAGAACACTAAATAATTACTGATGATGATATTAATATATCGAAACGTGTTTAAAGATAAAAATTAACATTACTCCTGTCAAATTCGTTCGACTATGTCTTGCTATTGACTTATTATAGTTCATGATATAACGGTGCTGTGGTATAGTGGTCATTGACCTTGGTTACTGCACAGGCGACTGAAGTTCGATTCCCACTCTCAGCGGTTCACTTGGCAAGTGAATGAACCTTCACCCTGGTCAACCCTTGTCATGCGAGGGGAATTAGGTAGTCAGTTCAAGGTGCTGACGGGACGCTAATTGAAAGCGTCTATAGTTGCGAAAATGGGCCTCAAAGCCTCCTGCGACTCAACCAAATAGAAATGGAAAAAACACACCAGTGTTTCAACATTCATCTAACCATATAACGTTAAAAGGACAATATTCGCTAATCTGACAACTCCACGCTCTACCTAATAGTCGGGTAGAACTAGCCTGAGACCTGGACAAAATTGCCATCAAGCTGAAAATTGGCACACATGTTCTTTAGGGTATACTGAGTTGTCAAAAAAATGGCACATCAATCCAAACAACGGAAACCACTTTTTCGGACAGTTTAAAATCGGACATGTCCCGAAAATACGTCCGAAAAAAAAATTGTCCAAATATACAAGTATTATATATCAAAAGAAAGATAATTTCAAGACGAAAAAAATAATTGCTTACAAGAAGTCGTGGAAATGACGGGCTGCTTTGATCTCTTTTATCTAGATTTGAGATGAATATCAAATGAGCTTTTAATCGCACTTAAACAAACGCCAATCATTTGTATAAAATTACTAGGTCACAGTCACAGTGTTGATGTAAACCACACTGAAACGACGGCCTTCCATCACGCATCACGCTCGCGAAAGAGCGCGCGCACATTATTAACGCCTACATGTCACCTCCAGTACATTTTAGACTATTCATTGAAAACATATTACAATATAGTCATTTTTCATGTCTCGATTATTCAATTCCCAAATAAAAGACATTCAGGGAAAAAAAGAGAAACACCTGGGTAATCTAGTTAAAAAAAGCAAAAGTAAATATTAGACAAAGTAATGAACCAAGACAAAACGAGATTAGCGTATCACTATGAAAGAAACCGCCTCCGGCGGTCCATAATCCAGTTGCTTACGCTTTCACATTCAAGCAGAAGCCAATGGCGCGGTTTTAATTGTTTTCGCTGAACAATCGGGCCAGCTAGTCACATTCGACATTACCCCTTTGGTATGCGCAGAATCGATGATCTGTTATGAGATTAATGTTATCTGGACTTTGAAACACTGTTTTGTGCCAGCTGGGTACTACACCGGTAAATACTTTTGATCTGAAACAAACTAAGTTAATCCAACCAACAGGATGATGCCTTCTAAACAACCATCATGGTACGATGTCTTTAATTTTCCGGTTCCACAGTGATGTATAGCTAGCAAATTGATACATTTCCACACGATCACAAGCCTTTCTACTTTATATAGTAGATTCTTCGGGATTTTCACATTTTCATTGTTGTTAGTCGAGTCCTTTACTATCATTCTCTTTAAACGGTAGCATTTCAAACGAACAATTGAAATTATCTTACACAATTTACAGCACGTTTTCTTAGATGCGGAGAGCTTCGAAATTATTTTTCGAATGCTGAGGTTTGTTTGTTGTTGTGTTTTTCAAAGTGCAAAAATATTATTTGACGTCAGAAATTTGCAGATCGTGACGACAATTTTTTGAAATAAATTAGCAAGCTCCTTTTGCAAAAATGCATATATAACGCGATCGCGGGGTATTTGAACAGAGAGAAAATTTTATCCCGCGATCGCAGTATACGCAATTATATCACGATCGCGGGAAGTGCCCGAACTGTGATCAAAGGAGACCTTCTTCATTTCCCTCACGAAGGAGAGACCATTGAAAAACAACAACGACGCGGCGATTAGAATCAACAGAATCGTTAATTATATCATCGTTATCGTGTCAATCTGTATTGAGGACAAAATGTAGGTCCATTTGGACTTGACAAAGACGGGTTGCGACTTACCCTACATTCAAACAGCTTCAATACCGAAGCAAATGAGCTCTACGTTTCACTTGTCGAAATGACGAACCATCCAAGTAGACGTATTCTTTATGACCTTTCTTTCTACCCCTGACTGATCGGTATCGGTGGAACACTACATCGTCGACGGTTTCCGTCGGTTTATCTCTGGTGCGTGCTTCTAAGAGAAAACCAATAAGAAATCGTAAAATTGTTAAAACATCGAACGTCGTCAATACTGTCAATCATGAAGCTTTCTTGTGAATGTCATCTGCTCATCAATCATAACATTCGCCACCAACTGTTACAATTTTGTCATCGGTTGAGTCTAGATACCTTCTTCAGCGGTCACCACACAAGGATTAAATAACCGACTAAGCGAAAGCCATCAATTCACGAACGAGATAAAGAATTATCTTTGAGTAGATATTCGGTCAGAAGTCCACCATTTGTCACAGTGAAAATCAACGTCTAGATCAATGAGTTTGCATATCTGTCACTCTTTTCGAATTAAACTTCGCTATGAGAACCATCTTCAACATGGTGTTGACACAATCTTCAAAAGCTAAATGAAATCCTCCTCACCAAATTCATCCAAGTCATCACTACAGTAGGAATCAACCTAAATAATATAAAGCGTTCGAAATAATCGAACAATCGAACTAATCAAACTCCAGCGAACGATTAAAGTTCCAGTAAAAAAATTAATCGAACCTAATCGAACACTTACAATTTTTGAAGCAATAGGAGGTCGATTAGTTCGGTCAGTAAAAAGCTCGTTAAGTTCGATGATATTAAATTCTCATATCTATCCGGAATAAGGTCCGTAGCCCCTCTGTTGGGATTTCGCCCGCGGTCGCGTGGCGGAATACTACGCCCTAAAAACCGTCTTTTGTATATGTATTAAGGGCTCTGACCATAGTGAATTTTTCATAATTGCCGTGTTTAAAATGTGTTTTCTGACTGATGTAACCAACAAAACTATGGCATGTTATACATTTTCTATTAGACAAACTATTCCTGAATCTGAAAATTCAAAAATTGCATTAAAAAAGTTTGATGAAGAAGAAAATGAAGACTTTTGCGAGGAAGAGTATTTCAACTTTGAAGAGCTTAGTTTCGGCGAAGAAAAAACATTTTGAAAAATTTTTCGCAGTAAATGGTGTATCTTTTACCGAACAATAAAAATTTTTGCGGAAAATTTTTGTAAATGCTTCTTTGTCTCGAAATCTTCAAAATAGTGGTTTTTCATCAATTTTTCATCTGGATTTTGCTTAAAAAAACAGTCATAACTTTTGACACATCTTTTTAGAAAAATTTTCCGCAAAATTTAAAATAGTTCAATTCTTTGCGGACAGCTTGAAAAAATTTCGAAACAAAAATGTTAATTACCCATTAAAACTTAGCACTTTTTATAAAAGAAGGCGATGCAACATATTATTAACGTCTTTTTAAAGTTCATAACGTCATATTTGCAATCAAGTTCTTAATTACTCTTAAGGGATTTGATTAAAAAGCAATTTATAAAGGCAATTCTTTGTTAAAAGTGTTAAAGAATCTAAAACATAACTTTTATGTTCAGATACTAAAATCAATTTTCTGACTATGGTCAGAGCCCTTAAGAAATTGAAAGCCCTTTATTTCAAGCACAAGCACGGTCTTGCCGCCCAAAGCTCAAGAAGATCAATGAACAATCGTAAGATGAGATAAAAAAACTCATCGAAATCAACTGAGAGCAAAGGTTAATTTTGGTATCAACTCTTTCAATTGGAGACAAGGGTTTCAAGATCACCAAACAACCTTTCTGGGACTTAATCAAGATTCGATATGATTAATCATATGGTGAATCGTCTTCAAAACGTTTTCTAGTGTAAGAGGGAGTCATTCAACTTTGAAGGCGCTTTGGTGTGTAACAAAAAAAGGCTTTGTCCCACTCGTCACGATTCAATCCACGAAATCAACGGATTTCTACTTGCACAATCTTATAAAGACATGAGGGTCGAGCCAATTTTGACTCCGTTATCAGGATAGCATTTCATAACACCGTTTTTTCTTAATTCTTCAACGCGATCGCCAATCGGTTCAGGATCTTTAGAATTGCAGGAAAATCAGCATCGCCAAAACAGAAATGTGCGATATAGTCTAGAAGGTTTCAATTGAATTAGGCCAGTGTCAGGTCGGCGAAGGCTGTTGACCATGAGAAATCTCTCAATTGGAAGAGTTTGTACGACAGTTGCAAAGTGATGTCTAAATCTATGTTCTCAAAGATGGAGAAGAAAATCACCCCCGAAGAAAGGATCTATACCAACCTTACCTTATGCCTACAAACCCGGTGAGTGCACCGTATTTCCCAAGCTCCGCAAGGAAATAGAGAGGAATAAATTCCACTTACCCTAACAAGGAAACACGAACTTTGTTTTGTATCTATATTTAATGATCTCACATCTTGTGCAGATGTCGCCTTTGCTATTTTTATTTCTCAACTGCAAACTCACAACGTCTCGTACGTCTTCTAACTTCAGCTTGTTGTTCGTTTTGAGCTTGTAGATAAATTTTCCATTTCAACTTTTTTCAGGTACAAGTGGTTAAACAAACCGAACTAAAACAAACCAACCAAACTAATGCATCCAATAGCATGCTGCTTTTTCAAGAACAACGGCATGGTAAGATATCTTCGTCTTTTACGTCTTTATGTGCTATTGGATCGATAAAATGTTTTGCTGACAAACAAATTTCATTTAAACGTGATCCGAAACATACACTATTTGACCGTAAATTGAATTCTTTATGAATTTCACGTTTTCCTTCTTAATGCATGCATGTAACAACATCTTCTCAAAAAGTCTTTTCCGATCAACAAATTGAAGTTTATACTCAGCTTTGTTCCGCTACCTGAGACGCGCTCAGCTCCAGCGGTATGCTCTGAAAATTCTTTCTTTTTTCAATGTTTTTTTTCTTTCTTCCTCAGTTTTTTTTCTTCTAATTGTCCAAGTGAAAAATATTATTTGACGTCAGAAATATGATTGTGACGACATCTTTTGATGAAAAAATATTGAAAATGTGAAGCCCCGAAACACCGATTTTTGAGATATTATGATAGAAATTAATGTTTCATCAAGCTACTACAAACTTTGGAGATTTTGTTTATTCGACAAAGTCATCGCTAAGATTTAAAAATATTCAAACTCCTTAGGCAATCTTATTCCCACAAGCCCGAATATACCCCCCTTATTTGAAAATGATTGCCATTGATTGTACTTTCCATGTGTCGATCAAGCGTGAAAAGGTTTTGTAATATAAACGATGTGTGATAATTATTCCAAAACTGTATCCTCTGCAATTGCGTTGAGCTCCTTTATTAATTGATGTCCATTTTAATCTTTTCAGCTTACACCGTCAAATGAAGTTCGCTCGGAAACAAACCAAGCAGATAAATTCGCTGGCTTTTGCAAAACCATGACACGACATGTACTCACCTTTCGTTCCATGGAAATGTAAGTAAACACTGACAAAATAAAACAAACTTATACGTCACGTGATCGTAAGTATTCCTGCAATATTTTATCGTAGATTGTTTGCCATTTTCTCCCCATTTTACTTATCGTAAAATAAAAATTGTTGCTAATTGTGTCGTGTAGCAATATTTTTTGTTAATAAAGCATTTACACACGGATTTCGAATTCAATTTGCATGGCTTTTCCATGTAATTTGCACGAAAAAAAATCAACTTACTTTTGAATCACTTTTATCACTCCAATAATTTTTTTATGACACGAAAAAAATAGTATGTCAAAGTTGAGGGCCCATGTCATAAGAATATCATAATTCGAATCCCATGCTCTCTAAAATTATTCCATACTTTTGAGTCCAAATTTAAAAATATTAGTCGGAATTTTGACAAGCTGACGATGATTTTGTCTCTGTTATCTTTGTCATGATATAGATAAAAGACTTGAGAAGAGTAGAACAACAGAGACTTTTGTCGAAATTTTGACGTCGTTAGCAAGGTATTCCCAAGAGGTATACCATGAAAATTTATTGTTTCATTTTATGATTTTAACGAGGCGGCAACGAAGCTAGCAGTGTTATCTTCAAAAATACAAAGGAGATGGATGTCCAGTCGCCGTGACAGATGCTAAGACTATAATGCTTAATAATAAGGCTGAATAATGCTTTGTAGGGAAAGTCTAGAAACAAGTAATAATTAGACTGATTTTCTTTTGAGATATCAATGAATAAGCTAACATACACAAAATAGCTTTTTCCTAAAAATGTGGATATTATTTTTTCAAAGAATAAATTGCGAATGTTATAATATTTATTAGTAAAAGTGTCCGGGTTGAGTAAATTACAAAAACCAAAACACTCAAAAGACATGCAACTATATTTCAACCAATTGGAAATATAATGACTCAGAGTAAAGTCAATAGCATTCCGTGCAGGAACCAGGAATTAACAGGTAATAATGTATTCAGGAGTTTATCCAACGGCATGACAATGGATAATATTATCAAAATTTAAAACGATTGCCAGCAATCTCTGAGTTGGAGCAGCGATATTGTGTAGAAGGATGGAAAATGTAACGTAGTATTAGTAACAATAACGAGGCAATATTGCCACGTCAGAGCCAGGAATTGACAGGAAATAACGTATTCAGTTTTTCCAACAGATGACATAACGTAACGTGGTAACTGTAGAAGTAACAAGGCAAAATTGCCATGTCAAAGTAAGTGAATGCTCATCCATAGAATAAGCTTAAATGGAAAATAAGAAGCACGAAGTTAGATGATAATATGATCAGTGTACTGAAATTTCCTCAAAAAATTACACACAAGGTTCCTCCAATTTTTGGCACAAATTTTCCCAATTAACCCAATTAATACCTGGTTAGTGACAACCAGACGTAACTAATCAAACAGCTCGATCACCAAACTAATCGAACTTTATCGAACTTGATCGAACGACAAAAGATTAAATTCTTTTAATCAAACTTTTCAAAGTCACTAAAATTGTGAGTATTCGATTAAGTTTGACGAAACATACTAGGGGTGGGGGTTTTGTAAGGGGTACTGAATACCGAAATAACGGCAATTTTTTCCCGAAATACCGGAATACTGGACAGAAAAAAGGCCAAGACCGTGTCACCGTAAACCCTGAAACCCCCCTATTAAGTTCGACAGCAAGAAATCTTCGACAAATTTGACAAAAAACTCCGTTCGACAAAGTTTGACAACAATCAAAATACCATTCGATTGGTTGGATTAATTACGTATGGTGTCAACAATAAGCTAAGGCTAAACATAAAATATAATATTTATATTTTATACTTACTGTCATACAGGATTTTTAAACATTTCGTTTGTCTGTTGAGAGTAGAGTATGCTGAACGTATAATAATTATCTAGTAATCCTATTCATTTTTTTCTCCTCGTTATTAAGCATTAATTAAAATTTTGAAATATTTTATTGCTCTTAACATTTTATTTATTTATTCATATTTCATTTTTTTAAACAAACAAATGTACGGATAATGGGTCCTAGGACCTTTTAGTATGAAATATATAGATAGATAGATAGATAATGTTTGAATCGGTCGGTTATTGAGGACTGTGGTTGCCAATTCCACCACCAAGAATAATCATATTTGTCCATATTCATTCATTGTTCTATTAAAATCATTTTAATTATTGTTCCTGTGATAAGCAAAACTCAAACTGGGTTTGATTATCCTAACTGGAGGTGCTTACTTCACCACGTGGCAGTTTGAACGTCCTGGACAAACTGTTCGGCCAAAAAATAAGTCAATTTGAGTGTCTAAGACAAGAGACAGATTGTATAACTTAACTGTCAGCAAACTCACTGGGTTATAATTATATAGAAATTTTTATAAAAAGTAATGCAATGTGACTGCTAGAAAAGAGATCTTGGTAATTAGAGAACCAAACCAAGAGGTTTTGACGAATCCAATATGTCTGCTGCCAAAACAAAAAACGTGATTAATCACAGATATCGCTACAATACATCAATTTCGCTGTGTTTTTTGCGAGTATTCAAACATGGCGGCGTTTAGCGCAATTGGATTTGTCGAGGAAATCTTAATAGACCTATCAAATCACGTCATTTTCCAAGAAAAGTAGAGATCTGTTACTTCTTCAAAAAAAACGTCCGCCACGCACGCCAATAGAGAACAGCATTATTGTTAGACAATCTACCCGGGCAGCAAACTTTACGGAGCATTATATTTATAGCCGGAACAAACAATGCCAACAAGCACGCAAAAATTTGAGATTCATGTCCCATAACTACCGGGTGCGCCACAAAAAAGTTTCTCTCTTTGAAACTAATTTTTTCGAAATCTAAAATTTTTAAAAGAACCATTCCCATTTCATTGAAAAGAAGAAAGATAAACTTAAATTTTGATGGGTCACTTATTAAATTCGATTCATTAGATCAAAAGTTATGCTCAATTGAATGAAAAAGTTACTTTCAGAAAGTGCTCGAAATCGTTAAAAATCGAGCTATCAAATTTTTATTTTAAAATTGGCAATCACAGTAGCCTTTACATGATTAAGAGCATTTTTCAGTAACTAAACACATAAATTTTGAAACTGAAGGGTCGAGAGGGTTTAAAATCTTCAACAAAATCACTTTAATTTTTCTTTTACCGAAATCTTCCTCATATTTTTGGTTCTAGACTGGATAAAGTCTATGTAAGGCTGGATCTACCTCGAAACCCGTATTTGATGTATTTTCATGAATTTTACCAGATTATTTGGCCTTTTTCAATGAATTTTCTTCATTTCATTGAAATTCAACCTTCCTTTATACAACAAAAGGTCATTTAGACAGCTAATTATCATCTTTAATGACTGAAACGAAAATACTGATATATCATGTAATGAAGCTTCTGTTTGATTTGATAGGTCGATTTTTAGCGTTTTCAGCACTTTTCGAAAGTAACTTTTCTATTCAATTGAACATAACTTTTGATTTACTGAATCGAATTTAATAAATGATCCATCAAAATTTAAGTCTATCTTTCTTCTTTCTAATGAAATAGAAATGGTTCTTTTAAAATTTTTAGATTTCGAGAAAATTAGTTTCAAAGAGAGAAACTTTTTTGTGGCGCATCCGGTAGTGTAAAGCTATGAATGCCTCCTCACTCCCTGCGCTCATTAGAGGAGCAATAAAAGAAGAACAGAAAGCTAGAATAAATAATATTAAAAAAAAATAGATTTAAAGGAGCTATGATTACACACCAATCTCTCAGACACACTGGGAACCCTTGGAAAATTGGCCAAAATAGCATCCCCATTGGAAAATTATCCTCCAATTTTTCTCCCCACTGAAAATAATCTTCCCATCCCAACTGAATTTTCTGACTTGAAAACATAAGAATTGAAATTCTCAACCATAAAGAATATAAATTTTGAAAATTTGAGGATTTTTCCAGTCACCCTGCTTATTAGGCACCTGAAAATATTTTTCACAATTTGAGCTTTGATGTGTACTCTTCACATTTTCACAATTGAGTTTTGATGTGTACTCGTCACAATTTCATAATTGAGTTTCGATGTGTACTCTTCTTCACAATATCACAATTGAGTTTTCATGTGTACTCTTCACAATTTCATAATTGAGTTTTGATATGTACTGTGCACAATTTTACAATTGAGTTATGATGTGTACTCTTCACAATTTCATAATTAAGTTTTGATGTGTAATCTTCACAATTTCATAAATTGAGTTTTGATGTGTACTCTTCACAATTTCATAAATTGAGTTTTGATGTGTACTCTTCACAATTTCATAATTGAGTTTTGATGTGTACTCTTTACAATTTCACAATAGAGTTTTGATGTGTACTCTTCACAATTTCATAATTGAGTTTTGATGTGTACTCTTCACAATATCATAAATTGAGTTTTGATGTGTACTTATCACAATTTCATAATTGAGTTTTGATGTGTACTCTTCACAATATCATTAATTGAGTTTTGATGTGTACTCTTCACCAATTCATAATTGAGTTTTGTTGTGTACTCTTCACAATTTCATAATTGAGTTTTGATGTGTACTCTTCACCATTTCATAATTGAGTTTTGATGTGTACTCTTCACCATTTCATAATTGAGTTTTGATGTGTACTCTTCACAATTTCATAATTGAGTTTTGATGTGTACTCTTCACAATTTCATAATTGAGTTTTGATGTGTACTCTTCACAATTTTATAATTGAGTTTTGTTGTGTACTCTTCACCATTTCATAAATTGAGTTTTGATGTGTACTTTTCACAATTTCATAATTGAGTTTTGATGTGTACTCTTCACAATTTCATAATTGAGTTTTGATGTGTACTCTTCACAATTTCATAAATTGAGTTTTGATGTGTACTCTTCACAATTTTACAATTGAGTTTTGATGTATATTCTTCACAATTTCATAATTGACTTTTGATGTGTACTCTTCACAATATCATAATTGAGTTTTGATGCGTACTCTTCACAATATCACAATTGAGTTTTGATGTGTACTCTTCACATTTTCATAATTGAGTTTTGATGTGTACTCTTCACAATTTCATAATTGAGTTTTGATGTGTACTCTTCACAATTTTATAATTGAGTTTTGATGTGTACTCTTCACAATTTTATAATTGAGTTTTGATGTGTACCTTTCAAAATTTCATAATTGAGTTTTGATGTGTACTCTTCACAATTTTATAATTGAGTTTTGATGTGTACTCTTCACAATTTTATAATTGAGTTTTGATGTGTACTCTTCACAATTTTATAATTGAGTTGTGATGTGTACTCTTCATAATTTTATGAAAGAGTTTTGATATGTACTCTTCACAATTTCATAATTGAGTTTTGATGTGTACTCCTCACAATTTTATAATTGAGTTTTGATGTGTACTCTTCACAATTTCACAATTGAGTTTTGATGTGTACTCTTCACAATTTCACAATTGAATTTTGATGTGTACTCTTCACAATTTTATAATTGAGTTTTGATGTGTACTCTTCACAATTTCATAATTGAGTTTTGATGTGTACTCTTCACAATTTTATAATTGGGTTTTGATGTGTACTCTTCACAATTTCATAAATTGGGTTTTGATGTGTACTCTTCACAATTTCATAAATTGAGTTTTGATGTGTACTCTTCACAATTTCATAATTGAGTTTTGATGTGTACTCTTCACAATTTCATAATTGAGTTTTGATGTGTACTCTTCACAATTTCATAATTGAGTTTTGATGTGTACTCTTCACAATTTTATAATTGGGTTTTGATGTGTACTCTTCACAATTTTATAATTGGGTTTTGATGTGTACTCTTCACAATTTCACAATTGAGTTTTGATGTGTACTCTTCACGATTTCATAAATTGAGTTTTGACGTGTACTCTTCACAATTTCATAATTGAGTTTTGATGTGTACTCTTCACAATTTCATAAATTGAGTTTTTATGTGTACTCTTCACAATTTCACAATTGAGTTTTGATGTGTACTCTTCACAATTTCACAATTGAGTTTTGATGTGTACTCTTCACAATTTCATAATTGAGTTTTGATGTGTACTCTTCACAATTTTATAATTGAGTTTTGATGTGTACTCTTCACAATTTCACAATTGAGTTTTGATGTGTACTCTTCACAATTTTATAATTGAGTTTTGATGTGTACTCTTCACAATTTCATAATTGAGTTTTGATGTGTACTCTTCACAATTTCATAAATGAGTTTTGATGTGTACTCTTCACAATTTTATAATTGAGTTTTGATGTGTACTATTCACAATTTCACAATTGAGTTTTGATGTGTACTCTTCACAATTTTATAATTGAGTTTTGATGTGTACTCTTCACAATTTCATAATTGAGTTTTGATGTGTACTCTTCACAATTTTATAATTGAGTTTTGATGTGTACTCTTCACAATTTTATAATTGAGTTTTGATGTGTACTCTTCACAATTTTATAATTGAGTTGTGATGTGTACTCTTCATAATTTTATGAAAGAGTTTTGATATGTACTCTTCACAATTTCATAATTGAGTTTTGATGTGTACTCCTCACAATTTTATAATTGAGTTTTGATGTGTACTCTTCACAATTTCACAATTGAGTTTTGATGTGTACTCTTCACAATTTCACAATTGAATTTGATGTGTACTCTTCACAATTTTATATTGAGTTTTGATGTGTACTCTTCACAATTTCATAATTGAGTTTTGATGTGTACTCTTCACAATTTTATAATTGGGTTTTGATGTGTACTCTTCACAATTTCATAAATTGGGTTTTGATGTGTACTCTTCACATTTCATAAATTGAGTTTTGATGTGTACTCTTCACAATTTCATAATTGAGTTTTGATGTGTACTCTTCACAATTTCATAATTGAGTTTTGATGTGTACTCTTCACAATTTCATAATTGAGTTTTGATGTGTACTCTGCACAATTTTATAATTGGGTTTTGATGTGTACTCTTCACAATTTTATAATTGGGTTTTGATGTGTACTCTTCACAATTTCACAATTGAGTTTTGATGTGTACTCTTCACAATTTCATAATTGAGTTTTGATGTGTACTCTTCACAATTTCATAATTGAGTTTTGATGTGTACTCTTCACAATTTCATAAATTGAGTTTTTATGTGTACTCTTCACAATTTCACAATTGAGTTTTGATGTGTACTCTTCACAATTTCACAATTGAGTTTTGATGTGTACTCTTCACAATTTCATAAATTGAGTTTTGATGTGTACTCTTCACAATTTTATAATTGAGTTTTGATGTGTACTCTTCACAATTTCACAATTGAGTTTTGATGTGTACTCTTCACAATTTTATAATTGAGTTTTGATGTGTACTCTGCACAATTTCATAATTGAGTTTTGATGTGTACTCTTCACAATTTCATAAATGAGTTTTGATGTGTACTCTTCACAATTTCATAATTGAGTTTTGATGTGTACTCTTCACAATTTTATAATTGAGTTTTTATGTGTACTCTTCACAATTTCACAATTGAGTTTTGATGTGTACTCTTCACAATTTCACAATTGAGTTTTGATGTGTACTCTTCACAATTTCATAAATTGAGTTTTGATGTGTACTCTTCACAATTTTATAATTGAGTTTTGATGTGTACTATTCACAATTTCACAATTGAGTTTTGATGTGTACTCTTCACAATTTTATAATTGAGTTTTGATGTGTACTCTTCACAATTTCATAATTGAGTTTTGATGTGTACTCTTTACAATTCATAATTGAGTTTTGATGTGTACTCTTCACAATTTCATAATTGAGTTTTGATGTGTACTCTTCACAATTTTATAATTGAGTTTTGATGTGTACTCTTCGCAATTTCATAATTGAGTTTTGATGTGTACTCTTCACAATTTTATGATTGAGTTTTGATGTGTACTCTTCACACTATTATAAATTGAGTTTTGATGTGTACTCTTCACAAATTTATAATTGAGTTTTGATGTGTACCCTTCACATTTTCATAATTGAGTTTTGATGTGTACTCTTCACAATTTCATAATTGAGTTTAAATGTGTACTCTTTACAATTTCATAGTTGAGTTTTGATGTGTACTCTTCACAATTTCATAAATTGAGTTTTGATGTGTACTCTTCATAATTTCATAATTGAGTTTTGATGTGTACTCTTCACACTATTATAAATTGAGTTTTGATGTGTACTCTTCACAAATTTATACTTGAGTTTTTATGTGTACTCTTCACATTTTCATAATTGAGTTTTGATGTGTACTCTTCACAATTTCATAGTTGAGTTTTGATGTGTACTCTTCACAATTTCATAAATTGAGTTTTGATGTGTACTATTCACAATTACATAATTGAGTTTTGATGTGTACTCTTCACAATTTCATAATTGAGTTTTGATGTGTACTCTTCACAAATTTATAATTGAGTTTTGATGTGTACTCTTCACAATTTTATAATTGAGTTTTGATGTGTACCTTTCACAATTTCATAATTGAGTTTTGATGTGTACTCTTCACAAATTTATAATTGAGTTTTGATGTGTACTCTTCACAATTTTATAATTGAGTTTTGATGTGTACCTTTCACAATTTCATAATTGAGTTTTGATGTGTACTCTTCACAATTTCACAATTGAGTTTTGATGTGTACTCTTCACAATTTCATAAATTGAGTTTTGATGTGTACTTTTCACAATTTCATAATTGAGTTTTGACGTACGTGTACTCTTTACAATTTCACAATAGAGTTTTGATGTGTACTCTTCACAATTTCATAATTGAGTTTTGATGTGTACTCTTCACAATTTCATATTTGAGTTTTGATGTGTACTCTTCACAATATCATAAATTGAGTTTTGATGTGTACTCTTCACAATTTAATAATTGAGTTTTGATGTGTACTCTTCACAATTTCATAATTGAGTTTTGATGTGTACTCTTCACAATTTCATAATTGAGTTTTGATGTGTACTCTTCACAATTTCATAATTGAGTTTTGATGTGTACTCTTCACAATATCATTAATTGAGTTTTGATGTGTACTCTTCACAATTTCATAAATTGCGTTTTGACGTGTACTCTTCACCATTTTACAATTGAGTTTTGATGTATACTCTTTACATTTTCATAATTGAGTTTTGATGTCTACTCTTCACAGTTTCATAATAGAGTTTTGATGTGTACTCTTCACAATATCATAATTGAGTTTTGATGTGTACTCTTCACAATTTCATAAATGAGTTTTGATGTGTACTCTTCACAATTTTATAATTGAGTTTTGATGTGTACTCTTCACAATTTCATAATTGAGTTTTGATGTGTACTCTTCACAAATTCATCATTGAGTTTTGATGTGTACTCTTCACAAATTCATCATTGAGTTTTGATGTGTACTCTTCAAATTTTCATAATTGAGTTTTGATGTGTACTCTTCACAATTTCATAGTTGAGTTTTGATGTGTACTCTTCACAATTTCATAAATTGAGTTTTGATGTGTACTCTTCACAATTACATAATTGAGTTTTGATGTGTACTCTTCACAATTTCATAATTGAGTTTTGATGTGTACTCTTCACAAATTTATAATTGAGTTTTGATGTGTACTCTTCACAATTTTATAATTGAGTTTTGATGTGTACCTTTCACAATTTCATAATTGAGTTTTGGTGTGTACTCTTCACAATTTTATAATTGAGTTTTGATGTGTACTCTTCACAATTTTATAATTGAATTTTGTTGTGTACTCTTCACCATTTCATAAATTGAGTTTTGATGTGTACTTTTCACAATTTCATAATTGAGTTTTGATGTGTACTCTTCACAATTTCATAATTGAGTTTTGATGTGTACTCTTCACAATTTCATAAATTGAGTTTTGATGTGTACTCTTCACAATTTTACAATTGAGTTTTGATGTATATTCTTCACAATTTCATAATTGACTTTTGATGTGTACTCTTCACAATATCATAAATTGAGTTTTGATGCGTACTCTTCACAATATCACAATTGAGTTTTGATGTGTACTCTTCACATTTTCATAATTGAGTTTTGATGTGTACTCTTCACAATTTCATAATTGAGTTTTGATGAGTACTCTTCACAATTTTATAATTGAGTTTTGATGTGTACTCTTCACAATTTTATAATTGAGTTTTGATGTGTACCTTTCAAAATTTCATAATTGAGTTTTGATGTGTACTCTTCACAATTTTATAATTTAGTTTTGATGTGTACTCTTCACAATTTTATAATTGAGTTTTGATGTGTACTCTTCACAATTTTATAATTGAGTTGTGATGTGTACTCTTCATAATTTTATGAAAGAGTTTTGATATGTACTCTTCACAATTTCATAATTGAGTTTTGATGTGTACTCCTCACAATTTTATAATTGAGTTTTGATGTGTACTCTTCACAATTTCACAATTGAGTTTTGATGTGTACTCTTCACAATTTCACAATTGAATTTTGATGTGTACTCTTCACAATTTTATAATTGAGTTTTGATGTGTACTCTTCACAATTTCATAATTGAGTTTTGATGTGTACTCTTCACAATTTTATAATTGGGTTTTGATGTGTACTCTTCACAATTTCATAAATTGGGTTTTGATGTGTACTCTTCACAATTTCATAAATTGAGTTTTGATGTGTACTCTTCACAATTTCATAATTGAGTTTTGATGTGTACTCTTCACAATTTCATAATTGAGTTTTGATGTGTACTCTTCACAATTTCATAATTGAGTTTTGATGTGTACTCTTCACAATTTTATAATTGGGTTTTGATGTGTACTCTTCACAATTTTATAATTGGGTTTTGATGTGTACTCTTCACAATTTCACAATTGAGTTTTGATGTGTACTCTTCACGATTTCATAAATTGAGTTTTGACGTGTACTCTTCACAATTTCATAATTGAGTTTTGATGTGTACTCTTCACAATTTCATAAATTGAGTTTTTATGTGTACTCTTCACAATTTCACAATTGAGTTTTGATGTGTACTCTTCACAATTTCACAATTGAGTTTTGATGTGTACTCTTCACAATTTCATAAATTGAGTTTTGATGTGTACTCTTCACAATTTTATAATTGAGTTTTGATGTGTACTCTTCACAATTTCACAATTGAGTTTTGATGTGTACTCTTCACAATTTTATAATTGAGTTTTGATGTGTACTCTTCACAATTTCATAATTGAGTTTTGATGTGTACTCTTCACAATTTCATAAATGAGTTTTGATGTGTACTCTTCACAATTTCATAATTGAGTTTTGATGTGTACTCTTCACAATTTTATAATTGAGTTTTTATGTGTATTCTTCACAATTTCACAATTGAGTTTTGATGTGTACTCTTCACAATTTCACAATTGAGTTTTGATGTGTACTCTTCACAATTTCATAAATTGAGTTTTGATGTGTACTCTTCACAATTTATAATTGAGTTTTGATGTGTACTATTCACAATTTCACAATTGAGTTTTGATGTGTACTCTTCACAATTTTATAATTGAGTTTTGATGTGTACTCTTCACAATTTCATAATTGAGTTTTGATGTGTACTCTTCACAATTTCATAAATGAGTTTTGATGTGTACTCTTCACAATTTCATAATTGAGTTTTGATGTGTACTCTTCACAATTTTATAATTGAGTTTTGATGTGTACTCTTCGCAATTTCATAATTGAGTTTTGATGTGTACTCTTCACAATTTTATGATTGAGTTTTGATGTGTACTCTTCACACTATTATAAATTGAGTTTTGATGTGTACTCTTCACAAATTTATAATTGAGTTTTGATGTGTACCCTTCACATTTTCATAATTGAGTTTTGATGTGTACTCTTCACAATTTCATAATTGAGTTTAAATGTGTACTCTTTACAATTTCATAGTTGAGTTTTGATGTGTACTCTTCACAATTTCATAAATTGAGTTTTGATGTGTACTCTTCATAATTTCATAATTGAGTTTTGATGTGTACTCTTCACACTATTATAAATTGAGTTTTGATGTGTACTCTTCACAAATTTATACTTGAGTTTTTATGTGTACTCTTCACATTTTCATAATTGAGTTTTGATGTGTACTCTTCACAATTTCATAGTTGAGTTTTGATGTGTACTCTTCACAATTACATAATTGAGTTTTGATGTGTACTCTTCACAATTTCATAATTGAGTTTTGATGTGTACTCTTCACAATTTCACAATTGAGTTTTGATGTGTACTCTTCACAATTACATAATTGAGTTTTGATGTGTACTCTTCACAATTTCATAATTGAGTTTTGATGTGTACTCTTCACAATTTCACAATTGAGTTTTGATGTGTACTCTTCACAATTTCATAAATTGAGTTTTGATGTGTACTCTTCACAATTTCATAATTGAGTTTTGGCGTATGTGTACTCTTTACAATTTCACAATAGAGTTTTGATGTGTACTCTTCACAATTTCATAATTGAGTTTTGATGTGTACTCTTCACAATTTCATATTTGAGTTTTGATGTGTACTCTTCACAATATCATAAATTGAGTTTTGATGTGTACTCTTCACAATTTAATAATTGAGTTTTGATGTGTACTCTTCACAATTTCATAATTGAGTTTTGATGTGTACTCTTCACGATTTCATAATTGAGTTTTGATGTGTACTCTTCACAATTTCATAATTGAGTTTTGATGTGTACTCTTCACAATATCATAATTGAGTTTTGATGTGTACTCTTCACAATTTCATAAATTGCGTTTTGACGTGTACTCTTCACCATTTTACAATTGAGTTTTGATGTATACTCTTTACATTTTCATAATTGAGTTTTGATGTCTACTCTTCACAGTTTCATAATAGAGTTTTGATGTGTACTCTTCACAATATCATAATTGAGTTTTGATGTGTACTCTTCACAATTTCATAAATGAGTTTTGATGTGTACTCTTCACAATTTTATAATTGAGTTTTGATGTGTACTCTTCACAATTTCATAAGTGAGTTTTGATGTGTACTCTTCACAATTTCATAATTGAGTTTTGATGTGTACTCTTCACAAATTCATTTGAGTTTTGATGTGTACTCTTCACAATTTCATAATTGTGTTTTGATTTGTACTCTTCACAATTTCATCATTGAGTTTTGATGTGTACTCTTCACATTCCCATAATTGAGTTTTGATTTGTACTCTTCGCAATTTCATAATTGAGTTTTGATGTGTACTTTTCGCAATTTTGAAAAGCATTTCATATGAAAAAGATTTCATACTTACGTTTTGTTTCGTTACTTTTAACTTAACCAGCGCTTGCCATTTGGATGAAGTTTTCATTTTTTGAATATTCAGTTATTCTTTAGTATTTTAAGCATTAAAAAGTATTTGACGTCAAATAAATTTTTATTTAGGATTGTGACGACATCTTTTTTAAATGTTTGTAAATGAGAGAACAACTTTATTGAAGTTCAAGTAAACCTGTGTGAAAAATCGACCCTTACGATGCACTTTCTTGAAAGTTTTCAAATTTATCAAAGTTTTGACCAAAAAAATTGTTAAACTTACCTTTAACACCTTTACAGTGCAGTTTCATTCATCTTCGCTCATTTCGACCCTTACAGTACCTTTGGGGTTTTGGGTTTGGTCGTATCTTAATTTCTCCTCCCCCCTGAGCTAGGAGCTAGAACCTTTTTGGGCAACTATGCCTGGTTTAATTTGTATATAGCGGAGATTTGAAAGTACTGTATAAATTTCAAAGTTGAGCAGTTTCCTTTAAAATTTAAATTTGAAATAAAAAAAGTTCCACTTACCTTAGAGCTTAGTATTAAAGACAAATAACAGTGAAATAGTTCTGTATTTCTTGATTCAAAAACAAATTGGGATTATTTCCATTATATGATATAAATCAAACAACCTCTAACTAACTTTAAAGTTGCCATTTTGTTACCACTAAAAACTCACGAGGAGATTTTGGTTAAATGTCAATTCACTGTTAAGATTTGTAAATTCTTTCAACTTATTGTTTTACCAACTTTAGAATCTAGAATCCGGGTTATACATAGGAGGACTTTACATCGATATTTCCAAAGACGCTCCGTTTAGAATTGATGTGTTTAACTCACCTAAGAGAATATTATGTTTGTTTTGTAATCATAGGATCCTTCGTGTTCTAAAAACTTTGTCCACACGTTGTTGTCTTTATTTCTTAACTGTTACCTTGAGTTACTTACTCCCCGAAACGGCATCTCAATTCAGCCAGAAATGTGTTTTGAGCTTGAACTTAAATCTCAGTTTCATTGGTACACCAATGTGTTTCACGTTCATCCAAAGTTATTGACCATTTGGCACAACCAACCAATGAAATACTTTCAGTCTGAAACAAAGCAAGCTAATCCATCCAACAGTGTGCTCTCTTCTAAAGAACCATCACGGTTTGAAGTCTTTAATTTTTAGTTCCACGGTAATGTATAATTAGAGCAGTAGATTAATTGAAATTTAAATCCACGTGATTGTAAGATTTTCTACAGAATATCATAGATTCTTTTGGATTTTTACGGTTTTCATTCGTGTTAGTCGACTCCTTTACTATCATTTTCTTTAAACGGTTGCATTTTCAATTGAAAATTTGAAGTGTCGTACATAATTTACAGCGTGGTTTCTTATATGCGGTGAGCACCAGCTGTATGCTTTGAACTTATTTTTCGAATAAGTTTTATTTGTTGTTGTTCTTTTTTCAAGATGCGAAAAAGTTATTTGACGTCAGAAATTTGGAGAAAAATATGATTGTGACGACATTTTTTGAAATCTCAGCCCTCCTTGCAAAAACCTTTACTTACTTGTACTTGCAGCTTTAGCCGGATCATCATTGCGACGACAGTCGGTGATCAACGTTTGGATGATCATGTCCTCCTTTCTTCTTCAAAGCATCTTTATAAAATCGATCTTTGGTGACATTAAGCTTCTTTATAACTTTGTCTTCGAGTGACTCCATTGGACGACCTTGTTTTTTTCTTTTGTTGTCATTAAACAAAAGTCTCCTTGTCAGCGAATTATTTTGTTGGCGAGCTAAGTGTCCCAGGTAGCTGGTTTGTTGTTTAAGGACGAAGCTTTGAATGTCAGAGGTTTTGCATCTTTGAAGAATCTCATGATTGGTCAACATGTATCTAAACTCTTCACGTTTGCATCCGTTTCTCACAAGTTTTCTTAACATTGAAACGTAGATTGAATTGATCCTTTGCATTTGTACCTCTGATAAGTTCCAAGTCTGGCATGAGTATGTGAGACGACTTCTAACAAGCGAGTTGAAGATCATTACTCTTGTGCTTGGATGGATCTTGAAGTTTGTAAGCTTCTTTATAATTTCGTAAAACTTGGCTTGTGCGATATTGATTCGTAGGTCCCGGGGGGGGGGATACTAGGTTTGCGAGGTGACGGGTATGTCCGAGCCGAAAATCGAAAATCGACCCTTTGAGAGACAAAATTTTGGTGATTTTGGGACCCTTTGAGAGACTTTTTCCTAAATTTTGGTCCATTTTTTCCAAATTTTGGTTTGATTGTCACCAAATTTTGGTCAAAATTTTTGGAAATCCTGACCCATTGAGAGAGAAATTTTTGATTTTCGTGATTTTGGGACCCTTTCAGAGACTAACTTTTGAATTTGTACCCCTTTGAGAGACTTTTGAGGAATGAGAAAAGGTACCCTTATGGCTCGCACATACCCGGCACCCATTTTGCCTAAGTCCCCCCCCCCGGGTCGTAGGTCAATCTCGGCATCTCCCGTAGACGGCTCGTCGTATTTTACTTCATCACCAAGATACCTGAACACCTTGACATTTTCGAATGGTATAATATATATTTACGTATATCGAAATTAAAAAAGCACACGCAACATCACTTTCAAAACTTTCTACACCTTCTAAAAGCAGCCGCGGCTTTCCAAAAACCAAAAAGTCCTCCGTGCAAGTGATCAACAAGGAGTTGATCAAAAAATATGACAATGTCTTTCACATCGTGAAGGTTGTCTACCATCAATCATGACTTCCACCATCAACTGTTACCATACCCCTATCCCAAATCTTTGTCATCGGTCGAGTCAAGATATCTTCTTCTTCAGGCATCACGAAACAACGATTAAATAACTGGTTTAGTTTGCGTCATTGCAACGATTCTATTGATCCTTTACACCTTCCGCAAGTTATCGGACAACGAGACACAAGTAACAGGTTACGCCAAGTCGTTATGTAATGTGGTACGATTTGTAGATACCATACCTTTTTTGGACTCACTATACTTTAATGGGATTAAATTTCGCGTGGATTTAATTTCGCGAATATGCCTGAAAACAGCTGAAAATAGCCATTTTTTGCCACAAGTTTCTCCTCCGAAAATGCGGTTTTAAAAATTTTGTGGTGGATTTAATCCGATTAAAGTAGCTATTTTCAGCGCGCAGACAAAACCTGACTTATCTTCAGACTTCAATTAACCTTTAACAGATCAGATAACAGATGCTTTCAAAGGTACAAACATTTGCATCGTCACCGAAGAGGTCCACTGCAAAAAGTTTTCCATAAAAGGAAAACAACGCCTGGATCAACAAAATTAGATTACTGTCAGAGATCGCTAAACCCGGTCCTCGTGAAGCTTAAACTTGCTTTACGACAATGTACAAATACAAACTGAGCTTCATTATGAGAATCTCCAACATTCGACACCAAGCTGATCCCAGCTATAATAAATAAAGTAAGTAAGTCCCGAAGTAAGTATATTAACTGTTAGAAGTCGGCGGAGCCGGGAGTGAGGGAGTCTATCCCCTTTTCTATCTATTTGCGCTGAACCTTGGAGGTCGAATACTGAGATGGAGCACCACGCCAACTCTTAACTTCCAGTAACTCAAGAGAATGCCACCAAGCCACAAACATAGCTATCGCAAGCTTTGGCGGTTTTGGCATTCCAAAATTCAGTGAACTTTCCAGTTCTGAATTTGCAGTTAGAAACGCTGACAACAAAGCAGCTCCGAAGAGCATTATGGAACAAAATGCCAATCGAAATCAAATGCGAGCCAGGTCGTCCATTTTGCTATCACTTTCCCCATCGATATGGTCGGCCTCTAAACTTTAATGGTGTTGAGCAAATTTAACTTGGAAATAGGAATAGAAAGCTTCTTACTTAAGAGAAGTTTGTTTTTATCTACCGCACATCCACAAGTTCAAAAATCTTGTCCAGGCGTCGTCTTTGCTGTCTATACTTCCCAATTATAACCTTACGACGCCCTAATAAGGCATCTCAGTCCAGCTAGTTGTGTGTTTTGAGCTTAACCATAAATTTTCATTGCAACTTCTTTTAGGAACAATCGATGAAATAAGGCCGATCTAAAACAAACAAACCAACCAACAGTATGCTGCTTCTTTAAGAATGATTCACGGTATGATATTCTTTACGATTTTTACGTTTTACTTCGCAAATGCATATGTTAACTGAACCATGTATCGTTTATTTTCTATTGAATTATACTTTCCAATCAACAAATTGAAGTTCATACTCATTTTCACGCTACCTTAAACGCAACCAGCGCAATATGTGCGCTCTGAATTTTCTTTTTTTAATGTTCAAGTTTTTTGTTGTAGGTTTCATTTTTTCAAGTGAAAAATATTATTTGACGTCAGAAATGTAGATATAAGATTGTGACGACATCTTTTGATGAAGAAAATTAAAAGCGAGGAAAACCTTGCAGAATTTTCGTTACGAAATAATGGGAAAGAAATACCACAGAATAAAGCTTTCAATTTACCAAAGGGAACCTATCGTACCTTCACAAATTGAAAAATCTTGTTCAGACGTCATCGACTTTGATATCGTTTTTTCCCAATGGCAAATTTAAAAACCCCAATAAGTCATCTCAATGAAGTCAAAAGTATCCTTTGAGTTTCAACATTCTCAGTTACCCAAACAATACCATAGTACATGATATAACAGCGCTGTGGTATAGTGGTCATTGCCCTTGGTTGCTGCACAGGTGACTGAAGTTCGATTCCAACTCGCAGCGGTTCACTTGGCAAGTACAGATGGTTTTTAGGGTATACTGAGTTACCAAAATAAGGCCCCGTCAATCCAAACAACGGAAACCACATTTTGGGACAGTTTAAAATCGGACATGTCTGGAAAATACGTCCGAAGGCGAACAAAAAAATTGCTTACAAGAAGTCGTGGAAATGACGGACTGTTTTTGTTTTTATCCAGATTTGAGATGAATATCAAATGAGCTTTTAAGTGCAGTGATTGTTCAGCTCAAGAAAAACAATCGCACCTAAAGAAACGCCAATCACTTGTATAAAATTACCAGGTCACAGTGTGAATGTAAACCACACTGAAACGACGGCCTTCCATCACGCATCACGCTCGCGAAAGAGCGTGCACACATTATTAATGCCTACATGTCATCTCCAGTACATTTCAGACTTTTCATTGAAAACATATTAAAATATAGTCATTTTTCATATCCCGATTATTCAATTCCAAATAAAAGACATTCAGTGAAAAAAAAGAGAAACACCTGGGTAATCTAGTTAGAAAAACCGAAAGTAAATGGTAGACAAAGTAATGAGCCAAGACAAAACAAGGTTAGTGTACCACTATGAAAGAAACCGCCTCCGGCGGTCGATAATCTAGTTGCTTACGCTTTCACATTCAAGCAGAAGCCAATGGCGCGGTTCTAATTGTTTTGGCTGAACAATCAGGTCAGCTCGACATTGCCCCTTAGGAGCAGAGTTTGGTATGCTCAGAATCGATGATCTGTTATGAAATTAATGGTAACTGGACTTTGAAACACTGTTTTGGGGCAGCTGGGTACTACACCGGTGAAATACTTTCGATCTGAAACAAACTAAGTTAATCCAACCAACAGGATGCTGCCTTCTAAACAACCATCATGGTATTATGTTTTTAATTTTCAGGTTCCACAGTGATGTATAGTTAGCAAATTGATACATTTCCACACGATCACAAGCCTTTCCACTTTATATAGTAGACTCTTCGGGATTTTCACATTTTCATTATTGTTAGTCGAGTCTTTTACTATCATTCTCTTTAAAAGAAAACATTTCAATCGACAAATTGAAAGTATCTTACACAATTTACAACACGTTTTCTTAGATGCGGAGAGCTTCGAAATTATTTTTCGAATGCTGAGGTTTGTTTGTTGTTGTTTTTTTTCAAAGTGCAAAAATATTATTTGACGTCAGAAATTTGCAGATCGTGACGACAATTTTTTGAAATAAATTAGCAAGCTCCTTTTGCAAAAATATTCGCATAATAGAAATTAAAAGAGCATACACTTACTTTCAAAACTCCTAGACCTGTGAATTAAAACATATCCCTCGATCGCGGCACCGCAAACATGCATATATAACGCGATCGCAGGGTATTTGAACAGAGAGAAAATTTTATCCCGCGATTGCAGTATACGCAATTATATCACGATTGCGGGAAGTGCCTGACCTGTGAAGAAAGGAGACCTTCTTCATTTCCCTCACGAAGGAGAGACCATTGAAAAACAACAACGATGCGACGATTAGAATCAACAAAATCGTTAATTGTATCATCGTTATCGTGTCAATCTGTATTGAGGACAAAATGTAGGTCAATTTGGCCTTGGTAAAGACGGGTTGCGACTTACCCTACATTCAAACAGCTTCAATACCGAAGCAAATGAGCTCTACGTTTCACTTGTCGAAATGACGAACCATCCAAGCAGACGTATCTTATGACCTTTCTTTTTACCCCTGACTGAAATATAAATACAGGATGAAGACCGATTGTGGTATCGGTGGAACACTTCATCGTCGACGGTTTCCGTCAGTTCATCCTTGGTACGTGCCACTAAGAGAAAACCTTAGAAAAACCAAATAGAAATCGTTAAATTGTTAAAACATCGAACGCCGTCAATACTGTCAATCGCAAAAGCTTTACATTGTGAAGGTCATCTGCTTATCAATCATGACGTTCGCCACCAACTGTTACAATTTTCTCATCGGTTAAGTCTAGATACCTTCTGCAGCAGTCACCACACAAGGATCAATCAAATATCCGGCTTAGTTAACACCATCATGACAATTTGTCCAACGTTTTTCACAGAGAAAATCAACGTCTGGGTCAATGAGATTACATTACTGCCACTCTTTTCGAATTAAACTTCACTATGAGAACCATCCAAAAGCTAAACGAAATCTATCCTCACCAAATTCATCCTAGCCATCACTACAGTGTAGGAATCAACCTAAATAATATAAAGCGTGAGCTGTTTACCCTCCCTCAAACCAGTCTATCACTATCAGTAAAAATTGTCGAACTAATCGAACAATCAAGCTAATCCAACTGCAGCGAACGATTAGTTCGAGTAAGAAAATTATAATCGAACATAATCGAATACTTAAAATCTTTGAAGCAATAGAAGTTCGGTTTGATCAGTAAAAAGTTCGATTATATTAAATGCTCCTATCTTCCCTCACTTGCAAAAACTTTATAGCGGCACTCAATTGTCATTTCGACAGTTCCTTGACTTAAGTTTAATTGTATCCGGGTATTTGTCTATCTGGAATAAGGTCCGTAGCCCCTCTGTTGGGATTTCGCCCGCGGTTGCGTGGGGAATACTACGCCCTAAAAAGCTCTTTTGGCGTTGAAAGGGTAGAGGAAAAGTGTGTAATCAATTATCGGAAGTGATTTCCCGATTTACATTCCGAATTTGGGTGTAAACAGAGCTGAGATACGGTGGTGGAGCGGCACGAACTTGTCAAACAAAATTAGGTTATCAAACTGATTGAACGGCAATCCATTGATCGAACTTGATTGAACACTCACGCAGCAACAACGTAAAACAACATCACTGGACGAAATCCCAAAAATGACGTTGACAAAGATGTAATGAAGAAATTGAAAGCGCCTTATTTCAAGCACGAGCACGGTCTTGCCGCCCAAAGATCAAGAAGATCAATGATCATTCAACTTTGAAGGCACTTTGGCGTGTAACAAAAGAAGTTTTCGTCACAATCACCACGATTCCATCAGCGAAATCAATGGATTTCTACTTGCACAATTTTATAAAGACATGATGGTCGAGCCAATTTTGACTCCGTTATCAGGAGACAATTTCATAACACAGGTAAAACAGGAATGTGTGATATAGTCTAGAAGGTTTGAATTGAATTAGGCAAGTGTCAAGTCGGCGCAGGCTGTTGATCATAAGAAACCTCTCAATTGGAGGAGTTTATGCGACAGTTGCAAAGTGATGTCTAAATTTATGTTCTCAAAGATGGAGAAGAAAATCACCCCCGAAGAAAAGTTCTATACCAACCTTACCTTATGCCTACAAACCCGGTGAGCGCACCGTATTTCCAAAGCTCCGCCAGGAAATAGAGAGGAATGAATTCCACTTACCCTAACAAGGAAACATGAACTTTGTTTTGTATCTAAAGTTAGCTAATCTCAAATCTTGTGCAGGCCTCGCCTTTGCTATTTTTATTTCTCAACTGCAAACTCATATCGTCTGAAACATCTTCTCACTTCAGCTTGTTGTTCGTTTTGAGCTTGTAAATAATTTTCCATTTCAACTTCTTTCAGGTACAAGCGATTAAACGTAACCGAACTAAAACAAACCAACCAACCTTACCCATCCAATAGCATGCTGCTTTTTCAAGAACAACGGTATGGTAAAATGTCTTCGTCTTTACAAGTACTATTGGATCGATGTAATGTTTTGCTGACAAACAAATTTCATTTAAAGGTTTAAACGTGATCCGAAGCCTACACTATTTTACCGTAGATTGAATTCTTTACGAATTCCGCGTTTTCCTTCTTAATGCATGCATGTAACAACATCTTCTTAAAAAGTATCTTTTCCAATCAACAAATTGAAGTTTATGTTCAGCTTTGTTCCGCTACCTGAGACGCGCTCAGCTCCAGCGGTATGCTCTGAAAATTCTTTCTTTTTTCAATGTTTTCTTTCTTCCTCAGTTTTTTTTCTTCTAATTGTCCAGGTGAAAAATGTTATTTGACGTCAGAAATATGATTGTGACGACATCTTTTGATATAAAGAAAAAACAGTGAAAATGGGAAGCCCTGAAACATCGATTTTTAAGATATTATGATAGAAATTAATGTTTCATCAAGCTACTACAAACTTCGGAGATTTGGTTCATTCGACGAAGTCATCGCCAAGATTAAAAATATTCAAACTCCTTCGACAATCTTATGCCCACAAGCCCGAATACCGGGTGTGTCAAAAAAAACGCCCCTATTTTTCGATTTTCGACGTACAAATTTCTATCCAACATATACCCCCCAATTTGAAAATGGATTTGAAAATGATGACCATTCATTACACTTTCCATGTGTTGATCAAGCGTGAAAAAGGCAAAATAAACAATGTGCAATAATAATTGCAACTGGAAATATTCCTTTTAAACTAAGAGCAACAACCCAGACTTTAGACTATGCTATAGTCTAAGACGAATCACTATCTAAGAAAAAAGCCCAAAGCCGAAGAAAATTCACAAACGGGTTTTTTTGCCGAAAAAAGTTTACAGCCGGTAAAGTTTGCCAGTCTTTCTTCGAAACTCTCCCGCTGATATTATTCCGTTTACCGCCATAACGCCATACCGCCATATTTTTACCATACCTTTACTATCACTGTAACGGACGATAATATTGTCTACCCAGTTTTTTACTACGAAGAATCAAACTTGTTGTACAGATTGCTTCGTTGTAACTTGATCTTGACGTTCTTTATGAATCCACAGACGTTGTTTTTGTGGTAGATGTGATTTCGTTATTTCCAAAAACTGTATCCTCTGCAAATGCGTTGAGCTTGTTTATTAATTGATGTCCATTTTAACCTTTTCAGTTGCGACCGACCGTCAAATGAAGATCGCTCGGAAACAAAATCAAGCAGATAAATTCGCTGGCTTTTGCAAAACCATGACACGACATGTACTCACCTTTCGTTCCATGGAAATTTAAGTAAACACTGACAAAATAAAACAAACTTATACGCCACGTGATCGTAAGTATTTTATCGTAGATTCTTTACCATATTTTCCCATTTTACTTCGTAAACTAAAAATTGTTGCTAATTGTGTCGTTGTAGTAATATTTTCTGTTAAAAGAGCATTTAGTTACACACGGATTTCGATTTTTGATTTTGCATAGCTTTTGCTTTATTCTCATGTAACTTGCAAGAAAGAAATCAAAAAACAAACAGAAAGTGGCCGTGCGACAAACAATTTAGTTTATTTTTCCATTTTGGCATATGTCTTTTTCTATTTCTATTTGGTCGAGTCGCAGGAGGCTTAGAGACCCATTCTCGCAACTATAGACGCCCCGTTAGTACCTTGAACTTTGACCCGGGCGAAGGTTCTTTCACTTGCCAAGTGAGCCGCTGTGAGTGGGAATCGAACCTTAGTCGGGGAAGTCTGCAATCTATGGTGGACTGAAAAACACTTCGAAAAATACTTCACTAATACACGTATTCAAGTAATGTTACATTTGTCACGAATGATGACATGTGGCTTTCCCTATCTACTTCGTGCTATACAAAGCGTAACAAGCGACGACTTACACAATTCATACTACACTTCCATGAATATTTGAAACATAACCTCACTTTATTATGAATGCGTGTCATACTATCATACTAAACTTACACATCACCCTCTACCATGAAAACATAATACAAAGTGAGTATTGCAATGTACCCATCAGGCAATGGTAATTGCAGTAATTTCGGTAATCACGGTAATCACGCCTTTACGTCACAACATATCGCCCTTTAAAGCGCCACACCATAATAAGACAATGTATACAATGTACCCCTCAGGCAATGGTAATTGCAGTAATTTCGGTAATCACGGTAATCACGCCCTTACGTCACAACATATCGCCCTTTAAAGCGCCACACCATAATAAGACAATGTATACAATGTACCCCTCAGGTAATGGTAATTGCAGT
Organism: Clytia hemisphaerica; assembly: GCF_902728285.1. NCBI lineage: Eukaryota > Metazoa > Cnidaria > Hydrozoa > Leptothecata > Clytiidae > Clytia > Clytia hemisphaerica. Next base: position 372,381 of record NW_027103758.1, on the reverse strand, counting down.
AATTTCGGTAATCACGGTAATCACACCCTTACGCCACATTGTCTTATTATGGTGTGGCGCTATTAAGGGCGATTTATTGTGGCGTAAAGGCGTGATTACCGAAATTACTGCAATTACCATTACCTGAGGGGTATATTGTATACATTGGTGTGGCGCTATAAAGGGTGATATGTTGTGGCGTAAGGGTGTGATTACCGTGATTACCGAAATTACTGCAATTACCATTACCTGAGGGGTATATTGTATACATTGTCTTATTATGGTGTGGCGCTATAAAGGGCGATATATTGTGGCGTAAGGGCGTGATTACCGTGATTACCGAAATTACTGCAATTACCATTACCTGAGGGGTATATTGTATACATTGTCTTATTATGGTGTGGCGTTATAAGGGCGATATATTGTGGCGTAAGGGCGTGATTACCGTGATTACCGAAATTACTGCAATTACCATTACCTGAGGGGTATATTGTATACATTGGTGTGGCGCTATAAAGGGTGATATGTTGTGGCGTAAGGGTGTGATTACCGTGATTACCGAAATTACTGCAATTACCATTACCTGAGGGGTATATTGTATACATTGGTGTGGCGCTATAAAGGGCGATATATTGTGGCGTAAGGGCGTGATTACCGTGATTACCGAAATTACTGCAATTACCATTACCTGAGGGGTATATTGTATACATTGTCTTATTATGGTGTGGCGTTTATAAAGGGCGATATATTGTGGCGTAAGGGCGTGATTACCGTGATTACCGAAATTACTGCAATTACCATTACCTGAGGGGTATATTGTATACATTGTCTTATTATGGTGTGGCGCTATAAAGGGCGATATATTGTGGCGTAAGGGCGTGATTACCGTGATTACCGAAATTACTGCAATTACCATTACCTGAGGGGTATATTGTATACATTGTCTTATTATGGTGTGGCGTTATAAAGGGCGATATATTGTGGCGTAAGGGCGTGATTACCGTGATTACCGAAATTACTACTGCAATTACCATTACCTGAGGGGTATATTGTATACATTGTCTTATTATGGTGTGGCGCTTATAAAGGGCGATATATTGTGGCGTAAGGGCGTGATTACCGTGATTACCGAAATTACTACTGCAATTACCATTACCTGAGGGGTACATTGTATACATTGTCTTATTATGGTGTGGGCGCTATTAAAGGGCGATATATTGTGGCGTAAGGGCGTGATTACCGTGATTACCGAAATTACTGCAATTACCATTACCTGAGGGTATATTGTATACATTGTCTTATTATGGTGTGGCGTTATAAAGGGCGATATATTGTGGCGTAAGGGCGTGATTACCGTGATTACCGAAATTACTGCAATTACCATTACCTGAGGGGTACATTGTATACATTGTCTTATTATTGTGTGGCGTTATAAAGGGCGATATATTGTGGCGTAAGGGCGTGATTACCGTGATTACCGAAATTACTGCAATTACCATTGCCTGAGGGGTACATTGTATACATTGTCTTATTATGGTGTGGCGCTTTAAAGGGCGATATGTTGTGACGTAAGGGCGTGATTACCGTGATTACCGAAATTACTGCAATTACCATTGCCTGAGGGGTACATTGTATACATTGTCTTATTATGGTGTGGCGCTTTAAAGGGCGATATGTTGTGACGTAAAGGCGTGATTACCGTGATTACCGAAATTACTGCAATTACCATTGCCTGATGGGTACATTGCAATACTCACTTTGTATTATGTTTTCATGGTAGAGGGTGATGTGTAAGTTTAGTATGATAGTATGACACGCATTCATAATAAAGTGAGGTTATGTTTCAAATATTCATGGAAGTGTAGTATGAATTGTGTAAGTCGTCGCTTGTTACGCTTTGTATAGCACGAAGTAGATAGGGAAAGCCACATGTCATCATTCGTGACAAATGTAACATTACTTGAATACGTGTATTAGTGAAGTATTTTTCGAAGTGTTTTTCAGTCCACCATAGATTGCAGACTTCCCCTTAGTCGCCTGTGCAGAAACCAAAGTCAATGACCACTATACCACAGCGCCTCATAGCAGTCAAAAACGTAACGTCACCATAACAGTCAAAAATATAAAAATGATAAGACAATCCAAGGAACTTCTTATTCTTCTATTGAATTTAAAAATAGAAAAAAAATTATGCTTTTCGTTCGCTGTGTTTACTTGATATTGTTTTGCATGCATAGTTTAATTCGAAACCCGTGTATTAAACAATAGAAGCTTCATGCACACTTATCGCTACCATAGGTTGCAACCAGCGCCATCTGTAAAGCTCTAAATATCTGTTTTTCAACGATTATGTTTTTTTTCCATATCCATAAAAAATTATTTGACGTCAGAAATTTAAAAGTGACGACATTTTATTTTAAATGTGGAAAGAGCCAAGAAACTAAAGACTGAGTTTTATAGGTATAGACATGAAAAAATATGATATGAAAATTTATGTTTCAAGCGCTTAAAAGGTACAACACCAGTCAGGATACATATGGTGGACTTAAAATCTTAAAATGATCGTAAAATTCTAGTGCTAAAATAGCGCTCTCTCCCAAAAGGCAAAAGTCTCGTGAAAATCGTATCAGGTATAAACCGGGGGACTTTCCATCGAATTTCCCAAGCTATTTAAGTCATCAGAAAATGGAAAAGAACTACCTAAGAATAAACGCTTTCAGCTTGCCCAAGAAAATATAGAAAAAGTTCAATTTAAGTCTATTAAATTTACTTGATTACATCTGCGATTAGGCGTAAAAAAGTGCGGCAAAATGAACGATTAGCGATTAGTGTGTTATCACCTGTAAATATTCCTCTCAAACCAGAGCAACACCCACGCTACAAGAGCCAAACTCACTTTGATAACACCAAGTAGTTAAGGTGCCGGGTTTCTTATCAACGGAACTTTGTTATAGTGAGTTCGAATCCCACCATCGGCGATATTTCGCAAAATCTCCCAAATCACACCATATGTCTCAGAAAATAACTTCAAAACTCATTAAACTCTTAAAAAGTCCTAAGATTGGATCATGAAGACAGAGAAGTATCGGGGCATGTCTCCCCTAACGCAAATTCTTGATAATATCATTCCGCCATGTCACTTTACCTTTCTGTTCATTTAAGATACTCCTCCGTTGCACCTTGATTCTTACCCTCTTTTTTAAGAACTCTCTCCAGGTCGTAGAAAAATTCATTTCAATACCTGAATCTTGTTGTTGACTTTGTTATCATCACTTTTTCTTAATCGCGTCCTCACAACACCCTGTACGCTATATCATTTCAGCTAGTTAAGGTTTTGAAATTGTACATTATTTTCTGTTTCAACTTTTCAGATACAAGCGATTAAATAAGACCCGGTCTGAAACCAACCAAGGCCATCCAACGGCATGCAGCCTTAAAGAACCAAACCATTTACGGCATGATGGTTAATACAAATTAATATTATCGTTATGGCAAGTATTTCTACGGCACATATCATAGATTCGTGAGAATTTTCCCCTTCGTAAAGAATACAGCAACATTTTTTAGCATTTAATCAATCAGCCGATAGATTTCACTTTTCCTCAGAAGTGATCAGCGCCAGCCGTGAGCCCTGAAGTTTTTTTGAATGCTCAGGTTTTTTGTATTTTTTCTAAGGATAAAAAAGGTTATTTGACGTCAGAAATCTTTAAAAGTAAGACTGTGACGATATTTTTTGAAAAAATGTTTAAAAATCGTATGAATGTTTTATGTCCGTTCCACAGATACTAATTATTTTTTATTAATTTAATTGTTTATTAATTTAAAAGTTTTTCTATCTGCTTTATAAAGAAACGTTATTGAAGATAATTTTTTTATCATTCTAGTGATTTCTTTATTCCTAGCGATCGAAGATGGAGGGGGTGGGTTTTGCAATTACACATCAATCATTCTAAACCACAGGAAAAAATCCCACCCCGAAAATGGCAATTTTACATCCCGAGAAATTCCAGGCCTGGGAAGTGCCCATTTTCGGGGAGGGAAAGTTTGCATAAAAATTTTCCCAGGGTTGTAAAATGGCAAAAATTACCCGCGAAATTTAATCTAAATATGTAATCGTTAAAAAATCTCAGGGCTAAAAAATCACACCCCGAAAATGGCCATTTCCCAGGCCTGGGATTTGAAGATTTTTTCCTGTGTTAATAACCTTTGCATGTGAAATGTGAAATTTTCGAGAGTGAGTTTTGCCATGTAAAAGTGAGACGACCACATGCATGTAAAAATGCGATTTCCAATTAATTCGTCGATTTTTAAATTTCGGGGTGTAAAGTTGCATTTTTACATGCATGGGTTTTTAAAATCTGAAAAATAAAATTTTTACACGCGCATGATTTCGAATTTTTGGGACGGGCAGGTCTAAAACGCCTAATACCTACTACTTAATACTTACTACTTAATACTTAATACTGACTACCTAATCCGTTTGGATACTTTACAGACCAGAACTTCCAGGCCCTGACTCTCCTTCGCATGTTCGAAATCTCTAAGTTTTGTGAAATTTGAATGTCAACACATAAGTCTTTGCTTTATATTTATCTAAAGTCTTTCAATGTGTTATCTAAAAGAATATTTAAATATTTGCATTGAAGTAAATATTTTCTTCGCCCCCCATATAAGTACAAAGCAAAAGGTAATTATCTTAGTTTTTTTCTTTTTCCTGCTCTCTTATGACTTTGATCTAATTATAAGAAAACATATGTAAATATTCAAATCAATTATTCTTATACACCCCTGTCTCCTTTATAAAGATCCAATCGGCTAAAACGTTATTTAAACGCTCTTCGAAATTAAATATAGGTCATTAATTGTATCCTTTTGTATTATCTGCATCATATGGAGCAGTGTCATAGTACTTCTTGAGATTGGCTCGTAGGGCTTTATATTCAATAACTATAATAATATTTTTGTCAGATAATGTCACTTTGTCAATAATAGGCAAAAGTTCAATGAGCACCTCCAAAAATCTCTCTTTTAGCATTTTCTACTAGAAATTTCTATCTAGTGATATTTAAAGCATCTTATTCAGCACATTAATAATTCTTACTATAATGAAGTTTAGGCTCGAAAGGGTCATTTGTAAATCAGGTTTGTAATAAAATCAAGTCATGTCTAAATATTCTCTGCCATCTACTTCAGTTACGTCTGCTCCAATGAAACAGGGGCATACTTACTTATTTTAAATTTTCAGATCGACTGATTCTTATAAATAAAGCTAATATGAGCTAACGAAATATTTTTCTCCTACGAAAAAGTGTGTCTCGACAAAATGTGTGTAGTCTGTAAACTTTATAGAAAAAGCGCGGGAAAATAAAGTGAAGAGCAAAAAAGAGAGAAAATACTTTCATGTCTTCAAAACGTTATAAGACAAAAAGTTGAAATTTTTTTAGCACCAAATTTTCAGATTAGGCCGAATTGGGCATGCTGATTATTTTAAAGGTATTTTCGAGCAATTTTGAGGTATATACAGTAAATATTAAGTATTAGGTAGTAAGTATTAAGTAGTAGGTATTAGGCGTTTTAGACCTGCCCTTTTTGGGACTGTGACTTGCCATCTAAGAGGCCCCCCCAGCGGACCTAAATTTCACGCATTCACGCAAAAAATTTTCGCAATTCACGCATTCACGCAAGTTTTTCTCGAAATTCACGCAAACCCAATTTTTTGGGGAATCGGGAAAATTTTCGGAAAAAATCGGGGAAAATGTCAAAAATAGAGGTCTTGCACATTTCGCTAAGTTACGTAATTTACGTAATTTTTCCGCCACTATGGAGTAAAACGTTCGATTTGCATAAAAAAGTATGACAAGGCTGTACTCGAGATATTATTCGACAGGATCTGGTCATGCACTTGAGAAAAACTTAACTCAATAGTGATTTTTTTCCTGTAGACCTGACTATAAAACACCGTGGTTGGTAGCGTCATAAGAAGCCCCCAAATAGAAAGCGTTACGTAATTACGTAATTATGCTTATTATAATTTTTCAACTTTAATCACATGCCATCACGCAAAATATTTGATTCTTCTAACTTGTCACGATCGTTTGGAAAAGGTGAAGCTTCTGCAGTTAACGTATCGCGATAGTAAGTGAAAAGATATGCGCCGCAGGCGAATTTTTGTACAAAAAAAAGCTTAAACATTATCAAAAATAGGTCAAACAAACTCGAGTATGACACCATGATGCTTAGCTCAGGGGTAAGGAGGCGCAACCATGGTTTACGCAGAAAGGAAATTTTTGCATTTCTGTCACTCGCGTTTGGCTAAAAATGCTCTGTTTAACACCATTGAAAAAAATGTAGTCTAAATTCGTTAGAGGCAAGGTACGATCGCTTGATAGCTTGTAAAATGAGGTAAAAGAATGAACATTTGTTGCGAGCGAAGCGATCAAAAAAATCAAAAAGAAAGGTTTTAATCAGGGCTCGCGAATTAATTTCCTAACGTGGAAGGGCCGAAAACATAGTGACTAAGGAGGCGCAACCATGTTTTGCGCCGACAGGAGAAAATTTCTATTTTAACCCTATGATGTGCTTAAATACGACTCCATTTCTGACAAATTTTGCCAAGAAATCAGGTTATCGAAATTCTACATCATGGGTAAAATTTTCTTTGAAATAAGTTTCTTTTTATTTGCAAAAACGTGGTGAAGTCATGGCCACCTCCAGCCCCAGTGACTCTGGCCCTGGCCCTGGCCCTGGATCACTCATCATGCATAACTATGGTTTTATCTTAAACAACACTTTCAAGGGGGCAAATTAGAGTTATTTAAGATTCGAGGGCCAATACATGTTTGGCCCGAGCGAAAAAATCTGGAAATTTAAGGTGTCTAGATTGCTAGAAAGCGTATCTAAATCATGAATCGTTTTATAAAATAGAGGATTTGAAAGTTGCTGATTTTTTGTGCACCTTCACCTGGCATCCCTTGAATTTGGGATAGGTGCGCACCTTGGGGTTTTCTACAAACTGTGAAAAGGAAAAATTCACGCATTCACGCAAAAAACAGGGCAGATTCACGCATTCACGCAATAGAAATATGGATTTTCACGTTCACGCAAGTTTTTTTCAATTCACGCATTCACGCAATTTTTTTTTCGATTTTCACGCATTCACGCAACCAAAAAGGCCCATTCACGCATTCACGCAAACCGCTGGGGGGGGCCCATCTAAAAATGAGATAGCTACTTAGGCTCTCGTTTTATGGGATTTCGAAATGGTTGGTAAGCCTAAGGGACTTAGAGAAGATTTTTGTGTCTTTTTTTTTTTTTTTTGGTGCATTTTTATTTCTTGAGCTCTTTCTACATATGGGAATCCGAAAAATAGCCTTTTTATATGTATGGGATTCAATCTTCTGATTTTTCTGAAAATTCAAACTCGCCCTGAAAATTGCCATTTCACATGGATAGGATTTAATGCGCATGCGTAAAATGGAAAAACAAGTAAATCTTTAACATTCATAAAGTGCTTACTTTGCCTCTTTGTGCAGTTTACAAAAATAAAAGTCTTAAAGCATAAAAATACATCCCTGAGAAATTCTTATTTTACGCATGCACATTAAATCCTATCCATGTGAAATGGCAATTTTCAGGGCGAGTTTTAATTTTCAGAAAAATCAGGAGATTGAATCCCATACATATAAAAAGGCTATTTTCCACCCCGAAAATTCCATGCATGTAAAACTATACTTACTAACCTTGATATTCAGAAAAATTTTCTTTGGTATACCAACCCCTTTTTAGTAACTGTCATTTTTTTTAGGAAAAAAAGGAACCCTACCCCTATTTAGAAGCAGGCTACCAAGGAAAATATGGCTACATAACCCTTGAAAAATTACTTGCAATACCTAGCAGCCAATTTCACCTCACCAAAATGTGGGAGAGCACAAACTCTAGCAAGTTTTTTTTGCGACAATTCTCTTTCAAAATTAGAAAATAAAAGAATGTTTCCCGATTTTTTGATGATGAATTTTTACTTGATTTATTCAAAAAATGTCAAAGTTCAGTATCGGTTACCAGCTTGAAATGAATGATATACCCATCACCCATCAGTATGTAGTACTGGGTGCTAACTTTTTTTCTGATTCAAAATTAGACACCACCACCCGGCTAAGGGTCATATCTTATGATGAAGTCTATCGTTGGTGACGTGATCAGTTTGCACGTAAAATAGGATTCATATGTTCAAAACAGGGTCTAAAATTTTCGACTTTATTTATTATAATTCGAAACTATTCATAAATCCTTCTTTATATGGCAAATTAGGGGTGAGAGAGTAGAATATGAAGTTCTTTCCTTGTTATTTTCATTATTTCATAATTCATTTATAGATTACATATTATAAGTTGATAAAAAATTTCCCAACCTATCCGAATGCCCAAGTTAACTCTTCTCGAAAAACAAGATGCATGTTAAGTTCTACAAAATTAAAAACACTTTTCACCCAAACATATTGAGGTAGTGAAGATCCACCATTTAAACTTACATATCAAAATTTCAAAATAAATACCTAATGTGACGAGAGGCAAGCAGGAGCTTTTGATATATCAAAAAATATAATACAATATTAGAGGAGATTTTATCTAAAAATGTAAAATTTTCGATTTTTGTTAATTGGATCATGATCGAGTGTATTTTCCCCAGATGTGAAGCATGAAGACAGATGCGATAAATAATAAGCTCATTACTAGCACTGGAACTGGTCCGCTAAAATGAAAAAAAAAGAAAGCAATATTGAAAAATCATGTGATACTGTAACTCAAAGTCCCGCTATTCTGCCTATACGGCAAACTTGTACTTATACGTTGTACTTGACCAGAAATAATAACGTTGGCACTGGGTATAAAGCCTTTTTGTATTGTATCGTCTCAATAATAATTCACACAAAGCTTTCTTACTAAGACATTTACTAAGTCTTTCCTTGAATACATTAAAAAAGCTTACACTTTGATTCCAGGTGAGTCTTCAGTATAAAATCTCCACATGTTTGGTTGGCCACCACCTCCACCTGCACGTCGAGTTACTGTCGTTGATGAAGCAGCTTTGCGGTTCCTGACCGTACCAGCTTTTGGGCTGGATGCTTTGCTGGGGGCTTTTCCAGCTCCGACATTAGTGGCTGATGCAGATTGAGTCTAAACACAAACAAATGTTTAATAGTCATTTTCCTGTTTACGTTACAACTCGGAATGGTGTCAGAAAAAAACTTTATTCATCATTTACTAATACAGTGGACGCTCTCTAATTCGACGTTCTATTATTCGATAGGCTCCCTTATTTGAAAGTAAATTAAAATGATTTTGATGAAGATTTTAAACCCTTTTGAAACCATCCGTTTCAAAATTTATGTGTTACTGAAAAATGCTTTTAATCATGTAACGTCTATTGCGATTGCCAATTTTAAAATAAAATTTGATAGGTCGATTTTTAACGTTTTCGGGCACTTTCTGAAAGTAAGTTTTTTATTCAATTGAGCATAACTCTTGATCTAATGAACCGAATTTAATAAATGACCCATCAAAATTTAAGTTAATCTTTCTTCTTTCCAATAAAATAGGAGTGGTTCTCTTAAAATTTTTAGATTTCGAGAAAATCAGTTTCAAAGAGAGAAACTTTTTTGTGGCGCACCCGGTACATGAACCCAATTCAAGCAGTTTTTCAGTTGAATTGTTTCCCCAGCTATTTTTTCCACTTCTCCTGTTTAGAGGCCTAATTTCCATCCAAGATTACTCCATTTTAGCCGCATTTTTAAAGGAAAACATCCGGTTGCGTATTTAGAGATTTTCTCTTTTTTTGAAGGAAAATGAGTTTTAATAATTAAAAGAATTGTTTTTATCTTTTTTTATATCCAAACTACCTTAAAAGAAGAAATTTTGGCGGAAAGAAAATTTGGCGGATTTGGTGGATTTGGCCAGAATCCGCCAAATTAAGTTCCCGCCAAAGTTTTTTTTTCGGCCATCTGCCAAATTAAATTCCCGCCAAATTAAACTTTTTGAAAATATGATCTCTTTTAAGGTGTGTTTGCATTTTTTTGCTGTTTTTACGCCATTTTAAGGATAAATTTTTCAGTAAACGCCAAATTAAATTCCCGCCAAATTTAGTTTTTTCGTCCATCTGCCAAATTAAATTCCCTCTAAAAAACTTTTTCGGTCATCCGCCAAATTAAATTCCCGCCAAAATTTCTTCCTTTAAGGTAGTCACTATTCCTTTACTTTTCAAGACTTTGGAAGTTCTAAATTCCAAGTCTAATCATGTAAAATATTGTAACTTTGTTTTTACATTGTTTTTCTTTGTCAAAAACACTTGATCACAGGGTGTCCCAGAAAATCATATTAGGAAAGAAAGATGTGAAATTCAAAGAGCTCAAAAAATGCACCTTTCTTCATGATTGTTTTTGAGGGGTCTATGCTTTGCTTTTGCTTTGATTATGTGTTACACACTTTTTTAAATAAGAATATCTTCTATAAAAATATCAGGGTGAAAATTGGCCAAATCGTTTGAATACCCTAAGAATACCCTCTAGGCCTAGGGTGAATTTCAATCAGTCAATAAGAATAAAACTGTCATTTTTCAAAAAATGGGAAAACAAAAGTGACACAAATTAATTAACAAAAGAGATACCTTAAGGGAACTTATTTTGGTAGGAACTGATTTTGGCGAATTTGGCGAATTTAGGCAAAATTCTCCAAATTAGTTCACGCCAAAATTAAATATTTTGCTCACTCGGCAAAATAAGTTCCCGCCAAAATTAAACTTTTTGTTTCCTTGCCTAAATAACCCCTGAAATTCATGAAAATTGCTCAAAATAAGGCAAAATAGAACAGATTTACGCTGTCATTCACCAAAATTAGTTCCCACCAAAATTAAAAAAATTCACTATTCGCCAAAATAAGTTCCCGCCAAAATTAAATTTTTTAAAGATTTTCACCGCTCGCCAAAATTAGTTCCCTTAAGGTAGTTTAGAATCACTCACATAAGCTGTCTAGGAAGAAAATTTTTCTCTGAAATAATAAGAATACGTTAAGAATACTTGACCCTCAGTCAAAGTATATTATTCTTATAAAAAAAAGTGTGTATGTATTGACCAAAACAATGGCAAAACTTGCAGATCAAAAGATTCTTAGATGTCAAAAGAAGGAAAAGCCTGAGTTAGTCTATTTATTGTATTCATAACAAGAAGCAAGACAATTTTTCAAAGGTGTTTTATTAAACGTATGCGTAGACATGGCCTTTTTACTATAACGATTTTGATAGCAACAAATAGATAGTAGATGAAACACTAAAATTCTTCAATTAAAAATTGCCAACGTAGTTGTGATATTCTCATCCTACTTTTTTTGACTTTTAATTTCTACGTTACCTGCTCAGTTCCAAGCAGCAGCAAAGGCACTGTACATTTTTGTTAAAAATTTATGTGGCCGCAATTAAAGAAAATTGTAACAGCACTCATAAAAAATCTTATCTTATCTTTTTTTACTGTTTTTTTTGCCTAGAAGATATAGCAAACATAGTAAGTATATATAAGCAGACTGTGCAATGGTAAAAAAATTCTGCAATGGTAACTTTTGGAACATTTTAAAAGTAGCCATTTAAAGGGACATTAAAGTAGTAAAATACAAACATTGCGCGAACCACGTGTCATTAGAGAGAACAATTAAAATTACGTGTCCAAAACAAACTTGTAAAATAATTGAACAATCAAAATTAGCCATATTTGGTTTGATTTTTTATTTTGACATGTGACATTTGTTTTGATTTTGTATCCGCTGCATACAGTTTGTTTACAAATTTTGCATATACTGTTATGTCCCTTTAACATTTTTTTGAGTCTTGTTCAAAAATATTTTATAGATATCGCCTTTTCAAATTTCCATTAGGACATAATTTAGCAGATGACATCCAAATCTGCGAAAATCCTGCAAAAAGTTATCCCATTAAAGACAAGTATGTCATCTTTTTTGTCAATCTAGGAATGTCTTATTCAAATAGGAATACATTATCAATAAGTTTACATTGAGTCGATTTATTTTTGAATGTATATTATAGGGCTGCAAATAAATATATTTAGTCAATCGGACATCATGTCTGACAGAAATGAAATCCTGTCGGTCATTCAGTGAAGAAAGCGAATTGATAAAAGGGGTCTTAGAAACAAGAAAGTTACAAAGAAAGCAAGTCGACAAAAGTGATTTTAGAAATTCCCTTAAAATTTACGAATTACGCGAGTTGATAAATGTGATCATAGAAACAACCGTTAATGAAGTTACCGAGACCGCAGTCAATTAAAGTAAACTTTAGAAACACTCTTGAAAGCTACAAAGTAAGAGACAGGGGTGTAAGAGATTTATTTCCAACTCTCAAATTAATGGTTTATTCCTCTTTTCATTCTGACATCATGAACGAAACAAAATATTTTCAGTCGATCAATTGGCTTTTCAGTTGGACATTGACCAATGACAGACGCTTATTTGCAGCCCTGATATTATCATTATTATTGCAAATCAATAATCTAAAGTTTCTCGTGTTACCAAAATATTTCTTTGTCAAAAAAAGTGTAAACTTTTGGGAATGACCCTAATAAATATAAATACTCGAATGGAAAAGTTTCTGGTTCTAAAAAAAATTTGTACATTTTGCCTTTTCTTGTTTTGTACTGTAACTTTGTGTAATGCCGACATACCTTGTCTAATTTTGTCATAGCAACTATTTGGTCTGCAAAGTAGTTAGGGTGATTTTTTTAAAACAGCTTTCTCAGAAGGATTTATCTATAAACATTTAAAAGACCAGACAGTTGCATGCTATGGCAGAATTAAACAAGGCATGTCGGGATTACATGAAGTTACGGTAATAAACAAAAGAAAAAAAGACCCTGCCAGCCAGAATTTCCCTGAGTTAAGATTCCACTTTCGGCATAAGATTGAAAGGGGTTTCTGTGTTGAGATTGGTCTACACACTCCCTAACACTTTGCACTTTTTCAACTAGGCAAAGTTAGTTTTGTTTGTTTATTTTCTTCTTCTAGAAATTACAGTGGAACTTTTCATGGGGGTTTCAGGGGGTACCTGATTCTGCAATTCCGCTAATTTTTTCTCCAATTTCCATCAAACTGTCTAAAATTGAACCAAAATTCAGCCACCGAAAATTCCTTTGAAATAGGGATGTCGAGCCTTACGCGTGAGGCAGTAACAAAACATAGATTTTCGAAAAAAAATATTCAAGCTTACATATCTCAAGGAAGGAAACCTCTTTTAACATAAGTATTTTTTCCAAAGTGTAGAGAATTTATTCAGCTTTCTTTTGCAGAAAAAATCAGCACATCATGTCTTCATGTTCCTTCAAAATTTGAAAATGAGTACTCGCGGGTGAGTTTTTTCAAACTTCTTGTTCGCGGCACGGCAAAATTTTTTATCCGGGGGCTCTAAAATCCAAAGCGCTAGCCACCCGAAACAGCTATCGACCTGGAATTTTTTGCATCGTTCCCGGCAATAGTTTAGCTTTTGAGACGTACCACGTTCGTTGGTTGGAGCAACGTATATTTTTCAGGAAGTCAAATTATGTACTTAAAATGCGTTTTTTTCATTGAAAAAATCAAATTTTTTTAACGAACGTGAATTTTTTAGAAAGAACAATGTTTTTTCTTTTCAAATGTGAAAAAAGTAAGAATCAAGTTGTTTCCGGTGGCAAGCGCTAAGAAGGGAAAGATTATGGTGTAATTACCCCCGTTTCAGCTACATCTATGGAAAATAAAACTCGCACCAAGCCTCCAGCGCGGAATTTTTCATAAAACACTTTCGCTTTTGGTGCCGTAATGAAGGTACAAAATGGCTGGCGATGCGTGCACGAAAATGCTTGAAAAATTGAACTTCAAAATGTAATATCTTTGGAACTTTAAAGAATTGGAAGGTAAATGACCCCTCTCATTTTTCTTCTGATGGTTATGGCTTTCCATTAAACTTGGTTTGGTATTCTGCAAGTAAGTTTGAAATTTCCTCTGACCACCCTATTTGAAATTCAAGATTTTTGTCAAAAATTCCGCAAATTTTGAATATTTTTTGCCAATTCTGAAATTCCACAAAACTTTTTGCTAAATTCCGTTCTTCCCCACTAAAATTGTCTAGCTAATTTTAGAGAGAGAGAGACGATGGTAATAATTTTACTGTGAAAAGTTAATCTAGTGAAAAAAGCTACAAAAAAAAATATTTTGTGAAACACAAAACTGTTTGGCTTATTTTCTTCTATTCCTTTTCATATCAATTGCACAAATAAAATACGAAGTACTAAAAGGCCTTTAGAATTAAAATGCAAAGGAAAATCCAGAAAAAAATCCTTACCATTTTGATTTGTTTCTCGTCTCGTGTAGTAGTGTCGTGGCTCTGTTCTGGGATCAAGTGTTGAAGATTTTCAGTGCAACGTCAGAGGAACTGATTGAGCCATTTTACTTTCGAATTCTATACGCGGTCAATTTTGCGAGAAGCGATATAGATAAATTTTCTCTATGTGCGTGTGACCAAGCCATTTGTTATGATGTTTCATCTTGATCATCCAAAATGGAGAAAGGAGTGAGGGGGCTTAGTAAAAAAATAATTTCAAACAAAATTATGTGAAAAACTTCTTTATTCATATTTCGAAAACCTTATTTTATTATAATTATAAATTTTTTATTTTCTATATCTTACAATTTCAAAAAACTAAGAAAATATTTCTATGAACAGAATATTCAAACCCCCCGGAAACCCCCTTTGTAAGTTTTAGAACATTTTTGTCTTGATTATCTGACTTCTAGGAATTCTAGTAAAGCGAGTGCCACCAAAGCGGAACAAAGTGAAAAGGAAAGTGTTTCGTTTCAGTTTTCTTTGCTTTTTTGGCTAATCAGTTCAAGTTGGAAAACGTAAGATACAAACCTCCGAAATGTGATCCTTATCTCTGATCCCGTCTTTCTCTTTTCTGACTGTCTGAGTTTCCGTAGATACTAAACCCCGAAACGGGTGGGAAACTAGTGGAAACGAATGTGAACGGGTGGAAACGAGTGGTGAAACGAGTGGAAACGAGTGGCGAAACGGGTGGAAACGAATGAAAAACAACTGGAAACACATGAAAACGAGTGGAAACGAGTGCTAGGGGTTCATATCAAACTAATAAATTTTTTTCAAATGCCTCTTAAAACATTGTTAAAAACAGAACGCTGCTTTGATAACAGAATGGAAGCAATTTTCTTTTTGGTAGTAAGTAAGCAGCTTATTTTCATTTGAAACCAAATCCAGTATTTCAGATACTTTTGTGTTTTGATGTTATATGTTTTTTATAGTTGGATTTTTTATGACAAAGAAACATGGTTGTTGCTGCAAAGCATATATTCTTGATATTTCCTTAGGATGTGAATGATCACTGCAAAGTCTTTTTAATATAAGGGAAGGTTTTTTCCTAATAAGACCTGTCTGTACTGTGTTGCTTGCTTCCAATTTTTAAAACCTTCCTTTTATTTTTATCAAAGGGTGTACATAAACCTTCCTTTTCTGGGCGTCCTTTTGTGTATCTGGACCATTACATTGAATAAAGCCCTCGGAAAAGCCCTCCAATCGATCTGGTATAATTTTCGCACCACAATGAAAATTAGAGAGTTTGTAAAAGGAAGATTTTAGCTTTTTGCATTCCAAACTATAACACCAACTACAGTGTTTGTTTACTTCCAGCGAGAGCGACCAATCTTGGCTTGTTTACGGTGTTTGTCAGGAAAGATGAAGTCTTGTAAGCGGTAAGTTTTTTAATATATTTTAGATCACATTTTTTATCCCAATCGAAATAAAGCTTTTCTCTAATTGGAATTCGTTTGGGAAAAAACACACAACAATTTGTGTGCCATTTACTTCTCTGAAATAATAAAAAACTACCAGAGTTTGTTTGGCAATGGTTTGTTTCAATTCGAGTTAACTATTGAGGCAAGGTGAAGCGTGAGGCTGCAGATCAAATCTGTGTTTTGACTGGACTCGCCAACCTTTATGATTATAAAGGTACAGTCTGTTTAATGCAACAATACTCTTTTTAATAAATTCAAAATCCCATGAGTGTGCTGTTATATTGCTTTTCACTTTGTATAAAATTGTATCTTTAAACTCTTTGATGTTCATTATTTGTTCGCGTAATTTAACTTCGTGAAAGAGCAATGCAAAACGATTTTGCGAAAAGGCCGAAAATTCGCGAAAACGTGTCAAGTATATTTTGTTCAAATTTCGACCTGTTCGTGTACAAAAAAGGTGGTAAAAAAGATGGAATTTTCAATTTTGTTTTAACGGGACTGAATAAAATTAGTTTTAACGATTTTTAGTGGGAAATATTGTTTTCGGTGAGCAAAAAGTAACGAAAATTTGTTTATTTGTTTATCCAAACATCATTTTTATACTTCTTAATACAATATATTTTCGCCAAAACTTAAAGGTCCATCAAGTATATGGCACCAATCACCATTAGAACCTGAATAGAACGCGAATGCCAAATTATCTTTACCCCCTAGCACTCGTTTCCACTCGTTTTCATGTGTTTCCAGCTGTTTTTCATTCGTTTCCACCCGTTTCACCACTCGTTTCCACTCGTTTCACCATTCGTTTCCACCCGTTTGCATTCGTTTCCACTAGTTTCCCACCCGTTTCGGTGTTTAGTATCTACGCTGAGTTTCTGACTTTCTCATTTCTGACTGAGTTTTCATACCTGTCAATCATTTGACCATCAATTTCG
Source organism: Clytia hemisphaerica (assembly GCF_902728285.1). NCBI lineage: Eukaryota > Metazoa > Cnidaria > Hydrozoa > Leptothecata > Clytiidae > Clytia > Clytia hemisphaerica. The sequence continues at coordinate 355,637 of NW_027103758.1, read as the reverse complement.
ACCAGTCTAATTTTCGCACCGAGTGGGATTCGAACCACCACCAAAGAAAGACCTTCGGATTCGGAAGCCAGCACTATATCCCTTGAGCCATCGCCGCACAGCAAATTACGCAATTCATAACATTTTATACCAAACTGGCAAAATACGGGGGTAATGTTATTATAATATGGGTAAAAGTACCCCTTTTTTAAACCTGACTGAAATTCGAGCCGTTACTAGCAACCCTGCGGGGCCCAAGGCGCCGAGTATGCACCCGGCACAGTGACAAGCCGTTACTAGCAACCCTGACCTAAACAATCCCAAACAGCAAAACCCCCGGAAAATTTAAAATGTCGGAATGAGCAATAGCCGATCACATTTTGGAGGTTTGTCTTTTATGTTTTCCGTTCAAGTTTGCTGCTCATCTTCCTCGTCGTGCTTAGCTACTGTCATGGTACTGGTAAGGTTGTTTTATGTGTTTGATATATAGTTTGATTTCATGTGGTTTTCAAAAGGATAATTAGCTGCACAATCTAGAGGTCCCCCCAAATATTTTGGTAATTTAGACAGTTAGTCACACTAGGAAATCTAGCTTTCAGAAAAAACAACATCAGTCATCTACAGGATGTATTTGCACAACAAGGATGAGAGTTACCTGAATCAAGTTTGCAAGACAATTTATTAAAACTTGAAAGTTTGAAACAAATAGCCTATCCGGCGGTGCGCGGATCTAGGTGGGTTCCGCCTCCCCCGTAGATCTTTTTCTTGTGAAGTTGATCTGCAAATTCGTTTTCAAGGTTGGCTTGCCTCAAATTTTTTCATCTATGGCTCAAATTTTAGGCAATTTCTCAAAGATTTTAAAAATGTTAATTTCATTAAAAAGCACCGGGTTATTTTTTCATGAATCCCTTTAGTAGGGTGGTCAGGCCAAAATTTTCCCCTCAAATTTTGAAAACCAAACTAATTTTATTTGAAAGTCCTTACCTTTGTGAGAAAAATGAGGGGTCATTTGTTAAAATTGGTTAAGTAGTTCCAAAGTTATTCCATTTTCAAACCACAAAAAAACCACCTTTTCAAGGAATCGTCTCCCTACCACGCGCAACCAAGAAATGACCTTTGGACAGCACCGAAAAACATTAAAGATGGCGGGTGAATTCTAGCCTTCCGCGTGGCGGGGCGGTAGGAGTTTTGCTGGCACGGTCTGAAAATCGGCCCGATGACTGTTAAACTTTAGCTTATCGCTAATGAGCTGGAAATGATAGCTAAAAACAAATTTCACCACTAGAAAGCTGAAATCCTCAGCTTTCAGATGGTGTATGGTGCTTAAATGAAAAAATCCGCAATCTTGTTAAAAAATCGCAATTTCTTCTTGTTTTTCAAAATTCCAGACGGCCTGTAGATTTTCAAATAAAGCACCTTGTGGTAGATTATAGCCTAATCTTACCCTGGGTTTACTAAAAAAACCGCGATTGAAAAGATGAACCAGCTCAATAGCGACAGCCATTTGTTTCAATGTGGGTCGAGAATTTTCCGGTGCCGTGGTCAGCGCTAAATCGCGTTTTCACCTTGACGTCGAAAAACATGAATATCTTTGGAAAGAAAATAGATACCTGGATGCAGTTTTTTTTACTTGTTTCCCTGATAATTCCTGATTGATTTAAAAAAAGAATGAACAGATTTGGATGATTTAAAGGTAAGTACTAATGCATTGAAGTTCATTTTTGTAAATTCTTCCTCGTTCCGCGCAAAAAATCCCGACGAGTGTGCACCCTACCTTTAGAAGTTTTGCGGCGCATTTTTTTGCTTGAGATGAGAGTCAAGTAAAAGATATAGCGCTTTCACAGCATTAATCTTTGATACGCATTTTGGCGGGACGCTAGTGTGACTAACTGTTAAAGGACCCTGCCGACGCACCGGACGACCCTCGACATGGCCCGAGAATTATCGGGCCTCTTCGGGCCATGTTCGGGCCGAGAGACCCTATCAATTCTTTTGGCCCGAACATGACCCGAGTCATTCGGGCCATGTTCAGGCCATGTCAGGAGATTCCATATTTAAATTGATTCAGCATGTCCAGTCAAACAAAATAGTACAAAATAAGATTTGTCTGTTTTGTTTATATCGCTCAAAAAAACTTTAGGAGCTTCCCATGGACACAATGAAGTATAAGCCTGAAGGGCTAGAAGTCAATCTCTTTGGTAGGATTTGAAGCCAACAAATCCCAGAAATCCTACCAAAGTTGCGCGGCCTTGAGCGGCTCGCCTGGGTTTTACACAAATGACAGATTGAAACTAAAATTTACCGCTAAATTTCGAAAAAAATATCAATCATAAACAAAGGAATTGCTAGATTCAATCTGTCGTCAAAAATGCGGCGCATTTTTTAAGGCTTCACTTTTTCTTGCCTGAGAAAGGTTAGAGATTGAACTCTAGCCCTTCCGGCTTTAAACTCAATGCGTGGACACGCTTCAGTTTAAAACCAGGACCAGTTTACTAGCAAATATTTCCACCCTAAGTATATTTATAACTATGTTTTCATACCAAATAAGACATTTAATATTTATATGAATTTACAACATTCATATATTTAAAATATAATTAAGAGAAACCAAGTTTTTCTCAAAGAAAATGTTAAAAAAATTCAGTCCTGAAATTACACGCCTGTTTAAATCATGTTTTCAAAAATTGGCCCGTGCGTGGCCCCGCGTGTGGCCCGAACACGGCCCAAATTCTCAGGCCAGCTCGGGCCATACTCGGGCTTTACGCGAATTCCAATAAAAGTTTTGGCCCGAGAATTCTCGGGCCATTTCGAGGGTCGTCGCACCGGACTGTCCGGTGCGGTGTATTTGTCCGGTGCAAAAAGTATCCTTTCGCTACACCGGACGCAATAAGTCCGGTGTCAGTCCGGTGTTGCATACAGGGAATTTTGGACACCGGACATTTATGAAACAAAAAATTAAGAAACACAGCCGGACGCACCAGACTGGTCATGTTCGGTGTTTTGATTGTCCGGTGGAAAAAAATATCCTTCTCCGACACCGGACATCCAACTTCCTTAAGTCCGGTGTAGAGATTGTCCGGTGGTAAAAAAAATTCTCATTTTACACCGGACTTTCGCATGTCCGGTGTTCGTTAAGTCCGTGCGCCGGCAGGGTCCTTAATTTAGCCCCCAGGCAGGTTCTTTTAAACCAGACCCGATCAATCGAACTTGTCGAACCAATCGAACAATCAGACTAATCAAACTCCATCGAACGATTAAAGTTTGATTAAAAAAATTAATCGAACCTAATCAAACGCTCACAATTTTTTCAGCAATAGCAGTCCGATTAGTTTGGTCAGTAAAAACTTCGATTAGTTTGATGATATTAAATCCTCATATCTTCCCTCGCTTGAAAAAACTTTATCCTGCCACGCGATTGCCATTTCGACAGTTCCCGGACTTAACAGCTTAACGTTTATTGTACCCAGATATTTGTCTATCCGGAATAAAGTCTGTAGCCTTTCTGTCAGTTCCATCAATATGACCAAAACATTTTGTTCAGCCATCCACACTCTAAGAGAGGCCATCACAGAATGAACTTCCTTATATAGGATGAACCATATTCATGTGTACACTCCATCACAGAGCCTATTTGAGATATTTTACTAACTAGCCCAGAGAAAAATCTTAAACCTTTATTATTTGAATGCATGCCTTTTTAATACTCAAATATAAAAACTTGGTCATTAGTCAAAAAAGTCATTAAAATTGATTAGCCTCTGCGATGGAGTGCAAGGCTGAAAGCCACATGAATATGGTTCATCCTATAAAGGGAAGTTCATTCAATGGTGGCCTATCTTGAAGTGAAGGTGGTTGAACAAAATGTTTTTGGCATATTGATGGAACTGTCTGTTGCGATTTCGCGCGCGGCCGAGTGGCGGAATACTACGCCCCAACAAACCGCCTCTGGCGCTAAAAGGATACAGAGCAATAAGCAAAAAGCTCGTCCCAAAAATTCTGAAAAATGGCAAAAAATGAAGTTTTCAGAATGTAAAAAAAATTTATATAGACATAAAGAATATCATTTCATGAACAATATGTGAAAAAATCAGAGCAGGAACATGCTCCATTGAAAAGTTATGACCAGATTTCCGATTTACGGGCTAAAATCTCTGGAAAGCTCACAAAAATTAAGATTTTTACAAAATGGGCATATGAAGGCTACAAAGTAGTTTACCTTACCAAATGTTTTTAAATATTGATAATTTTGAAGTTACTGAAGAAATTAAGTCATTTCAAATGTCCAATGGAGTTTATTGGGGGTCTAAAATTCTATTGCGCCGTGACGGAAAATCATTTCTAAATAAAATTAAACAAAGCAGAATTTTTTCAGTTTTTAAATGTTTAAAATATTAGACTTATAGGACTGTTGAGAATCACTAAAAGAATTCACCCTAAAACACCAATGTAATTTTTTAGTGTACTTTAAAGTTTGTGTTGCGCCGTGACGGAAAATCCAGGTTGGCGTTTTAAAATTATCTTTTCTCCAAAACTTGTTCATCAATCAACTTGATGTTTATATGACATGTTCAAACAAGCCATCTGGTAATATTTAGCTGCTAAAATTTAATTTTAGACTTATTAATACCTTAGAAATAGCCAAGGGAAAAATACTAACAGATTTTTTTTCAAAAATGTCTCATTCTCATTTTTTTCCAAAAATGTCCATATTTTTTAAACAGTGCTAATTTTTCAGTATATGATTTTTGATCTTCGAAAATACTAGGGATTTATGTTAGGAACAGATCATGCTGATTACCCTCTTAAAATGTGCCATAGGTTATAAAAACTTGAAAAAACATCAATTTTTAGGGTAGGAACCATTTTTGGTTTCCCTACCCGGGTATTTAGGGTCCACCGACTGCTCAAAGGGGCCGCCCTAGGTGTGAATTTTTTCTTTGTCAAAAGATGGTCATGTGACCCCTCATTGGAAAGAGAATTTTATGCAGATTTTAAAAAAGGTCACAAGTAGTGACTAAAAATGAGGTTATAAAAAGTTATGCCTGCTAAAAAATTATGATTTTGTGATTTTCCCTCTAAAAACGCATGTTGAGTATGTTAAGCTCTTACAATCATTTCCCTATCCAAATTGTTATACTTTGATCAATACTTTCAAAAAAATCATACAGAGTTGAGTAAATCAGACTTTTTGTCATAGGATAGCAGTATTTTTTCAAGAGCTCAGTAAGTACATGTATTAAGAAAATGGTACTCAATAAAAACATGACATTCTTGAGCAAACAAATCCAAATCACTTTCAAAAGTTTATAAAACCCTCCAAAGAAGTTAAGGTAATTAAACTTGAATAGGCTGATAAAGTCAAGGAGCAGAAAACTGAAGCCTTTACTGAAAAAGAAAAGGCAAGTTTGAGTGAAGAGTCAAAAAAGTACTCATTATTGGAGACTTATCTCAGGCCCATATAACTCAGAAGAAGAAATTACTTAAGAAGTACGTAGAAACAAACTTGGATGATAAACTTAAGAACAAAATGATGTATAATGAAGTGAAATATGCCAAAATTACATGAATGTCTCTCAAGCAAACAGCTGCAGTCTTTCGTTTGAGAAAAGATTATCGCAACCTCTCCACAGAAGAGTATGTTGAAAACTTGAGCTCTTACCTCAGTATTGCACGTTGATTCTCTTAGACAACTATTGGAGATCTTAGAAATGTTATACATGGAATTGTGGGTAAGAGGGATGATAGTAAATCACTAACACTAGAACTCAATACAACTCTCCTTTACAAGGTCAAGGGAATAAAACAATACAGTCAAAAAACTTGTGATATTGGGGAGCAATAAAGTCCAATGACTTGTGATATTGGGGAGCATGTTATTACCTTTTGGCATGAGGGTATTGGTAATGAGACAAAATGACATTTAGGAGTAGTAGAAAAGGTTCAACCAGTAACAGTTTCATACATGACGCGAACTGATAAAAGCAGACACAACTGGACATTCCCTGAAAAAGTTGAAATAATTAGGACATCTGTCGACAAAGTAATTGCAACTAAAATCAAAGTCCAATATCTTGGAACTGTGAGGATAAGATGCTGTCAAAAATATTTCAATTTCAATTTATTAGGTTTAAAATCTAATAGCAAGGAAGTACCCTTCAAACTCTGTAAAATATCTTTTGGATAGTATAAGGTTTGAGAGATTGACGGACTTCGACTGTTCTTGATTAGAGCAACGAAATCTCTTATTTGTCAAAAAGCTCCTTTATCCTTGGTTTTATAGTTTTTAGATTTTTAAAATGATCCTGTAGATTCAAAATGTATGATATCAGTAGAAAATAAGCACTTATGTTTATTTCATGTAGGTCTTCCAAAAAATATAATGAAAGTATGAGTTTTAATTGCAAAAGTATGAATTTTTTAAGACATTACACAATTACACTAAAAAAGCCTCTTTCAAGAGCAATGTAATGTACTCTACAACCTTATCACTTCATTTTTGATGCATAGTCATGATGTTTTTCTTAATCTACATTAAATTACCTTTCAAATGAGGGGTAACTTGATAGGTTTTTGAGAATTCTTTTTTTAGGCAACCTAGCAGTGAGATTTCGAGGTGGGCGTGGCCTTAAAGGTCCCGGTAGGGAAGTCTAAAAAGGTTTCTACCGAATTTGTTCTACTTTTTCTGAAATTATACATGTTTTGGCACATTTTGAAGGGGTAATCAGTTTATGATTCCAAAAATCCATTTTTAACATAGATCCCTAAAAATACATGCCTTGGGAAATATTTAATAATTGTTTTGATGACAATATGTTGAAATACGATGAGAATAATATATTATTCATATTTGTGATTTTCATTGTTTCATTAAATTTTAAGCCAAAATGGGCCATTTATTGACCTTTCAAGAACCAATATCTTTCCAGCACATTCACAAAACCCCATGATGTTATATATCATTGAAAGCAAAATTTTTAATAGATTCTGAATATCTAATTTTTTAAATCCACAATTTTGTTGGGTGAGAGCTGTAGTGTTAATCTCTACCTTATAGATGAATAATACAAAGTGATAAACAATAATATATGATAGCCAGTGGGGCTTTATGTGTAATCTGTAAATGGTAAACGTTCATATTGATTCTTGTGTTGGTTCAAGTTGGATTGTGTTCATCAAGTCTTCTGTTGGGAAGACTTATTATATTGGTTTATATTGCATCCGGTCAAGCAAGGATCAGCAATCACTAGGTTGGTAAATACCTATTTAACATTTGGTAGCAGAGGGAACAACGATCCACTATGGCAAACAAGAATGATATCAAAGCCCCGCCGGCATTGAAGGAGGATGTTCCTTACGAAAACTGGAAGAAGGAAATAACCATTTGGCAGCTCTTCACTTCGTTGGAGAAGAAGAAGCAGGGCTTGGCAATTTTATTATCTCTTGAAGGCAAAGCAAGGGAAGCTGCGCTGGAGTTAGAGGTGGACGAGTTAAATAAAGATGATGGTGTGAGCAAGGTGCTTGCACAACTAGATAAACTGTATCTCAAAGATAAGCTGCAACTCTCGTTTCAAGCATATGACAGTTTTCGGAAGTTTAAACGACCCAATGATATGCCAATTGCAGATTTTGTTGTCGAGTTTGAACGCCTGTACAACAAAGCCAAAGCTTACGAAATGATTCTTCCTGATGGTATCTTAGCGTACGAGTTCCTCAATAATGCAAACATCTCAGATTCACACGAAAAGTTAATTAGAGCAACAATGACTGAGCTATCTTACAATTCAATGAAAGACCAACTACGCAAGGTTTTTGGAGATTTGAGCCTCTCGGTATCTTCAAACAAGAGCAAGGATGTAGGTGCTGTAAACAATCAGGTGAAGTTTGAGTCGCGAGATGAGATGACATTTGAGACAACAAGCAGAGACGAGGAAGCAGAAGAAGTTTACTATGGAAATTACCGTGATAGATCAAATCGTGGTGGAAGATCTCGACCTAATCGTGGACGATTCAATCTTAGAGGTAGAGGAGGTCGTGGACAGCATGGTGGTGCGGAAAGAAGACATCAAGATGGAAAACCAAGACGAAACCCATCTGGACCAGACGGTGCTCCTTCAACTTGTATGGTTTGTGGATCAGTGTTTCATTGGGCCAGGGATTGTCCTGATTCATATGAAAATCTAATGAAGCACAAGAACAAGAGCAAAGAAGATGACGAGATAGCCTTATTTAGTGACACTTTAAAGCAGTTTGTGGGAGAAACCCTTGGCACAGCAGTGTTGGACTCTGGATGTACAAAGAATGTATGTGGAAAAACGTGGCTTGGATGCTATCTAGAGACACTGGACAAAAATCAACTATCAACTGTGAAGGAATTCAAAAGCAGCACAAGCTTCAAGTTTGGCAATGGAGATAGTGTGGAATCATTGAAGAAAGTAAAGGTACCAGCATACATTGGAGGAAAGAATGTATTTATCGAAACTGATGTCATCGATGGAGACTTACCTTTACTTTTGAGCAAAGATGCCATGAAAAAGGCTGAAATGAATATTGATTTCATCCACGACAACGTCACAATTTTTGGACAAACTCAAAAGCTTATGTTCACTTCCTCTGGTCACTATTGCATCCCACTCGGATATTGCACAAATGATCTCAACAGCAACAGAAAATCTGAATGCGATAGTTTGGCTTTATTTGGTTCTACAAACTCAGTAGAAGAGAAGAAAGGAATGATGCAAAAACTACACAGACAGTTTAGTCATGCGCCCTATCACCGAATCAAAAGTCTTTTGAAAGATGCTGGCGTTGATGATCAAGAAAATATTGACGTTCTGAAAAAGGTGTGCGAGTCTTGCAAGATATGTCAAGTGTACAAAAAGACACCCCAAAGACCTGTTGTTGGTTTGTCGATGGCACATCACTTAAACGAAACTGTTGCTATGGACTTGAAGGAGTGGAAAGAAGGATCCTCTAAAACATGGTTTTTGCATCTAGTTGATCATGCAACTCGGTACAGTGCATCATCGGTCATCAAGAGCAAGAAGAAAGAAGTTATCGTTGGACAGTTATTTGACATCTGGATAAAGATTTTTGGTTACCCAAATAAGTTTCTTGTTGACAATGGGGGTGAGTTCGACAATCAAGAGTTCCAAGATTTTTGTGAAAATCTCAATATCAAAATCAAGACTACAGCTGCTGAAAGCCCATGGAGCAATGGATTGGTTGAGCGACATAATGGAATCATTGGAGAGAATGTTACCAAGATTGTGAGGGATGTAGATTGTGAATTACGAATCGCATTATCGTGGGCAGTTAGCGCAAAGAATGCATTACACAATATCCATGGTTTCAGTCCTAATCAGCTTGTTTTTGGTAGAAATCCGAATTTCCCATCAGTACTTACCGACAAACTACCTGCGCTTGAAGGAAAGACAACAAGTGAAGTCGTACGTGACAACTTAAACGCCATGCACTCAGCAAGAAAGGCCTTTGTAGCTTCTGAAGCATCAGAGAAGATTCGAAGAGCTCTGCGACACAATGTTGGAAGTTCTGTGGATGTGAAATATGTCACTCAGGACTCTGTGTATTACAAAAGGAAAAATGATCCAAAATGGAAAGGTCCGGGTACAGTAATTGGGCAAGATGGTCAACAGGTGTTGGTTAAACATGGAAGTGTGTATGTGCGTGTACACCCTTGCCGACTCATGCTCGAGAAGTCAGAAGTTCAATACAACCCACCAAGAAATCAGGAGGATGTACCAAATCCAGATGCACCATCAACTCCTAGACAGCTCCCTCAAGGTGTGGACAGCGATTCCGATGATGATGACACACAAGAAATAACACCGACAAACAATGTTGAGCAACAAACTGAAGAGAATGGTATCGCTAGATCAGTAGCTGGACAAATGCAAGATAGTGTGGTACAGAAAAATGTCACACTACCGAAACCAAAACAAAAAGTTAAATATCTTCCAAGGGATGATACCAATTGGAAAAATGTAGAAGTCATTTCTCGGGCTGGTAAAGCAAATGGAAAATAAAAACATTGGCTCAATATTAAAAATGAAGACAATACAGTCGAGTGCATTGATTGGAAGAACAGTGTTCAAGAATGGCATCCAAATGAATCAAGTGATGAGGAGGCTAATGGCATAAATGGTGCAATAATTGAGGATTCCCAAGAAGCTGAAACCGTCTTTTACTCTGTCAACGGAATGGATGTTGACCCAGTTATGCTGAACGAATCTAAAGAAAAAGAGCTGGCAAATTGGAGAAGAAACAACGTTTACCAAGAAGTTCCCGATGCTGGACAAAAGTGTGTGTCAACAAGATGGGTGTTCACTGAAAAGTTTATTGATGGAAAGAAATCAATCAAATCTAGATTAGTGGCAAGAGGGTTTGAAGAAGACAGCTCGTTTCAAGTCAATTCACCAACCTGTAGTAAAGAAGCTTTGAGACTTGCTTCAACCTTGATGATGACAAATGGATGGAAATGTAACAGCATCGATGTTCGTGCAGCCTTTCTCCAAGGCAAACAAATCGATAGGGATGTGTTCATTAAGCCCCCACCAGAAGTTGAAAACAAAAACATCTGGAAACTGAATGTTTGTGTGTATGGACTATCAGATGCACCAAGAGCATGGTACCTTCGTGTCAAAGAGGTTTTGGCCTCACTTGGGGCTCGATGTTGCAAACACGATGCAGGATTATTCTACTCTCACAAAAATGGAAGTCTACAAGGGATAATTGTCATTCATGTAGACGATTTCTTCTGGGGTGGCACCATGGATTTTGTGCAGAAAGTTATCCAACCATTCAAACAAACGTTCGAGATTGGAACAGAAGAAACTGGTTCGTTCAAGTATCTTGGACTCAATATCACACAGACAAAGAATGGAATCCAAATTGAACAAACACGATACTGTCAATCAATAAAGCCTATTCCTGTCAGCAAAGAGAGAAAAACCCAAAGGAATCTACCACTAGGAAGTGGTGAAACAAAGCAGCTACGTATGCTGGTTGGTCAGATGAATTGGGCTGCTACGCAAACCAGACCAGATATTTTGTTTGATTGCTGTGAACTTGCATCAAAGATGAAGAATGCTACTGTAGCCGACATCCTAGATGCTAATAAAGTGTTGAAGAAATTGCAAAATGATGTCATGATCAAGCTCCCACCATTGAAAGACATCAATCACCTAAAATTTGTTGTGCATTCTGATGCATCCTATGCCAACCTTAATGATGGAGGATCACAAGGAGGCTATATCATACTGCTATCAGACGATATCTCAAAGAAACTGTCACCAATTGCTTGGCAGTCAAAGAGGATCAAAAGAGTGGTAAAGAGCACTCTTGCAGCTGAAATGCTGGCACTTGTAGAAGCAGCTGAATCGTGCTATTGGCTCCAAAGCATTCTCAATGAGGTTTTGGGAACTGAAGGTTGTAGAATTGAGTGTTATATTGACAGTCAATCACTGTATAATGCTGCTAATTCAACAACGTCGTTGTCTGATAAAAGACTACGAGTTGACGTTGCAATCATTCGTGAAATGTTGCAAAATAATGAGATTTCAAAACTTGTTTGGGTTCCCTCAAAATCTCAATTAGCTGATTGCTTAACGAAGAAGGGTGCTAATACCTCTTCGATTGTCAATGTGTTGACAACGAATCAGCTTTAATGTAAAAATTTACCTGTTAATAATGATGTATATACTATTCTCTTCTTTTATGAAAAACAACCAACAAAAATGAGTAAAAAAAAAAAAAAAAAAAAAAAGAAGAGATATGAAGAGAAGAAACGAAACGAAATGGTAAATGTTCAAAGATGTATATAATGTATATATTGAAAACTTTGTCGTTCAACTATCCTGCCAAGACACGGTAGAACCTGCACTTTGCAGGGGGTCACCAGGGATGGGAACGAAATTGATTTTGTTGGTTGAATATGACTTTGTCAAAAATACAAAAAGACAAAGAAAGGGGAGATTGTTAATCTCTACCTTATAGATGAATAATACAAAGTGATAAACAATAATATATGATAGCCAGTGGGGCTTTATGTGTAATCTGTAAATGGTAAACGTTCATATTGATTCTTGTGTTGGTTCAAGTTGGATTGTGTTCATCAAGTCTTCTGTTGGGAAGACTTATTATATTGGTTTATATTGCATCCGGTCAAGCAAGGATCAGCAATCACTAGGTTGGTAAATACCTATTTAACATGTAGTGCTTTAAGTATTAAGTAGTTTTTTCAACAGCTGGGACAAGGTTTTTGCTTATTGCTACAGGAAAAGTGTGTAATCCGTTATCGGAAGTATCCTGATTTACATTCCAAATTTGGCTTTGAAAAGAAGTTAATATACGGTGGTGGAGCAAAATTGGTTTATCGAACTGATCGAACCGAAACCCATTGATCGAACACTCACAATCTTTTAAAAAATCTTAGAGTTCGATTAAATTTTTTAATCAAACTTTAATCGTTCGATGGAGTTCGATTAGTTCGATTGGTTCGACAAGTTTAAATCCACAATTTTGTTGGGTGAGAGCTGTAGTGCTTTAAGTATTAAGTAGTTTTTTCAACAGCTGGGACAAGGTTTTTGCTTATTGCTACAGGAAAAGTGTGTAATCCGTTATCGGAAGTATCCTGATTTACATTCCAAATTTGGCTTTGAAAAGAAGTTAATATACGGTGGTGGAGCAAAATTGGTTTATCGAACTGATCGAACCGAAACCCATTGATCGAACTTAATCGAACACTCACAATCTTTTAAAAAATCTTAGAGTTCGATTAAATTTTTTAATCAAACTTTAATCGTTCGATGGAGTTCGATTAGTTCGATTGGTTCGACAAGTTCGATTGATCGGGTCTGGTTTAAAGGCCAAAATATTTTTTAGCCCCCCCCCAAAAGTAAGGGGGGCTGAAGCTATGTTCCCCATATGTAAAATATAGAGCACTTTCGTTTCCCCCCCAAGCTTGCGAAAAATTAAGACTGCGTGTTGTCCTCGTGGATTTTCCTAGCGTAATTTATTTGTGTGATGTCAAAATGTTGTTGTTCTCTTCTCAGATTATTACTGATGGCAATTCAATCACTTACGGGATTGGACAATTGTTGACAATAGACCTTAGCTTACAAATCTCTAAAATCAATTGAGAGCATTACTAAGAGAATTATGATTGCTACCTTTCACAGACGACCAAAAAAAACTGCTACAGTGTCACTTAAGATAAGAGTAATCCAATGCCGCCAATGATGCATTGATGCTGTTTGTTCAGGCTGAAGATGTGACAAGTTTTCATTGTTTCTATTTCTATTTCTATTTGATAATTCATAGAAGGTTTTACAAAACCTATTCTCTTGAATATAAAACAAGAGGCCCAAGGGCATGAAGGCCCAGAGTCTAAAAACCAATAAACAGTGCTTTGTCATATCTAGTTTGTTTTCGCTTCCTTGAAGGCCGAGTTTCAATCCTTACTCGCACAAATTTCACACGGTGGGATCGCAAAAATCATGCTTTGGAAAATTTAGAAGGGAACAGGTACAAGAAATGAGAGTTAAATAACAATATCAATGTATTTATTTCTTTTAAACCTAGCAAACTCAAGGGGAATTCGGATTGGCTGAGAAAGCTGCAAGATGGGTTGAATTCGCTATTTAAATCTGAGCCGAGTAAACCGAGTAGATGCCGAGTATATCAATGTCAGCCGAGTAAATTCAAGTTTAGCCGAGTTTTTCGAATAAATCAGTGTAACAATTAAACGTGTTTGTCGAGTTAATCCGTATAAACTGAATAGATTCAAGTTTAGCTGAGTTTTCAAAGTAAATCCGTGAAAGCCAGTGAAAGCTGAATAGATGCAAGCTGATTTATACTATTGTTGCACTCCACCTGATGATGATGATGCAATGGCACCTAAAACAGAAAAAATTCAATATATTAAATGTATACATCCCAAGATCTTCAATTAAAAGGGGTGTGTTAAAATAAAGCAACATTGATCTGTTGATGTGATTCTATGCGATTGAGCTCCCTACAAAGAATAATTACTTAATGTTATCACTGCCAAGGAGTTTCATTAATTATATAACATAAATATTTGTTGCATCTCCTTTCTATGAAACTTTTTCTCTCAGACCCCCCTCTTTTGCACTTTAAAGTCTCTTTTGAAGGGGTTTGGACTATGACTGACTAATCTTGAGGAAATAGACCAGGCGATGCCTCGCTGTCGCACCACTTTTCAATAGAACAATTCTCTTAGTGTTTTTTATTCTCACTGATAGGTAGGATTTAGAAATCCACAGGGTCGAAAATTTGGAGGTCAGAAATTCTCATATCTAATATGACCAACAGGTAGGGCTTGAAGAGTAGATGAAAAAAGTGGCCTCAGTACGCTCATAGTAAAGGTCAGGTATGTTTTTGGAAAAAGTGTGATTATTTAGAATCACTCAAGCGTTATCTTCCACTTCAAACCGAGAAAGTGACAGAGAACTCACCAGTATTGATCTTCTGTTGCCTATGTCTTTAAGGTTGATTGAGCAGACCAGCGCAGGACACTGTAAAGAAAACAAAAAGATTAGTATCTGTCTGAAAATGACAGTATTTTTCACTGATTACACCCAAGTCAGTTCTCACCTAAGTTAAAACTTCTCCTGACTTGTTTTGTGCTACTGCTTTTTTGGACGCATCTGGGATTAAAACAAAGGTTCTTAAATTTTAGGGCAGACTCAAACCCACTCCCCCTCCTGGGTCACTTTTTGAAAATGGTTTGGTGAGAGGGAATTCTGGTCTCAGAGTACTGTTGCTCTATTGCCACGTTCTTTTGAGAAAAATTGTGACCTGCGTTTCGAACTAGCCAGTCAAACGACAATCAAACCAATAAAATACCAGCAATACTGTAGACCTTTTGATTTTACAGCAACAATATAAAAAATGGTATGCATCCCCTATTTTGTATCCACGCAATAGGGCAGCAAGCTAAAACATGTTCCGTTCGCGTCATCTTCAAATCCAGTCGGTCGGTCAGTAGTAAATTTTGTCGGGTTTTTTAAATCTAGTAAATCCCGAAGAATCAAGTCGGCAATCAACAAAATCTCTTGCCGCCATCTTTAATTTGTCAAATTAAATGTGCGCGCGCATGTGTGAACCTTAAAAGCAGACCTTATTTTTGGCTCTCGGGGATATTGGCCCTACCGCGTTGCCTTTCCATCCGCCATATTGAATTGTATGCAAAAATTATGGTGGCCGAATTGCAGTGGTGAAATTCCCTGAGAAAGTATGCAAAACATATGCAAAAAGAAAGTATTAAAATATAAAACTTACATGCATAATTAGCATTATAATAAAGTGTAATCTTGTAGAAGAAAGATTAAATTTGCTTCTTTTGAAAACTAGAAATAACCAAATTCGCCCACTTCTTAGATTAAGCACTTCAAAAAACCATAACATTAGACATAAACAGCTGAAAAATCACCCACGAAGGTACAAAAATAATCCTTATTCGGCTGACGGTAAATTATTCTCCTGGGAATAGAACCGCAAAACGATCAAATCAAAACATCTATCTGAACCCGCTGAATGCGTGACGTCATAATTACTGCTTTCAGTTTGCTTGTTTTGAAAGTTGATGTGTGTACTCCGTCTTCGTGGAATTTTTTAATGGCATGAAAACAGAATATGCAATGTCTTTAAGAACAAATTCCTAAAAGGCTTTTGTTGTTCGGTAAATAATTCTTTTTGGATTAAGAAATTCCATCTTTTATTGTTCTAATAATTATAAAATTTATTTGTAAGATGCTTCGTTGTCTTTTTAATCTTTGTGTAAACTTGCATATGTTTTGCATATTTTCCAACTAAATCCAACCACGGCTTTTTCGTACCTATATTTTTGCATACAATTCAAGATGGCGGATGGAAAGGCGAAAAGGTCTATTTCGACTTGAAAATTTCAATAAGGGTACATGAAAAAGCTCGAACGCGACTCAATGTGGGTTAAGTAAACTAAAACTTGTAGCGAATGATGATTCAAAGAAGTGCTTAGCTATCAAAAACTTTTTCTGACATTTTGCCGACTTGTACGACTCGGGATTAATGTTTTGAAGGTGAGTCGGTTGGGCGACGTGAACGGAACATATTTTAGCTTGCCACCTAGATAGGAAAATTTAAACCACTATTGGGGCTGTCCACATTGTATTTGTGCACTGAAAATGTTCAAATTTGGGTTCCCCCCGCCCCTGTTCCAAAGCGTATGCAAATGTCTACCATTCCAGTCTGTAAATGGGGGGGGGGTAGACGACACAGAATTTAAGTCAAAATGATTTAAGGAAGTCGGATGTCCGGTGTCGGAGAAAGATATTTTTTCCCACCGGACAATCAAAACACTGGGCATGACCAGTCCGGTGCGTACGGTGTTTCTTAATTTTTTGTTTCATAAATGTCAGGCGTCCAAAATTCCCTGTATGCAACACCGGACTGACACTGGACTTATTGCGTCCGGTGTAGCGAAAGGATACTTTTTGCCACCGGACAAATACACCAGACAGTCCGGTGCGTCGGCACGGTCCTATAAAATCTGGAGTATCAATCTTTGATCGATCTCCCAATCCGGATCAATAACTAATCCATAAATCACATCTCATCCTATTGAGCGCAGGGGTCTGGAATGAAATTCCAAGGCCCTGATTTTTACAGAAAACTATGTCGTCCGCAGGGGTAAATATAAAGATGACGAAGTTTAAATAAAAAGGTCTAAGTGCTATCTATTTTGACAGCAAGGAAAAACCAACATACCTTTCAAAAATTATAATCCTTATTGTTCATGGTACTTGGAAGCAGGAGAGATGTTGCCACAACACGGTTGAATGACAAAAAAAATTAAACAGAAATTGTATACAAGCATCCTTCTTCTTTCTCGATAAGATTTTGAAAGGAAGTTTCGCAGAAATCCAACCACGTTGTTGAGAGCTAGTCTGGGCATAGGCTGATTGAATTATAAATAACGAACATTGTGGTCTGAACGAAAATCTAAGTTCTAAACCAACCTGTTAGTCTTTCCCGAACAAAAAATATAGCGCGAAGTTGTAGATCTCAATTATTGTTTTATTTATCTGTTCAAGCCTCTCCATTATGGCCAAACAGCCTGGATGGTTTTTTATTATATGACGGAATGCGGCTAATAGCTTAGCGTAACACACGAGCACGACTCTCTTGAAAGGCCCAGTACGCTAAAGCTCTGGGCCAAAAAAGAAATTTAAAACAAAAATAAAGAAATACTAAAAAAAATCTAGGATTGAAATATGAAAATATATACAATGAATGATTGGTTTAAATAATGTTAATGTTAATGTTAATGTTTTTAAAATAATTATTTTCTAATAATGAAATAGAAGGATGAAAAGTGGTTGAGAAGAAAATAAAAATCGTAGAGATTATGATTTATGTCACATTTATTGTTTCCCTAGGTTGTGCGCTTTAATCAGTATTCTTTCATGTAGGTAGCAACGTTTTTGTATAAAGATAATCTCTTGTTTTAGCGTGACGTGGTACATGGCGGGACGTGGTTCATGGTACTAGAAAGGTTTTTTTACTTTTTAGTACCATCACGTCACTAAATAACATGATGTCTGTGAGTTTAGTACCAGCCTGTACCAGCCAAACCTGACCCCCTGTTGTCAGTCAAAAGACATGCCACGAAACTGCCAGTAACAGAAAAATCCTTCTTCTAAGATAAGATAGCTGTACATACGTATTGACCCGCTTATTTTGGTTTTAAGAATGGCAAATGTCTGATCTGTGGACGTTGTCCAGAAAGTGAATTTGACCACGGATCAAATTTGGATACAGATCTTTTTGTCAATGTGTTAATGTGTCAACTAATGTAGGAATTGTATTGTGTTGAAATTTAGCCTAGCCTAATTGTCAGCTTTCAGGGAGGTGTGTTAAAAGAACATCGAGATCTTATTTATCCAAACAAAAACATGTTGTTCTATATAAACTATCCAAAACTGTCTTGTTCCCAGAAACTGAGATGAAAAACTATTGTCTGATTTCAGATGTTACTCAGGGCATCTTAGGTAGCCTGTTGTGCAAATTCATGTTAGTCCTCTTTTCTCCAAAAAAGCAGATCCTCTGTTTTCCTTACATTTTTTAAAGTCAGAAAATCATGACAGGTTTCCAGACAGTTGACTTTCTTCTGGAACAACACTAAGCTTTGAAGCACACTAGATGCGAAAGATGTTACTTTGAAACCACATATTCATGACCCATTTTGAAATATGTAAATTCAGTTAGATTCATTGGCTGAACTGGTGCTTTCCAGATATTCTACAGTGCAGGTCATTCCAAATACCAAGTTTATCATCATTCCCAGAGTTTATTTGTCATTTTTGAACCTTATTGTTCTTTTAAAGTTGTTCATGTGAAAATGAAGAATGTACTTTAAATAAAATCTGTTTTAAAGGTTTGAAAGAAGAAGAAAAGACAATTTCTTTTAAAAACATTCTTTTAAAGAATAAAACTGATTTCCATGTCTCTTGTTCATGTGTTTTAAGAAAGAAATCTAAAAATTACAAAGTCTTCTCAATAAATATCATTTAGGAAATCTAGTTTGATTTTTAACAATTCATTTCATATGATTATCCTATGCATTGGGCAAGCTGGTTGTCAAATTGGAGAACAAATCATTGAACAAGAAGCCAAATTCAATCCATCCAGTGGTTATTACTCAGCACTTTTTGTGGATGTCGACAACAAAATAATTAACGTGTTGAATGAATCAAAAGTGGTTTCAAAATTTGTCAAAAAGGTTAATTTGATAAAAGGAGATAGTGGATGTTTAGACAAGTTTACAAAGAAAGATAAAACTGAAAAGTTTATTCAAAATATTCTTGATCACTTGAGAGATGAGATCATTCAACAAAATAATGATTGCTGTAAGTTCTTTTCATTTGGATTCTAGTTGAGAAACATCAGACTTTTCCAGGAGTAAAATCAAACTTGTGGCTCTTATTAGATTGCTTTTAAAGATAAAAACTTTTCGATTTTGGAGTTAATAATTTCATCTTTTTACTTTTAGTTTGATCTTATTTCAGATATAGCGTTTGTTCACAGTTTGATTGGATCCACTAGCTGTTCCCTGTTGAAAATTATATCAGAGGAAATTTCAGAACGATTTGAAAATGTCAAGATTGTGTCATTTACAACTTTGCCTTTCAAAGAAGGAGAATCTTCATTTCAATACTACAATGCGATGCTCTCACTGAATGTGTTAAGGTGAAAAAGGTTTTCTCTGTGTTACTGTAGTGATTGTTAACTTTTTTTTTATTTCTTATTGTTAATAGACTCATAGAATCATAATTTTCTTATTCAACATTATTATAATTATTTATAATTTTGTATTTTTTCTCCTTTGTTAGGTACTTTAGCCTATGTTTCCTAATCAGTAATGACCATATGCTCGAAGAGGTTTCAAAGATGAGGTCATCAAAGAAGTCAATCAGTTTTTCTGAAATAAATCAAATCATTGCAAGTCAAATTCACATGATATTAAAAACACTTGACAGACCCAGTCAAAAAAGGAGGCATCTGAGTTCAGATAGAGATACCATACCAGAAAAAGACCCAAAAATTTTAAATGCGATTGCAGATTTTTCCTCCTTCAATTGCCTCTATTTTATGAGCATTGGAATGGTTGAGATAAACAATGATTTGGGTTATAAGAAATCGTTAACAAAACTTTCACGGAAATGTGTCAGTTACTTGAAGCTTGGGAATCAAAAGGAAAAGCCAGCTTTACACAGAGCTCTTTTGTTTTGTGAAGCAACTGATGAAAATCAACACATTCTTAGTGCTTTCTCAGAGTCATTTTCAACAAGATTTCAGGTTCAAGCCAAAAGTGAAGAAACATTTAGAGTCTATGAGAATACTCGAGGTAATTATGTTACTGTGTTATTTTATCTTTTGCTATTTATATGATCTTTCTATTGCTATAAAAATAAACTTAATGATAATAAAAACAGTAGGAAATGTTGCCTGTATGCTGTTTTTAACCACTTTATTAACTTTTTAGGTATTGCAGGTAGATCTCAATTTGGTTCTGGAGAAAAAACATTATGTTCAGTATGCTTCCAAAGCCATCATTTAGTTCGATACATGACCATGATATCTGAAAAAGTTCAATTGATGCTTCTTCACAATGCTTTTGTCCAATATTATTCACAAAGGGGCCGAAAAGGGAAGAAAGCAACGGCCAATGGAAAGGTTGGTTGCAACATTTTTCTTGTAAATCTTGAAATCACACCTTGATATAGTACTTTCTAGCGGTTTTTTATTACGTTTCTGTAGCACATTTCTATGTTGGAATTAGTGGTTTTATTCTTTACATTTTTAGCACAATTTGGAAATGGAATATGCAAGTTTTATGAATCATTTGTCAATGTTTACTTCTGATTGATGATCTGATAGATTTCAGAAAAAGATGTCCAAATTAGTTTATGTTTTTATTGTAGATAAAAATCTTGTACATTGTTTTAATTTGTTATTATATATTGATAAAAAATGACAAAAATCTCCTTTTTCTTCTACAGTAAGTATCGATTCAGGTATTATATTTTGTCCTAAATTTCTTGCTCAACAAGATTTCTTTCAATACAAATCCTTCAAATTATGTTTTACAGTTCTAACAGTAACAAATAATGATTATTGATGTTGAGGAGATACTGGATTTGTCTTCCATCAACCCAAACAACATTCTTGAACAACTGCAAGATACTGGTGATTTTTACATTCATCAGAAAGCAGTCAATGCATGGAATTTACTTTCAATGGAAAATGATTATGACAATGCGTCTGCTCAAAGTCAAGTTTTGTTGGATAAAACATGGGAACATTTGAATACAGGATATTGGAAAGACGTTAAGTTAGTTTGGAGACATTTGTACACATTGGCATCTCTGATGAAAACCTGTAGTTTATACTGTCTCAGTGACACACAGAGTGCTTTAAAAGCTTGTGATATGGGCTTGTTAATGGGTGCACCTATCTTTGATAACGTTCTTGGTAAATTAGCTTCAAAATTGTCCGAAATTTTAAGAAAAAAGAAAGATGTCGATGATGTTGTGGAACCTGTTTCAAAGAAAATAAAGGGTTGCATAGAATATGGAAGAGCCAATTATTTACCAACCGATGATGTATCAAAAATTGAAAATCGAATCCAAGAGAAGTTCTCCATCCCAAAAATTGATAACATATCTCTAATAGAATTTCAAGAGAACTATTTAAAGACTGAAACACCTGTTATCATTCAAAATGCTATGAATCACTGGCCAGCTATGGAAGGTTCACGAAAGTGGGGTATTGATTATTTGAGAACTGTTGCCGGATCAAGGACTGTTCCTGTTGAGATAGGTGATAAATATACTTCAGATAATTGGACACAAACTTTAATGAGTGTTAATGACTTTATTGATAAATACATAGCCAATAGGACAAACACAGGATATTTGGCTCAACATCAGCTTTTTGATCAAGTACCAGAACTAAAAAATGACATTCTGCCACCAGACTATTGTTATTTAAGTGATTCTGAGGCTGAGAGACCTATTTTAATGCATGCATGGTTTGGACCTACAGGCACTGTCTCACCATTGCATCACGACCCTTACCAGAATATCCTAGCTCAAGTAATGGGCTCAAAATATATTAGACTTTACAGTCGAGATTCTCCGCATATGTATGCTAATGTTGATTTTATCCTTGATAATACCAGCCAAGTGGATCTAGAAAATATTGACCAGGAGAGGTTTCCTGATTTTCATAGGAACGTTTATCACGAGTGTTTATTGAATGAAGGAGAAATGCTTTTTATACCTTTCAAGTGTTGGCATTTTGTAAAATCTCTATCGACTAGTTTTTCTGTCAGTTTTTGGTGGAAATAAAATGAATGATAAATTTGAATTTGTTAGCAGATCCCATGACAATTTGTAAACAAAATGTAAAATACTAACTATAATAGTCAAAATAAACATTGAACAACTTTAAGATTCTGTGCGTAAAAACAGTTTGGAGAAACAAAATTTTGTCGATATATTGTCGTAAGAGAGGGTCTTTAAATAACGTCCACATTTCTAAGGCCATTCGAAAAACTTTAAAACTCGAATTGGAAACATGTATTCAAAATAGAAAGTCATAATTTCAGCTCAAGAAACTAAACTAAACGAAAATTACACGAGGGTGGAAAATCTTTGAAGAATTGATAATGGACAATTACAAAATACACTTATGATTATGTTTGCGGTGATTAGAATCAATTGAACTGACTTTATCACAATACATAACTTGTTTCTTTTTTTCAGTAAAGAATAAAAAAAAAAAATATATGAAAAAATAATGGTATACTTGAATTGACTTAAGATAATGTTAATTAGTTGTTGCTTGTTGGTTTGATTTGTTTAGTTTATGGAATTTTACCCAAGAAGACGCTGTTCGAATCATCTATTAAAAAAGGTACGATTTTTTTGGTTTCTTATTTTGTTTACAGTTCTTGTCTGTCTGTTTCAGACCGGAAATTTAAAGTCAATTTATACGTTTATGAAACTGTGCTTTGATAATGCAAAAGCAATGTAAAAACATATTTTGCCACAAGAAATTTAAATTATTCGTTTACAACACTATTTGATGTCAAAGCTATCTAAATTAACGGTCTGTATATTGAATTTTTCGTAATTCTTTCGTCAGGTACAACCAACTGACAAAACGCGCAATTTTGTTTCGATGATTCCTTTTATAATGTTTTTTTTTGCAAGCTCAGCATCTTTTTCATAGCTATTCAGACCTCACCTTTTATACTGTCAATCTGGCTTCAAGAAATTGTTTCCATGCTACGAACAATGAACTTGATGTATACAATCTGTTACATAGTATACGGTCCGTACTTTAAATGTTTGATGGGGTTGGTACATGAGAGAAAGAAGAGCATAAAAGTTCGTTACAAATTATTATTAAATTCTCAAACTCAAAAAAGATTTTGAATTCTCCAACCAATGTCCATTCAAGTGAGCATGATATCCGAACGTTTTCAACCATATCTTGCTATTAAGTGGAAAGTCCAAGAAGCTCTATAAACCAATTTTAACCCTGAAAAGTAATGAGCTTGATTTTTCTTTTACTTGAACGATTCAAATGTATCGCTTCGTGTAGCAGCAAATGCGGTCAATCGTATAGCTGATAATTCGCTTTCAGTTCGCGAGCGTGAGCGTGATAGTCTGCGTGCCGACTCACGAACATGTATTTCAAGGCTCCTCTTAAAGCGTTGTTTTCTTTTCATTTCGAACGCATGCCGTGTGTTTTGATGTGCTTTAAAGATCATGATGTAGAGTTTGTACGTATAGATTAAGATGAAATGAACGTAGTTTAGCGCTAGTATGATAACAAGCATGGTCACCGTTTTCGTGTGCTCGCTCAGTTGTGTTTGATAGACGGCAAATCCGGCAATCAAGATCACACTTGATGTAAAAGACGAATATGTGACGTGCGACGTTTCTCGGTAATGCGACGGTACGTGACGGGAACGTATACCTTGTATGACGTTTAAGATATCGATGATGAAGATGAACCCGAGCTGGATCAAAACGTCTTCGTTGTTACTGCAATGAAATTCTTGACTTAGTGATTTCGGATACGTCGTTATTTCCTTTCGTGGCGGATCATCGAATAAGATAATCGCAATCAAAAGTGAAATATCAACTAAGAAAGCTAACATGATAGTGATGACTGTTGATGCACGTGCTTTTTGAATCTCACGTTTTGACATGCGTAGCTTAGCTTTGAAAATCAACAATACTTTATGTGTTTTACCGAGATTTATGGAGGTGATTAAGGTAAATAGAACACCAACCACAATAGGTCTTGAAATGCATTTCACATAATTTGGATATCCTATGAACACGCAGACACTTGAAACAGTCAATACAGCGTGCGCTAGTATTTGACATAAGGTGACGTGAGAACTTGACGCCATCACGATAGGGGTATCACGTTTTCGCAAATACATGATCAATGTGAAAATAACGATCAATAGTAGAAGTCCGGACAAACTAACGATAACCAAAGTCGCAGGAGACCTGGTATTGAACTGGAGGTAAAGTTTGGTGTAAGGGTCAAAGCAATAGGTTCTTGATCGATCGCTCATCTCCCCTTGAGGACATTTTCGGCAAGAAGTTTGATTTTCGTTCCGAAAGTACAGTTCATGACAGGTCTCGCAATACCAACCATAGCTTGTATCCCAGCCTTTTTCTTTGTAAAACGAATGTTTAAGTTCAGCACCTAGGCTACATTTTGGTTTAGTTAAATGACAGAATGGTTTAGCTTTCAATGCGTTTCCTGGGTCGTATTCTTTGTGGCGAAAGAGTTCTTTAAGCTCAACTAAATTGACGTAAAATGTATTTCTCCACGCACTGATTTGTGCTTTGATAACACGTTTGTCGAATCTAAGAGAATTAAAAACCAGATCTTTAACGAAATCGCTCAAACCAACCCAGTCACTGACATTGAAACCAACAGGAATAATGGTTGATAGAAAATGTCCAGGTGGGAAAAGTTTGTTGATGTCATTGTCTTGCAATATACGTTCCATGAAGCTTTTCTGATAGAAATTTCTCTTAAAATCATGAGTGAAATATAGTAGATTGTTCATGGCTAATGCGCCAGGGATGTCATAGAAAACGTTGAGATAGTCATCAATAAGAAGTGCTTTGATATCACGTCCGTGCCCTGTGTTATTGGCAACCCGTATATCTTCACTGTAACTTTTGTTTGTCGAAAGATCTAACACTTCGTAGTTCAAGAAGTATAATCTATCCCATGCTTTAGTCTTCATGTGTTCTTTTCTTACATTGAATTTACGTAGATTTCTGTTGCTGCCATACAGGACTATGAAGGATAACCGAGGCTGTTTTAAAATCAGTTCGATAGTATGTTTGATTTCTTGGTCATTGTTTATATCCACGCTTGTTTCTTTGAGACATCCTTTGTTCTTGTACACCATGTGATAGTACGTACAAAACGCGCTTGCATCATCTGTATGACATTGTCGATTTTGTGAAAGTTTCCCTGGTGTATCTTGAATATTCAGTACAGCGGCTACTGTTATATTAAGCTCTTTACGAAATGCATTAATTCCGTTCTGGTGTAGGTTTCGTCCAAAACTAGCTTCATAGCTATACACAAAATATGGATGCTCTAACAGGCTTCCAGGGTAGATGGGTTGAAAGGTCAATGCGAATAAAGGGATATCGCGAGGTAAGAGTATTGCGCTAAGTAGTTGCGTTAATTCGAATGTTAACAAAGACAATACTACAATTCCGTCCAAATTTCTGGTTCCTTTGATATTATTGTCAATACATTTTCCTGTTAGAGTTATATAGTTTTGAGTAACTAACGGGAGTGCAGCGTCTAAGAGTTTCCGAGGCTGATCTCCGCCAACATCCATCGAACAGAACGGCATTGGAGCGTTCAAAATTTGATCATTCTGCTTGATTTTCTCTCTTATAATACGTTCATGGCGTACTGCATTTGAACAACTGAATTCGTACTGGCTTTGACATGATGTCATCGAGAACAATCCGTGCAACCAATAAGGTTCTCCCACAGAGCTGGCAATGATACCAAATAGTATGGTTAGAATCATCAGGAAATTCATTGTTGTCACCCCAAATCAGCAATAATGTTTTTCTGTATATCTCTTTGTAGTTTTTATGATGGTGACTACGAACGGTAGTTTCAAATCAATAATTCTTAAATCTTCTTTTCTCGAAATAGCAGCAGTTTACGTTTTTTGTTCTCTCTATCTTCAAAAACTCCATTTAAAATTCAGCAAATGATTATCATATGCTATGGTCATATGCTTTGAAATGGAAGAAGATTTTTCTTCTTCATCTTTCCACCATAAGCATTCTTGAATGTCATTACGTTTTGCAATGCAATGTTTAACAAATAAATATTCTTCCCTCGGCAAACAGGCTATTCAAACATTCAACTCCTCATCGCATGCATCATAAAGAAAAATAAAGCCTTTGATGGACTGACCAACCTAACCTAAGTAGATTCTGATTGCTCCACGCATGGCACGTATTCACTCTAAATGCTATGGCTCCGTAAGAGAATCTGGCCAGGTTGGCGCACCATTCTCAAGTTAAGGAGGTATTAGAATTGTAAAAAATTGAATTATTGAGCCTCCACTGTACCATATTGTTTATAACACTTGTTTATAACTATTTTCACCAAAGCCTCTTCATCTCTGACCAGAAATTGATTAATATTGCCTAGTATACACTGTCTGCACCCCAAAATGTGTGTGAACCCCAAAATGTAGGTTTTTGGTTTGACGTCCACTGAAATTTTCAACGTGTTTGCAGCCAGAAAACTTTGGAAATGGATAGCCTATGAATATATCAACTTATCTAAATCGAATTCATCGCTTATTTTGATAATTTTCTTGCGAAACCAGAGATGTTTTTCCAAAGTGACGTCTGAATTTTCGGTCAAATTTTCAATCAAATAAAAATTGGTACACCAAGACTAAAAGATAAGTCCTAAAAACTAGGGTCGACTTTAAAGCCCTGTTTATCCTGAACATTGTGTCAAAATTTTATGCCGGTAGCTCAAACCCAATAAAAGATATGTCATTTTGAAGCACCCTCATTTTTCGAAATTTTGACAAAACTGACGTCAAAAAACGTCAAAAAGTAGCAATTTTTCCGTGAAAAACGGAACTAAAACTGATTAAAATGCTACTTTAAAAACACCAAGCGAAGCAAAACTTTTAGGTTTCTTTTGATAATTTGACAGAAGGTCTCCGGTTAAAAACTTTTTTACAAAAAAACATAAATTTTGATGTGTAATTCTTCTGCTTTTTTCTGCAAACACGCAAAAATACACCTACATTTTGGGGTGCAGTAGAAAAGCAATTTAGATTTTTGACAATTTTTTGGATCAATTCCCTTATTTTTTAAATTTATGTCGATTCTGTGTTGTATTAGGTCTTACCATACAAAAAATCAACAAGATTTATTGATTTCACTAGAAGTTATACGGAAAAAGACTAGCCTACATTTTGGGGTGCAGTAACTTTGAAAAATGAAAGTTCGGGCGTGAATAATTTTTATCAACAATGGTTTAAAATGGAATTATGCATTGGGAAAGAATCTTTAGGTGACAAATAAGTGTTATTAGGCTCATTTTTGTATTTCCAATGATTATTTGAGGCGTCAGAAAGAAAACAAAATTCATCGACATTTTGGGGTGCAGACAGTGTATTCAATTTTACCAACAAGAGCATTTTCGATGTCTCTGCCGACACGAGAGATCTCGACATACTTGCCAGAAGTTTTTTTTTAAAGTTTATTCAAAGTTCGATTTTGAACTAGATTTCATTAAATAGCACAGTTGAATAATCAAAATATATTTCAAAGATGTTTTTCATAATTCGATACATTTTTCAACTCAAAGTAAACACATCACTTATTTCAGATTTTTTTCAGAAAATAAAACTAAATGTGATGATTAACTCTATACTATACTACTGTGATTGCTCATGTCGGCATATGCCGACATCTGGCAAATAGGTCGAACCTTTATTTTTTTTCCGTGGCAAATAGGTCGAACCCATAAAAAATTACGAACAGCAGTTAAATGTCAGAGGTCTTGTCACAAAAATACTTTAGATGGCGATAAAAGCATGAAATTTGGCACAGATGATCCTTAGAGGGTCTAAGACTTAATTTTAAACAGTAACGCCAAATTTTGTCGTCTGGCCACCTGCCAGACCGCTGCCAGATTTTGACTCATCAGGTGACTGGGCAAAGAATTATTTATTTAGAATATTCAAATCGATGTTACCAGAGGAAAGAACATGAAATTCTGATGAAAATTGATGTATAAAACATGCCCTGAAAATGTTCCTATCAAAAGTTATGAAGGTTGAAAGTTTTGTGATGAGGTCCATAAGCCTTTCCAGGAAAAACTTACAAGGCTCGTAATTTTGGAACAAAATTTGATGTTTCATAAATTTCATACATTATTTAGGGTTTTACGTGGACTTTGTATGAATAAATTTCAAAATTCCAAGACAGAAAATCAAAATCATACGGTCTTAAAGTCTAAGCAAGGCTCGAAATAACAATTTCAAGTGGGTCGGACAAAATGTCCGATCAGAGTTGCTTTAGCTTGAAAATTATGATTTTTGGGTCGGACATGAAGCTATTTGGGTCGGACAATGTCCGATGTCCGACCGTTATTTCGAGCCCTGCTAAGGAACAAATAGGAGGCTAGGAACCTAAAGACCCTTTCTTTTTTCTCTTAGTCGTAGCTAGTATCTCCTAAAGGGAAGAGTTTTTCCATTTTCTCTAAATATGCTGACTTTAGCTTAAAAAATAAACAAATATTATCTTCTTCGATGCTCTTCATATTTGTTTTCAAGCTTCTGACTTCTTGAGTCTTTGCAACCAACATTTTGCTTCTTGTTGTAAGAAGATAAACAGCATTTCAACGATAATCTGTCTTTAGGAAAAAAGAAATCAACACTACGTACATTGGGTTCGAGAAATTTGGTTTTAACTTTAAACTTCAACCTCGAGATGCTTTTGAAGAGCGTCTGAGAGGAGCAAAGTTAAGCTTGAGAATTGAAAACCATAAAAATACTACAGAATATGGGATCTGGACGTTATTTCATCATTTTGTTTTTTACTTTTTCAAACTTGAACATCATTCATTGCAAGGATTCGCCATATTGGATTTACGGTTTGTTTTCAATGTCGTCATGTCACAGTCGTTTTCCGTTCAGCTGCTCTCAAGCTGATGCAAACCAACAATTATTGGAAATCACCATAAAACTCAACAATAAGATATTAGAGTCAGAAATGGATTTTTGTGCTCAAGACGTCGGTAGCAATGAAACTGAACTCTTAAACTCTATATTACCCGGTTTATACCAAGAGAGATTTAATGTAACTGGAAAATGCATCAATCTGAGTGTCAAAGGAATTCATGTTAGTAAAGCCATGTTTGTTTATACCCATTTAACTTTTGAATTAACGCAACTTGTCAGTGCCATTCTTTTACCATTTGAGATTCCACTCCTGGCGATCACCTATCAGAAGATGTTTCCAGCGCCTTACATTGCTAACCCTTTATATGTGTACAGTTATGAAGCTTCATTTGGTCGTGATATACACAAAACTGCGATCAATAATTTTCGTAAACAACTCAATATCACTGTAGCTGCAATGTTATCATTGGTGGAAACTACAGACTTGCCAAAGAGTTCTAACCAATCAACTATCTGTCAGCCCTCAGAGAATGGTGTATTTTGTACGTATGTCCAATTTGAGATTCCAGGTGCATGTTTCAAAGAACGCATAGTTGACGTACAGGACTCAAAAGACTTGAATGATACATTAAGTAATATATTAAAAAGTCCCTCTTTGTCATTTGTTTTGATACAAGGAACCAGTACGCAGTTAACATCCTTTAACAACAAAATCACTCAATTAAAGAAAATTAACCAAGGCTTAAAGAAAATATTTTTCTTGAATTTTGAACGGGAATCAAACCATGTGATGACTGCAAATGCTGGTGGCGAAGAAACTCAACAAAAAGGAGTCGACTTGACCCTGGCAAGTCATGGACATTCTGATTTGACGACATTCAATTATGTTTATCAGTTACCAGGTTTCACCGGTTTTAACACATTGTTACATTATATCCACCATTTACCTAAACACTTCTTAACAACAGACTTGTTTAAAGATCTCAGTAAATTTTATAGTCTTGAACAGATGAAGGAAACACTGATCCGTAAAAATCCACAGAAATTCGGATTCTTGAAAGCATTCGCTTTGAATCCGAAATTTTATGAAGTTTTCGTTAATGAAGAAATCAAGACGAGCATGTATGAGGAAGTTAAGTATACGCGAGAACTTCTTCATGCGTATTTGTTTGTGTGGAAAGATGTGTTTTATTTAGAACGTCTTCTAGACAAGGCGTCAAACCTCTCCAACTCTCTAATCAACTCAAATACAGCTTTTAAAGAGAAACCATTCTGTTATTTAAGTAAACCAAACTGTAAACAAGGTTCAGAGCTAGTTTATTCATATTACGTTGAGCCGAATTGGAATCGAAGTTATGGCTACCATTGCGAGAAATGCAAGTCGAATTACTTCAAAAATGTCTCTGGTAATACACAGTGTATCGAATGTCCTCGTTTGTTAGCTAATTCTGATGACCACACATTTTGCTATGATCCGTACACACCCATATACCTTTCACTAAGCAAATCGCCAGCTTTTCGTCTATACATTATCATGTCCGTAATTCACGTCTCGTTGGTTATAATCACATTATTCACGTTCTACAAGAAACAGCATACACCTCTGGTCAAGACGTCACAAAAAGCCATCTCTTATGTTCAGTTGATAGCACATATCTTACTAACCATCATCCCTCCCATCGTATTTCAAGGAATGCCAAATATTGCTAAATGCTTAGCCAAGCCAATCTCTATCGGTTTGCTTCTGTCTATAATATCTGCAATTAATTTTGGGAAAACACAAAAAGTTCTACGTATCTTTAGCTCGAAAGTTCGGATGACAAAAAGAGACGTGCTAATGACAAAGGCGACTGAAATTTTCGTCATAGTTTTTATTGTTTTGATTGATATCGGTTGCTTAGTGGTATCTCTTGTTTGGGGCGGTACCGTCGAAACACATGTGGCATACAACGAAATCGATTTGAAGGCAGAATATTACTGTAATAATGATACGGTATTACTTGTTCAGTATGTTTTCATATTATTCGTTATTATTACGAACGCTATTCAAGGGATACGTGCTCGTAAACTACCCTCGCAATATCTCGAAACCAATTACGTCATTTATGCGTCATTTGTCTCCGGGGTAACCATAATGGCAGCCGTTGGAATATATATTTCGCAGACCAGCAATCATGCTAAAACTGTTGTGCTTTTGTTCACAGGACTTTTGTTGAACCATCTGAACTTTCTGTTGATATACTTTTATAAGATGTACGTGTTGTTATATAGAGGTGATATCAACAAATCGATTATTTTTCGAAAGCAGAGACAAATGAGGATAGCTTCTATTTTAGTAGAGGCTCGCCATTCGTCTTAAAAAAGAAACATTTTGACACAAATTTGCCATCTATCGCATCAAGATTTGGATTTACAAGAAGTCTTTACTGTACTAACTTGATGACGTTGTTATTAACATCATAAACTAGACACACATATCAGAAGATATTTTATCAGATCTATACAAACAATAAACCCTTTTTTATAAGAAGCGATAATTTTTTTTCTTTGGTACTTCGAGTCTCAAATTTTCTAATCCTGTTTTATTTTCAGGGCAAAATGTATACATTTTAGAGGCTTTATATCCCATTTTTGATACTTTGACCTTTTATTTGCCTAACATTCTGATATTCCAGGATCAACTTTGTTCTTATTTTTTCTCAACTTTGTTCTTTTTTTTTTCTCAACTTTTAGCCTTATACAATTATTCTTATAAAAAAGTGTTGGTATATGTATAATTTATCGAAATTTCTAAGCGTCAAAAAGATATCGACTGATTTTGATTTCAATCACAAATTACTGGTTCTTGAGAGGTTTGATTGATTATTTCTCTCAAAGCAACTGTTTCAAATAATCCAAAATTATTTAGGAGGCTTTTTGATTCATCGTTGTACAAAAATGTCAAGAATAAATCTGCGGAGAAAATTCGAAATCGAAAAACCAAAGTCAGTTTTAGTTTGATGAGTTTAAAGAAATGTTCTCAAAAATAACTTCTACAATTTTGTTGTTTGAATCATCCGTTTTGGCGCTCATCAATGTTTTGGCAATTTGCGTTATTTTGAGCACAAAGAATTTACGAAAAACTTTTCACGATGTATTACTGCTAATTCTTTTTTCGCTACATTTTGTTTTTGGAATTTTAAACCTAGTGAAATCGGCTATGGTTTTGTATAAAGGTGAAAATAAACTTATGGCGTATTTACGCGATTGTGTTGGTTGCGCTGAAATCACTTTTACATTCATACTTGCCTTGGAGCAATTTGTAGCTATCCGACAACCTTTTTTTTACGCTCGACTTGAAAAGAAGCATGCATTGTTGTACCTATTTATGACTTGTCTAATTCTTATTGCTTTCTGGATATGGCTGTATTTCTTAAAGATGATATTTTTCACTGTGACGGCAGCATTGGTGATACTGGTCGGTGTTTTTCTTTTCATAGCGAATACATTATTATACAAGTCGGTCAAGAAACAATGTGAGAAAATCAGTGGTACTATAGTCGCCCGATCTGAAAACAATAAAACTGCTCGGAGAAATCGATTGAGAAAACGTAGACTTAAATCTTTGAAGATTTGTATCGGTATTACAGCTTCTTATCTCTTGACCTGGTTTCCACTTTCCGTTTTCATTGTGGTTGATTTACATGTAATGTTCAGTAACTATCTTGTGTACATTTTCCAAATTTTCTTCTTCTCCAATGGGATTTGGGACGTGATGGTGTATTTTTACTGCAATAAAAAAGCAAAACGAAGATTGTTGTTTATGACAATGAAGCCAAAGATTGATATGCAAAACCGGTGAATAGTTAGCAGAAAGTAGATCTGTCAGCTACGGTGCTGCAAGGATAATTTTAGGTTATTTTGTTCAATAACTGCTTATTAAGTGACAGACCTTCTACATTCTGTAACTTTCGATACTTTTGATTCTTTAGAAAAAAATATTATGAAATGAGGATGTTTATTTTATTGGATACCGTACTACTTCGAATAAACACCCCAACGCCCTGGGCGTTTATTAAGTTTTTTAGTTGATCTGCCGAGAGTGCTTGATGATATCAGAGATTGTTATTAAAGAATTAAAAGAAAGAAATAAATAAATCATAGTCCCTTTCTTTTAATTTAAGTTTTCTTTTATATTATATTACTTTCTTACAGCTTGTTTCAAATAAACGCCCCTCTTAAAGGGAATGGGAAGTGTTTATTCGAAGGGGGCGTTTATTTGAGGTGGCGTTCCTTAAAACGTTTTTCTCAAACAAAGCAGGGGTGTTTGTTCGAGAGGGCGTTTAAAAGAAGGAGACGTTTATTCGAAGTAATACGGTATTTCAATTGATTTTATTGAGTTTCGAGATACGTATAACGGTTTAAAATTGGATCTTTCCAAAAAAACGTCTTACACCCCAAGAACATATTTTCCAGCTTAAAATTGTTGAAAATTAGAAATAGAAATTACTGGTTCCTGTATAAGCTTTCTTAAAATTCACGTAATATGTTATTCAAGCCTTTTATGAAAAAAGTTTTTTTCATTCCCCACCTCTCTTGTGTGTGAAAATAGAAACAAAAAGCTTGTATTTCAAATAGCTTTGATGAGTGGAATAGAAAGACGCGAAATTGGTGAATTTTAATATAATTATTTTTTCAATTTATCCTAAGAATCAAATTAAAACGATCTTCAATAATCAGTGTTGTACCAAAATGTCATTAATCTTCTTCTGCCTTTCCCTACGGAAAACGGAAGAACGGTTGATATCACGGCGTAAAAGTAACACGTAAAGTTTGTATACGTAAACCAATGCAAAGTGTTCAATATTCAGAATCAAACACGTGATCAACAAAACTACCGTCCGTGCATTTTCACTAGACTGTGAAAGATATAAAGCTAACGAGGCTATAATAACGACACTCGACGTAAAAGAAGCGTAGATGACGTAAACGGTTTCACGGTAATACGACGGTAGCTTACGTGCACGTATCCCTTGTATAGCATTTGTAATTATAACGATCAATATAAAAGCGTATTGAATCAGTACTGCCGTATTATTGCTGCAGTGATATTCCTTTTGTAGAGTGTCCTTGTAATGTGTAACCTGCATCCCAATATCACCTCTCCCCGCCATAGTCACCACCAGAACGCCTCCGTCTAACAGCACTACAAATATCACAACAAAAATCTCTGTTGCTCTTGTTACTATAATATCCTTACGTGACATGCGCAATTGCGTGCCAAAGATACGTAACACTTTCTGTGTTTTACCAAGGTTGATAGACGTTGTTATAGAGAAAAGTATGCCAATCGATATAGGTCTCGCAATGCATTTTGCTGTATTTGGCGCTCCTTCGAACAACCATAACGGTATAAAGGTCAGTAAAATATGAGTAGCGATTTGGAAATAGGAAATACTCTTTTGTGACGCTCTCACCAGAGGTGTGAATTGATTTCTGTGGAAAGTAACGAATGTTAAGAGTATGAAGAGTCCATGAAACGATGAGATGATAGCGTATACCAGCAATGAGTCTGATTGCCCGAATGATAAGTAGACTGTCGTATAAGGGTCGTAGCAAGATTTCCTGTCTGGCGAACTCAAATGGTATTTTGGACACTGGATACATTCTGTATTCCCTGATTCGGGTTTAAAGAAACCGTTTGGACAATGGAGGCAATGGTAACCGAAACTTCGAGTCCAGTTTACTTCTGCGTAATAGGAGTGGCTTAGATAAGTTCCTTTCCCGCATTGCGGTATAGTTAATCTACAGACCGGTTGCGCTTTCAAAGCATTTCGTGGGTCAAAGAGATAAGTCCGATACACTTTCTCAATCTCGATTAAGTTAACATAGAAAACAGCTCTCCAAAATTTCAAATAAGCTGTGATAATTTGCTTGCTATGTTTTAACGCTTCGAAGACTTGATTTTTCGCTTTTGTGGGGATTCTGTCCCAATACTTTGGCTTGAGTTTAAGCCATTTCAGTATTTTGTATTTCCCTGGATCAATATTTATCAGTGCCTTCGCTATCAAGTTTATATCGTAAAATTTGTCAACGCTTTCAAAGAATTTTCTGGTTAGAAAATGAGCTTTTAAATGGTGCAGATAGTGAACCAACGTATTCAATCCCAAGGCTCCTGGTAGATTGTAAATATTATCAAAGGATTTGAAACCATCGCCATACCTCCCTTTGGCTAGACTCGTCACTTCACTGGATGGGTTCTCATCAATGATTTCAAAATTGATAAAAAATAGATTTTGTAAACGTTTATCCTGTCTTTTCCAGCTTTGCATTTTGACTTGAAATTCTGTTTGTAGATGGCTTGGTCCTTGTATGAGGATGAACGATAATCGTTCAGTATGAAGAATGATTTCCAAAGTTCGATTCAAGTCTTGATCATCGCTGACGACTACAGATCTCTCTTTCATACAAGAGTCTGATATTTCCAATTCAACGTACGTACAAAAGGCTCCTTGGTCTTGAGAGTCGCATGTCGTTCTATTGGATTGGATTTTGGCTGACTCATCTGGCTCAACTAGGTTCAATACAGCAGCTATAGTAATGTTCAGTTGTTTTCTGAAATTGTTGATCCCCGTTTTATGAATTTCCTGTCCGAAACTAGCCTCGTAACTATAGACGTATAGAGGATTGGCTAGGAATGAGGCTGGATAGATTTGCTGATAGGTGATCGCCAGAAGTGGGATGTCAAATGGTAATAAGATTGAACTAACAAGTTGCGTAAGCTCAAAGGTCACATGAGTGTAAACAAACAGTGCTTTGTTCTGGTGAACTCCAGTCATTGTTGGATTTATACAATTTCCAGTTAAGTTAAAACTACCTTTGAAAAGTCCTGGTAAAAGTGAATTTAACATCTTTCGTTGACTGTGTCCGACGTCTTGAGCACAAAAATCCATTTTGGTTTTCAGTATTCCATTGTTTTTCTCTATAGTAAGGTCCATCAGTTGTTGATTTGCGATCGCATTCGAACAGCTGAACGGAAAACGACTGTCACATGACGACATTGAAAACAAACCGTAAATCCAATATGGCGCATAGTCACTGTGAGCGGTGCTCAAGTTGGCCAACATAAAGCACAAAACCATAAAATGCTTGCTCAACCTCATGTTTTATCGACTACTACAGTACAAGCTTTTCTCAAATTTTCAAAAACATCGCTATGATGATTTCATATATTTTCTGCTGATTAACATACGCCTCTCTATTTGTTAGCAACATTACACATAAACTACAAACACACACAAAAAATTGTGAAGAGCTTTCTGTATCAACACGCGACAACAAGCAAAAAAATTCAAATTCATCAAAATTATTGTGACATGATAAAACAATGCTAATACCAATTAGCCTGTATCAAACCACTTTACAAGCTTTTGTTTTAAGCTCGACCTAACAAATAATAACGTTGGTGGGTACAGGCTGATATTTAATCTCACCACGAAATCTAATTGTTTAACTAATTGCGCAGGCCGGATTATTTAGTGATGTCATATGCAAAGAGAAATTTCTTCCGCTTAGGTTTAGCAAATCTTTTTTGCCCAGTGCAAAGTTTATTTTAACTGAGCAAAATTGAGAAAAATGAATCTTCCCAAATAGGGCCGGAGGATGTTGTTCAACAAAAATATTGAGCAGGGTGAGCAAATATAATGTTTGAAATTGAAAAGAAAACTTTTAAAAGCCATACTACTGAAAAACAAAATATTTTTTAATGAGTAGTCGCTAGAAAGAAACACTTCTTATAAAAACAAACTATGTAAAACGTAAGGCTTCGAGATGTTAAGAAAAAATTGAGATCATGTATAAAGCTTCTTAATTCTTAAACACCCAATTTTTAAAAAGTGTATACATTATTACTTTACACGCAAATTTACTATATTTGTTGTTGTTGTTTTTTTCATTCGGATAATCCTTTACTATGTAATCTTCAGGTCCGAAATTAACAATTTGATTAAAAGTGTCAAAAATTCTTAAGTATAATTATTATGAACGTTTCGGAGGTTCTTTGCTACAGCACTCACCCCCCCCCCAAAAAAAAAAGCTGGCGAAAATAAAAGAAGCGAAAGCAAAAAAAAACTATAATTGGTGTATACGTAAATTTTGACTTTTTCCCCACAGCTCCAAAGAGAAGGGCGAATTGCGAGTTGCTCAATATCAAAAAAATACTGTCTCTTGTTTGAAAAAATCTAGGAAATTTCAGAAAATTTTTTGAATTTAAAAGCCGTCTGTCCTTCAAAACGCTCTTTAAAAAAACCACCGTTTTTCTCTATTCAGCCAGCACGTTACTGACTTTCATTTGTCTTTTACGATTATAAACGGAAGCACGGTTACTGCTTTTACGGAAAATCATCACGTATAATTTGTAAACATAGATTAACATAAAATGTTCAATGTTGAGTGCTAAACCCATCATAAGTAGCAAAAGTGATCTCGAATGTTCACTAGATAGAGCAAGATACATTCCAGCTGATGAAATGATTATGATACTTGACGTGAAAGAAGCGTAGATGACGTAAACGGTTTCACGGTAATGCGACGGGAGCTTACGTGCACGTATCCCTTGAATGGCGTTTGTGATGATGATGAGTAAGATAAATCCGTACTGAACAAGCACAGTTAGGTTATTGCTACAAAAATATTCACGAGTCAGTTTATCTTGGTCATGTACCACAACCACCCTTACTTTGCTTCCCCATAGCGTACGAATCAATAAACTTCCTGCGTCTAAGAAAACAACAAACGCAATAACGAATATTTCGGTAGCTTTGGTCATGAGAACATCTTTACGTGTCATTCTCAAATCTGCATTGAATATGACCACAACTTTTTGGATTTTACCTAAATTAATTGCTGTTGTGATTGAGAAAAGTATTCCAATAACAAATGGTCTTGCAAAGCATTTGGCTTCACTTGGCTGTCCTGTGAAGAGTATTATGGGTACAAAAGTGAGGAAAATATGAGTCACCATTTGCACATACGAAATATTCTTTTGCGAAGCACGTACTAAAGGAGTGTGTTGATTGCGGTGAAAGGTGATGAAAGATATGAAGATGAATATTCCATGAATGGTCGCTAGTATGGTATAAATCCAGAATTCTTTTGATTCGCCAAACGCTAGAAAGACCGAAGTATAAGGATCATAGCACGATTGTCTGTCGGTTGTACTGAAAAAATGAGCAGAACACGGTAAACATTTTGTATTGTTCTCAATGTTTTTGTAAAAGTGTTGTTGACATTTTTGACAATGAAAACCGAAGCTTCTTGACCAGTTTTGTTCTTTATAATAAGAGTACACCAATTCGTGTCCCTTGGTGCATGCTGGGATTGTTAAGTGGCAATACGGCTTCGATTGTAAAGCTATCGCTGGACTTAAGTTTGGCCAGTTATCCCATCTTCGTGCTTCAACCCAATTTATATAAAAAAGCTCTTTGTATGATTTACTATATGTGGAGAGAAAATTTCTTGAATATTTGACATCTTGAAACGCTTGCCGTTTTAGAAAGTCTGGTATCAATTTTAATAAGACTTTTGCATCTTTGCCTTCTACATTTATCTTTTCCAACCATTTGAAAGTCTCAGGGTTGAAACCGATGATGAATTTTTTGATCTCTTCAGATGTCCAATACATTCCGAACTCTTGAAAGAAGTTGGGTGTCAAGAAGTGGCCTTCCATATGATGCAGATAGTGAAATAAAGTATTCATACCTAAACTCCCTTCCAAGTTATAGAAACTATTTACTGAAGCGTATTCATGCCCAAATGGTGAGCTTTTCAAAACAATGGAATGATTATGCCAATTATTTTCGGTCGTCTCGAAGCTAAGGAATATTTTGCTAATGAGCCTCGGGTCTTGTAGTCTAAGCTTGTCAATTTTATTATCAAATTCAGTCATTAAAGTGCTACTACCTTCAACAAGCACAAATGAAAAACGTGGTGTCTCTAAAAGAAATTCTAGCGTGGTGTTTAATTCTTGATCATCGTTGATATTTAAAAATCGTTCTTTAAAACAACTATCCTTAAAACCAAAACGTAGATAAGTACAAAAAGCACCGACATCATCCCGACAATCTTTCAAATGTCGTCCATATTTTTGTTGATTGTTTTCTACCAAATGTAAAGTGATTATTATAGTAATGTTGAGCTCTTGGATAATGTTTCTGAATCCAGTTATATGAACGTCACGCCCAAAACTGCCATCATAACTGAATATGTAGAATGGATGTGTTAAATAAAGGTCCGGATACATCTGCTGATAAGTGATTGCCAGGAATGGAATTTCAAACGGTATTAGAATCGCACTTGCAAGTTGCGTTAATTCGAATGTTAAATGACCATATATGAACATAGCTTCTCTCTTATGGATACCAGTTATGGATGGATCGATACAATGTCCTGTGGTGTTTATCTCTTGGTTAGATAGTAATATAGGTAGCAACGCATTAATCAGATTCGATTCCCGATCACCAACATCTCTGGCGCAAAAATCCATTTTGGTTTTCAGAATATCGTTATTCATTTTGATGGTTTTGGTCATCATATTATGATTAGAGATAGCGTTTGAGCAACTGAATGTATACCGCGATTCGCATGAAGACATGGAAAATAACCCGTAGAACCAATAAGGTGCTTCAGGACTGATGCTGGCGATTGGAATGACGATTATTAAGAGAAAGTCGAGTATTTTGAACCATGTTTCTTGTATCATATTCATATGTCAGTCTCCTTCTTTTGTTCTGAACGACAAATTTTCAATCTGCTTCTGGATATTTATTCTGGCATATCCATGGAAGGTTTCACACAGGACAATGTCTTGACGCACCCCTTTATTTATAATTCAGGCGCTAAAATAGAACGCAAGCTTGTTCTAGTTATAGAGCGTCAGATTTGTTGACATCGTTTTCCGAGACGAATGAACAAAATAAAATCTGGTCCAGTAGAGAGCTATCGAAGTCCGAGTTATGGAGATTCTAATGTGATTTATGTCAGTGTTTTATTGAAACAATTGCGATAAATCATAAAATAACTAAACTACATATTCCATTACGTTGTAATATCTGTCTTCAACTTTGTCTCTGAAGTATTTGAGAACTTTATACGTTGTTCACTTATTCCAAGCCGATGGTTAAAGGATTAATCTTCAAAGTATCTGATTCGTCAGGTTTTTAACTGGTGTAATCCAATTTTCATCACACACGAAATTATTTACTAGCAAAGTAAGGCCTTTCTCAAAACCTCAAGTAATTTCGAATAATAATTCAATAACTTAAAAGAAAGTTGGGTAACAATTGTCGTAAATATTCAAAAGATATATTTGATTGAATAAAATTAGAATACAGCTGATTATTTTTTATACTAAGGTTTCATTCTTTCATATTCCCATACTTTGATTTTCATTTCCAAACCCTATTCAATTTTCATGAAATTTGAAAAAAATCTCTTTGAAAAAACCGTAATTTTTCTCTATTCAGCCAGCATGTTACTGACTTTCATTTGTCTTTTACGATTATAAACGGAAGCACGGTTACTGCTTTTACGGAAAATCATCACGTATAATTTGTAAACATAGATCAACATAAAATGTTCAATGTTGAGTGCTAAACCCATCATAAGTAGCAAAACTGATCTCGAATGTTCACTAGATAGGGCAAGATACATTCCAGCTGATGAAATGATTATGATACTTGATGTAAAAGAAGCGTAGATGACGTAAACGGTTTCACGGTAATGCGACGGGAGCTTACGTGCACGTATCCCTTGAACGGCGTTTGTGATGATGATGAGTAAGATAAACCCGTACTGAACAAGCACAGTTAAGTTATTGCTACAAAAATATTCACGGGTCAGTTTGTCTTGGTCATGTACCACAACCACCCTTACTTTGCTTCCCCATAGCGTACGAATCAATAAACTTCCTGCGTCTAAGAAAACAACAAACGCAATAACGAATATTTCGGTCGCTTTTGTCATGAGCACATCTTTACGTGTCATTCTCAAATCTGCATTGAATATGACCACAACTTTTTGTATTTTACCTAAATTAATTGCAGTTGTGATTGAGAAAAGTATTCCAATAACAAATGGTCTTGCAAAGCATTTGGCTTCACTTGGCTGTCCAGTGAAGAGTATTATGGGTACAAAAGTGAGGAAAATATGAGTCACCATTTGCACATACGAAATATTCCTCTGTGAAGCACGTACTAAAGGAGTGTGTTGATTGTGGTGAAAGGTAATGAAAGATATGAAGATGAATATTCCATGAATGGTCGCTAGTATGGTATAAATCCAGAATTCTTTTGACTCAGCAAACGCTAGAAAAATCGAAGTATAAGGATCATAGCACGATTGTCTGTCGGTTGTACTGAAAAAATGAGCAGAACATGGTAAACATTTTGTATTGTTCTCAATGTTTTTGTAAAAGTGTTGTTGACATTTTTGACAATGAAAACCGAAACTTCTTGTCCAGTTTTGTTCTTTATAATAAGAGTACACCAATTCGTGTCCCTTGGTGCATGTTGGGATTGTTAAGTGGCAATACGGCTTCGATTGTAAAGCTATCGTTGGACTCAAGTTTGGCCAGTTATCCAATCTTCGCGCTTCAATCCAATTGATGTAGAAAAGCTCTTTGTATGATTTACTGTAAGTGGAGAGAAACGTTCTGGAATATTTGACATCTTGAAACGCTTGCCGTTTTAGAAAGTCTGGTATCAATTTTAATAAGACTTTGGCATCTTTGCCTTCTACATTTATCTTTTCCAACCATTTGAAAGTCTCAGGGTTGAAACCGATGATAAATTTTTTGATCTCTTCAGCTGTCCAATACATTCCGAACTCTTGAAAGAAGTTTGGTGTCAAGAAGTGGCCTTCCATATGATGCAGATAGTGAAATAAAGTATTCATACCAATACTCCCTTCCAAGTTATAAAAACTATTTACTGAAGCGTATTCATGCCCGAATTGTCGGTTTCTCAAGACAATGGAATGGTTAAGCCAATTAATTTCTGTCGTCTCGAAGCTAAGGAATATTTTGCTAACGAGCCTTGGGTCTTGTAGTCTAAGCTTGTCAATTTTATTATCAAATTCAGTCATTAAAGTACTACTACCTTCAACAAGCACAAATGAAAAACGTGGTGTCTCTAAAAGAAATTCTAGCGTGGTGTTTAATTCTTGATCATCGTTGATATTTAAAAATCGTTCTTTAAAACAACTATCCTTAAAACCAAAACGGAGATAAGTACAAAAAGCACCGACATCATCCCGACAATCTTTCAAATGTCGTCCATATTTTTGT
This sequence comes from Clytia hemisphaerica, assembly GCF_902728285.1. Taxonomy (NCBI): domain Eukaryota; kingdom Metazoa; phylum Cnidaria; class Hydrozoa; order Leptothecata; family Clytiidae; genus Clytia; species Clytia hemisphaerica. The sequence goes on along the minus strand of NW_027103758.1, from coordinate 313,518 downwards.
TGATTGTTTTCTACCAAATGTAAAGTGATTATTATAGTAATGTTGAGCTCTTGGATAATGTTTCTGAATCCAGTTATATGAACGTCACGCCCAAAACTGCCATCATAACTGAATATGTAGAATGGATGTGTTAAATAAAGGTCCGGATACATCTGCTGATAAGTGATTGCCAGGAATGGAATTTCAAACGGTATTAGAATCGCACTTGTAAGTTGCGTTAATTCGAATGTTAAATGACCATATATGAACATAGCTTCTCTCTTATGGATACCAGTTATGGATGAATCGATACAATGTCCTGTGGTGTTTATCTCTTGGTTAGATAGTAATATCGGTAGCAACGCATTGATCAGATTCGATTCCCGATCACCAACATCTCTGGCACAAAAGTCCATTTTGGTTTTCAGAATATCGTTATTCATTTTGATGGTTTTGGTCATCATATTATGATTAGAGATTGCGTTTGAGCAACTGAATGTATACCGCGATTCGCATGAAGACATGGAAAATAACCCGTAGAACCAATAAGGTGCTTCAGGACTGATGCTGGCGATTGGAATGACGATTATTAAGAGAAAGTCGAGTACTTTGAACCATGTTTCTTGTATCATATTCATATGTCAGTCTCCTTCTTTTGTTCAGAGCGACAAATTTTCAATCTGCTTCTGGATATTTATTCTGGCAGATCCATGGAAGGTTTCACAGAGGACAATGTCTTGACGCACCCCTTTATTTATAATTCAGGCGCTAAAATAGAACGCAAGCTTGTTCTAGTTATAGAGCGTCAGATTTGTTGACATCGTTTTCCGAGACGAATGAACAAAATAAAATCTGGTCCAGTAGAGAGCTATCGAAGTACGAGTTATGGAGATTCTAATGTGATTTATGTCAGTGTTTTATTGAAACAATTGCGATAAATCATAAAATAACTAAACTACATATTCCATTACGTTGTAATATCTGTCTTCAACTTTGTCTTTGAAGTATTTGAGAACTTTATACGTTGTTCACTTATTCCAAGCTGATGGTTAAAGGATTAATCTTCAAAGTATCTGATTCGTCAGGTTTTTAACTGGTGTAATCCAATTTTCATCACACACGAAATTATTTACTAGCAAAGTAAGGCCTTTCTCAAAACCTCAAGTAATTTCGAATAATAATTCAATAACTTAAAAGAAAGTTGGGTAACAATTGTCGTAAATATTCAAAAGATATATTTGATTGAATAAAATTAGAATACAGCTGATTATTTTTTATACTAAGGTTTCATTCTTTCATATTCCCATACTTTGATTTTCATTTCCAAACCCTATTCAGTTTTCATGAAATTTGAAAAAATTCTCTTTGAAAAAACCGTAATTTCTCTATTCAGCCAGCATGTTACTGACTTTCATTTGTCTTTTACGATTATAAACGGAAGCACGGTTACTGCTTTTACGGAAAATCATCACGTATAATTTGTAAACATAGATCAACATAAAATGTTCAATGTTGAGTGCTAAACCCATCATAAGTAGCAAAAGTGATCTCGAATGTTCACTAGATAGAGCAAGATACATTCCAGCTGACGAAATGATTATGATACTTGACGTAAAAGAAGCGTAGATGACGTAAACGGTTTCACGGTAATGTGACGGGAGCTTACGTGCACGTATCCCTTGAACGGCGTTTGTGATGATGATGAGTAAGATAAAACCGTACTGAACAAGCACAGTTAGGTTATTGCTACAAAAATATTCACGAGTTAGTTTATCTTGGTCATGTACCACAACCACCCTTACTTTGCTTCCCCATAACGTACGAATCAATAAACTTCCTGCGTCTAAGAAAACAACAAACGCAATAACAAATATTTCGGTAGCTTTGGTCATGAGAACATCTTTTCGTGTCATTCTCAAATCTGCATTGAATATGACCAGCACTTTTTGGATTTTACCTAGATTAATTGCAGTTGTGATGGAGAAAAGTATTCCAATAACATATGGTCTTGCAAAGCATTTGGATTCACTTGGCTGTCCAGTGAAGAGTATTATGGGTACAAAAGTAAGGAAAATATGAGTCACCATTTGTACATACGAAATATTCCTCTGTGAAGCACGTACTAAAGGAGTGTGTTGATTGCGGTGAAAGGTAATGAAAGATATGAAGATGAATATTCCATGAATGGTCGCTAGTATGGTATAAATCCAGAATTCTTTTGACTCACCAAACGCTAGAAAAATCGAAGTATAAGGATCATAGCACGATTGTCTGTCGGTTGTACTGAAAAAATGAGCAGAACATGGTAAACATTTTGTATTGTTCTCAATTTTTTTGTAAAAGTGTTGTTGACATTTTTGACAATGAAAACCGAAGCTTCTTGTCCAGTTTTGTTCTTTATAATAAGAGTACACCAATTCGTGTCCCTTGGTGCATGTTGGGATTGTTAAGTGGCAATACGGCTTCGATTGTAAAGCTATCGTTGGGCTCAAGTTTGGCCAGTTATCCAATCTTCGCGCTTCTATCCAATTAATGTAGAAAAGCTCTTTGTATGATTTACTGTAAGTAGAGAGAAAAGTTCTGGAATATTTGACATCTTGAAACGCTTGCCGTTTTAGAAAGTCTGGTATCAATTTTAATAAGACTTTTGCATCTTTGCCTTCTACATTTATCTTTTCCAACCATTTGAAAGTCTCAGGGTTGAAACCGATGATAAATTTTTTGATCTCTTCAGCTGTCCAATACATTCCGAACTCTTGAAAGAAGTTTGGTGTCAAGAAGTGGCCTTCCATATGATGCAGATAGTGAAATAAAGTATTCATACCAATACTCCCTTCCAAGTTATAAAAACTATTTACTGAAGCGTATTCATGCCCGAATTGTCGGTTTCTCAAGACAATGGAATGGTTAAGCCAATCATTTTCTGTCGTCTCGAAGCTAAGGAATATTTTGCTAACGAGCCTTGGGTCTTGTAGTCTAAGCTTGTCAATTTTATTATCAAATTCAGTCATTAAAGTGCTACTACCTTCAACAAGCACAAATGAAAAACGTGGTGTCTCTAAAAGGAATTCTAGCGTGGTGTTTAATTCTTGATCATCGTTGATATTTAAAAATCGTTCTTTAAAACAACTATCTTTAAAACCGAAACGGAGATAAGTACAAAAGGCACCGACATCATCCCGACAATCTTTCAAATGCCGTCCATATTTTTGTTGATTGTTTTCTACCAAATGTAAAGTAATTATTATAGTAATGTTGAGCTCTTTGATAATGTTTCTGAATCCAGTTATATGAACGTCACGCCCAAAACTGCCATCATAACTGAATATGTAGAATGGATGTGTTAAATAAAGGTCCGGATACATCTGCTGATAAGTGATTGCCAGGAATGGAATTTCAAATGGTATTAGAATGGCACTTGCAAGTTGCGTTAATTCGAATGTTAAATGACCATATATGAACATAGCTTCTCTCTTATGGATACCAGTTATGGATGAATCGATACAATGTCCTGTGGTGTTTATCTCTTGGTTAGATAGTAATATAGGTAGCAACGCATTGATCAGATTCGATTCCCGATCACCAACATCTCTGGCGCAAAAATCCATTTTGGTTTTCAGAATATCGTTATTCATTTTGATGGTTTTGGTCATCATATCATGATTGGAGATTGCGTTTGAGCAACTGAACGGGTACCGCGATTCGCATGAAGACATGGAAAATAACCCGTAGAACCAATAAGGTGCTTCAGGACTGATGCTGGTGATTGGAGGGACGATTATTAAGAGAAAAACGAAAATTTTAAACCATGTTTCTTGTATCATATTCAATGTCAGTTCCAACCTCCTTTCTTTGTTCAGAAGGGCAAATATTTGATATTCTACTGGATATTAGTTTCGGCAGATCGTTTTCCGAGACGAATGAACAAAATAACGTGGTCCAGTGGAGAGCTATCGAAGTCCGAGTTATGGAGATTCTAATGTGATTTATGTCAATCGTTCCTGAAAACAATAGCGATATTAAGATAACCCAACTACACATTTCAGTACGTTGTATTATCTGTCTTCAACTTTCTCTGAAGTATTTGAGAAACTATACATTGACCAAAAGTCCTTATTCCAAGTCGATGGTTTAGTGATTAATCTTCAAAGTATCTGATTACCAGTTTTCTAGCTAGTGTAATATAGACTAGTTTTCACCACCCGAAATTATTTTATGTTAGCAAAGTACGACCTTTCTCTCTCAAAACCTCAAATAATTTCGAAAAAATAAAGTTTTAAATTTAAAAGCTTGATAAAAGAAAGTTGGGGAACAATTGTCGGAATAATTGGCTGGGCTGTCGAAAATATTTAAAGATATATTTGATTCAATTAAATTAGTATCCAACTGATTGTTTTCATACTAAAAGGTTTCATTCTTGCTATTTCCATACTTTGTTTTTAATTTCCGAATCCCCATTCAAACTGTTCTGATTGATAACATGATTGGGAAAGTTCTTGGGGAAAGTCACGAATGTTCAATTATCAAAACGGACGTTTAGAATTAGTCGATGGTAATACTCGTTAGAAATATGTCCAAATTCGTATAGGCCATTTCATGGTCGAAATGAATCATGGGTAATCAGTATTTATTGTGCCTCCATAACGGCTTCCCATTGGCTCGACGCAAAAACATCCAAAAATTTAGACCACAGAAGAGCGCGGTGGTCCAGATAACCTAGTATTCTTTTCGACTGTGAAATGGCCTGTGAATTTTATTTCAAAAAATTATTTTTTAAATATTACAATGTCAGCTCATGGCAACAAACTTTCTTGCAGGTTAGAGAAAATCCTTACAAGGAATATAGATGGTAGTCGGTCCAGCTACAACTTCAGTATTTCCGGGGTAAAGGTCAGTTTAACCCCACTAGAGATGCGGCACATCAAATAGGATTACTATTCCTCTACGTTCCCTTTAGAGCTTTAGACATTGACCACCGCCGCCGCCGCGGCGGTTTTTTTATTAGAACCTAGTTTATAAGAACATTGAGGCTGAAATTCGTCGAAAAATTAAGAACATCGTAAGAACATGCCCAGCCTCAGTTTGGAAAAAAATGACAAGAAACTACGATTTTTTTCAATGAAGCTGTTTTAACCGAACTTAGGGATAGATTTTCTAAAATCAAGAGTCGAATATTGTCCAAATGGTACCAATTTTAGGTGCTCTTTATTTTTCATCATATTTAGGGACCGCGAAAGACGGGGGTAAAATGGTTGGAATCGACCAAAATGTTGTTTTTAGGTTTTAGACCACCTATAACCATGGGATAAGTTTTAGAAGCATTCTTATCATTAAATAAATGTCCTGTAAAAGTTTGGTGGCCATAACTTTATTTTTTATGAAAATATGAGCAATTTTGTAAAATTTTGAATGGCAGACGACCTACCAACAGAAAATTGGATTTAGAAAGGTGAGCGCGTCCTCAAACCCCTATGATGTTATACATTTTTGGAACTGGAAGAGATCAGCGCTGTTTGTTTTTTTTGTCTCATTGACCCAATCAAATCCTACAAAGAATTATTCAGTTTTTTCTGGGAAAAAGCCACTTTTGAGGGCTTTAGCTGTCCTCCCCGGCATTAAGACAAAGATAATATGAAATTTCAACCTTTTTTACATATTGTTTGTTAATAAAAATTAACATTTTCAACCGCGCTCTGCTGTCTTTTTTGGCTCAAAGTTTATTGGTATTCGAGAAATTCTACAGAATTGTCGAGCGCGTGTTTGTTTACAATTCGAAAGTTCAAAGTCCACGGAGAGTGACAATCTGCCAGCTCTCCGGCATACAGGATATTTTCGATTCATTCGTACGGCAAACGAAAAATTTGAAAAAAAAAATTGATAAAAAATTAAAACTTTGTCTTGAGAACCTTCGTGCCAAGTTTCAATGCTATAGCATTAATAGAAGTAAAGTTATTGCAAAAAATGTATTTTTTGACATAACCCCCGGATTTTCACTTTTAAACCTATTTAACCATGATTTTTACAAAAATCCTCGAAATCGTTCCAAAAAAAGGGTCATTTTCAGGAGATAGAAAATTTCATATCTCGAGAACGGCTTGGCCGATTTTGATGAATGACCCCTCATTTTTTTTCTTTTTTGATGCTCTTTCCAATGAGCATGGTTTCAATGCGCTAAAAACAATTTGAAAAAATCATTGCGGTCCCTATCATATTGTCGATTTAGAGTAGTCTGAAAAATTAAGAACGCATTTAAGAACATTTTAGAGGCTGATAATTGCCCAAAAAATAAGCGCATCCGCAGGCTCAGCCAAATTTTAGGTGTTCTAATAAAAAAAAGTGTAAGTAATTAAATTGTTGTTGACTTAGTAACCAAACAAATGTAATTCAAAATTAAAATGAATTCACGCTGATTCACGCTAAAACAAAGCTTCATTATTAAATAATTCAGGAATGCGATAAAAAATTGGAGAAAGAAATATCAAGATTAAATTTATTATTGTATTGAAAATGGAGGCAAACAGTTTATTCTTAATCCTAACTCTCAAATATCTATTAGTTGGAAAGATATTTGGTACCATTTTTAATCTCATTGGAACAGACAGGTCGATAACAGGTACACCATTTCATTCAATCGAAGGTGCACCACATCAAAAATGTTTCAGCGTTTGTCATTATTCGTCACAATGTTTTTCATTCGAAGTTTCACGATCTTCAACTTTCACCGGCTGTCTGTTTTATCGACAAAGTTATCATGAGTCAATGACATTGGTTAATAAGCCAGGAGTGAAGTACTACTCACTAAGAATTGCTAAAGATTGTACAGAATTGTACCAGCAAGGCAAACGAACCAATGGTGTATATGAAGTTTATATATTGGGAATCTACCGTAAACAAATCTACTGTGAGATGGAAATGGCTGGGGGAGGCTGGATGGTTTTTCAAAAAAGATTTGACGGTACAGTCGATTTTTATAATGCAACTTGGAATACTTATAAAGAAGGATTTGGTGAGGCCAGTGGTGAATATTGGCTTGGTAATAAATGGTTAAATCTTCTGACAACGTCGGAGAAGTATGATTATTTTGTGTGGGCAAAAGCATTTGACGGTGATACTCGTATGAAGAAAATGCTTGGCGTTCGAGTCGAGAATGAGGATGAGGGATTCAAAATTACTTTTGAGGAAGAAACTCAAGAATTTTTGCCAAACCAATTATACGGTATGGCACATATGAATGGAATGAAATTTTCAACCTTGGATAAACGGGATGATTTTTGGAGCAATCCTGACGGCTGTGCATTTTTTTTTGGTCCTTGGTGGCACAAAGGATGCCACAATGTAGCAATGAATGGTCAATATAACCATGATGGAGTAACTGCCACTTTTGCAAATGGCATTGTCTGGATTAATTGGAAAGGACTTTGGACATCATTAAAAGAAAGCCAAATTATGATCAGACCTAGATCATTCAATCCATAAGCTATTTTAGCAGTAAATTTGCTGGAAGAATCGGGTGATTGACATTGGCTTAAGTTAAAATTTCGCATGAGACTATGTTTTGTACATTGAGAATCTAGAATTAGCGAGCCAGCCCCTTTTACACCAAATTTCTATCATTTTCATTGGTTAGAAGACGTACCCTAGTGGACTTTTGTTAATTAACAAAAGTCGAATCTCAATACCGTGAAAACGAATCCTACAGTTATGTTAATAATATTTTAATTGTCCATGTACTTAAGTATTTTTCAGCACTGCTTAGAAGTAGCTTAAGGCGAGACAAATATAAATTATTGTTCTATGGAAAGACCTTTAGAAAATAATGGGTCAGCAAAAAAACTTATAAAGTCCATCATCTAACTTTTCCTATTCAATACTAATATTTTTTCGATTTTGGAAAGAAATGTCGGTCGAGCCCGTAGAACAATAAACTAATTTGGTCTGGCCTAATTTTGAAGTAGAGAATTCACCTGCTTCGTGGGGATTCGAGTCATTATAAAAAAATGAAATTATTTGAAGAAAGATTCTTTAATATGGGATATTGTAACTATTAAAGTTTAAACTTTTTTTCTACGTAAAATTGCTTACTGTACACCCTGAAATTTCTTGTACATCAAATACGTGGATTTTTTTTGCATTTTTTTGCAAATTTATGATCCAATGTTTTTTTATGAATTTGGACAGTTTTGAATAGTTTGTGGAGAGAACATCGAAGGGATTACTCTATGGACACCTTCCAGCAATAGCCAAACATTTCAGAAGTAGAAAAGAGGTAGCTAGCGATCTTGTCCTCTAGCAGCCTATTCATTGTTTCAAAACACATGGTAGACCAGCAAAGATATATCCTGACCAACTCTGTGAAGATATGGGCAGCTTGATGAAAGAAGACCTCCTGGTGCTTATATGAGATCGATTACGGTAAAAAAAAGAAGTAATCAGATGCCAATTTCTCTCGACCCAACATTGAATAAGGACTACAGGGCTATTGTTACAGTGCAGGTTCCATACTGCAGCACTGCCCAAAGAAAGACCATGCATAAATTAAGACGGGCTCAACCGGGATTCGAACCCGGGGCCTCTCGCACCCAAAGCGAGAATCATACCACTAGACCATTGAGCCAGACTATTCATGTGAAATGCTTAATTCTGTTGTTTGATTTATTAGCACATTATGAGCATGATTTGGTGTTCGAACATGTTCGATTTTCGCTTGACTTGTTTGATTCTTTTGCGCTCTATGTATTCCTTCTTCATTCTATTCCTGAACACATTAAATGTCGTGACCGCCTAGGCATGTAAGAGGGAGTTTACTGGGAGTTTACTGGGAGTTTACTTCTCTCCGACATAATTTTGTTGGACCTTACCTCCGGGTGCCCCGGTGGAGGTCCTATAAATTAACCCATGTCCGTCCGTTCGTTCGTTCGTCCGTCCGTCTGTTACCAGCTTTTCTCAGGATTGGCTCATTAGTTTTTTCTGATTTTTTGCACAATTATGCAAAATGGCAATGCCCAGAACGTGACGGAGCCCGATTTTTGAGAAAAAATTTATTTGGGCAAATTTGGGTCAAAAACTACCTAAAATAGGGTTTTTTGGACTTTGTGCAAAATCCTGTCATTACTTTTTTCTGATTTTTTGTACAAAGATGGAGGGCAAGATTCTTTAAAGAATGGCTGAAGTGGTTTTTCCTGGAAAATTCTTATTCGCCTTAAAAAACGGATTTTCGTATTTTGGGGGAAATTCCCTTTAACCAAATAAGAAAATATAGCTTTTCTCAATGTTGACTCGTTATTTTTTTCTGATTTTTTGCACAATGATGCAAAATGGCAATGCCTAAAATGTGACGGAGCCCGATTTTCGAAAAAAAATATATTTGGGCAAATTTGGGCCAAAAACTACCTAAAAATAGGGTTTTTTGGACTTTGTGCAAAATCCTGTCATTACTTTTTTCTGATTTTTTGTACAAAGATGGAGGGCAAGATTCTTTAAAGAATGGCTGAAGTGTTTTTTCCTGGAAAATTCTTATTCGCCTTAAAAGACGGATTTTCGTATTTTGGGGAAATTCCCTTTAACCAAATAAGAAAATATAGCTTTTCTCAATGTTGACTGATAATTTTTTTCTGATTTTTTGCACAATGATGCAAAATGATGCAAAATGACAATGCCCAAAATGTGACGGAGCCAGATTTTTAAGGAAAATCTTTTTGGGCAAATTTGGGCCAAAAACAGCTTAAAAGGTTTTTTGGGTCTGAATGGTTTAAGTGATTTTCGTATTTGGGGACATTCCTTTTTACCATTTTACAATATTCAACACACAAGCTTTATTTTTCCATTCTGAATTTTTGTCACTGTCACAATTATTGTCACTTTTTTCTTATTTTCATCTGATGTTAATCATTAGGTAGGTCCATTCAGCATGTTGCTTGTTTATCTTAAAACCTGTTTAGAACGAAAACTCTTACGAATTCAACAAATTCCTTCGTCACCCCACTTACATCTAAATGTCGTGACCGCAATGTGTTTTTACAGAAACAATACACATCATTCAATGGAAGATAAAATTGATGACGTGACAAAAAAGAAGGGTATTTTTGAACTGGCGAACATCAATAACAATTAAAATTGAATTCGAGATTCTAAGAGCGCGCCATGAATAAATTTGCACACATGGCAACAATTTGATTACCTTGGTTAAAGTCCTTTCAATAGTCAACGTCCAGGTTACCTAAGTTACGATCTCAGGTTTGACTTGTCCGATTTTGAACCTTTTGATTCTTGGAAAAGGTTATTGAAATGTGTTTTGATCGAATCCAGAAAATATGAAAGTACTTCCCGTTGTTTCACAACGATTTTCGAAAATAATTTTTCTTTATTTCGAAAATGATAATTAAGGCAACAATAAAAGCAACCAAGGCCTTTTTTTGGCCCTGCGAAAATTTACGACTCTCCTGGCTTAGATCTAGATTTCACCGAAGTTGATTTTCCATGGAACATTAGCCGACCAATCAGAAGCAAAGTAAAACTAGTGTAAAGTATTCTTGTTTGATGAATCTTGGTGTTGCCCGCCGTCCGTATAGGTTTTTGTAATTCCTTTCTGCATCGTGGATTTTATTGGAGGCTGGATATCCAGATCAGAATCTTTTTCTCTAATTTGAATTTTTTTGGTTTACTACCAAGATCGTCTGCATGTAAATCTATGGAGATGAGCATGTGCATTTTCTAATTTTAATGATTGTGCACGGCTTAAGAATAGCCAACCCGGCTTTTGACACCGTTTTACTAACCACCCTCTATTCTCCACTTCATTTTAACTGTACACCCTAGATTTTTACACTCGAAAAACCAGACCACCCTGGAGTTAGGGGTATTACCCGGCTTGTATATAACTTTTTATAACAGAGGGATTTTATGTGTTTTCTAAGACTTAGAGTCTCGTTACCAAGGCTGTTGAAATTTGGCTAAGACTATGCATAAGTACTTGATGACGTATACGATATGATACACATTTTTAACATTGAAATGATTTTGTTTTCAAGTGTGTTATCTTTTTCATGCTTTTTATATAGTGATCGTTGCTGAGCATGAAATTTTTACCCCGTTTTGAAAAATCGGCTAAAAATACCTGCAAAAGTTCAATTTTTCTTATGCGAAAACAAGAAAGCTCTTAGTTATTTAGCAATTTGAGCCACAATTTGTTCTTATCCTGAGATATTTGAGGCTTTGTTGATCACTTCGAAATATTAGATTTTTTTATCAACTAATTTTTATCAGTAAATTGTTCTCCTAAATTAGCCATTTGAGTAGATGGAAACACAGTGGCAATGCTTTTTTGCATTTGGTGCTGACTTCATTAAGATTTCCACTCAAATTTTGTGTTAGACTAACCAAACTTATTTTCCCTCTCCCTCTTGCTACAGTTATTCAAGGGGGTATTTATTATTTTGATTAATAATGTATATTTCACATCCTTAGTGCCAGATTGATTTTCTGACAGTACTGATGTCACAATATTACTTCGATATCACTAAAAGGTCAAGGAAGGAATCTCATTTTGACATATTAATCTCAGTTCTGACCACATCAACCAATAATGATTGTCTTTACTGCTCTATATTTAAAAACAAAGTGTTCGAACAAGTTTTTTTGGACACAAACCTCAAAAACGTAAGCCTTGTGTAACCTCGTAATTTTTTATGAAGCCAGGACAGTATTATTTTGTTAAGATAATCTCAGCTCAGCCACTTTTGACAATTAATCTCATTTTTTCTCGTTTTCTATAAATAAAAAGAAAACATTAAAAAAACGAATTCTTACAAGTAAAGATGTATCCATATTATATCGTTAGAATGACCCTACAAAAGAATCTGGAAAGGCTCTTCAAAGAATTCACAAAAGAATAAATTTAAATTTAAAAGTAAACCTAGCAATAATTTCAAACCATTTCTAGTCGAGCAGAATCTTTCAGCCAATCTCATTTCAATTGTGGGTTAGCGGGTTGTTAGCGGGTACAATTATCCTCATAATTTATGTGTGGCCCTCTGTTAGATTGACTAACGAGTTCTTATAGAAAAAATTGTCCATCATAAAATCCCCTTCGTGTTTCCACGAGAACGACATGTCAGCATGTCAGCATAACATTACGTCATTCAGACATTCTGAGAATAAAGACAAAACAAATAAGAAACTGCATAAAAAGTACAAATACCATAATTCGTTTTTTGTAATAGCCACCTTACAGTTTTAGTTTGACTTGATGAAAGGAGGAAGGATACACAAACTGAAACGATAAGAAAAAGTGGATTTTATGTTTGTTTATGAAAATATTTTGTCTTGTTTGGTCTTTTTGATGAAGTATGGATTGGTTAGATGAAATTACAAGTTCAAGAGCTTACGACGTATCTAACAGGTAAGGAAAAATATGTTGTGTTAATCTCTTTGTACTTTCTCGGATACTCTAGCATATATCTATACTTAAGTCAACACTTTAACTTCGCCTTAGTAGTATTAAGTTATCATAAAATTTGGCTTTGATCCAGTGAGAATCTTATTGTCTTAACTTATATCTCTATTTATAGGCTTGTTCGGTCCGTTGGAAAGCAATTCGGATATTTCGAAGAGAAAATCTACCAAAACGATCCGTCATTAACAAAGACGTTGAAAGAAACGCGGGATTTTCGCGTCAGCAAACTTTCCGCTAAGAAATTTTCATTACTCGACCAAATCAAAATACATTATGACGATAATACGGAATGGTCTTATGGTCCGGATTGTGGTGACGATGATCCCCGGGTACTCGTTATGGCGGAAGGGGAATATTTGATCCGGTGCACTCATGAGACCTTAATTGATCACGAATCAGCTGGGGCAGCGGTGGAGTTCGAAACCAACAAAGGGCGGGTCGTCAAGTTTGCGCCCTATGAAGACGAAAGTATTTGTTTAGGGCGTGACGAAGATAAGAAAACAGTGATTGCTGATGAAGGCTATGAAATTGTCTGTTTGAAGATTGATCGCGGTGAATTGAAAGGCTCGGAACAACAGCCCGTCCCTGAGGAAGAACTGAAGCAACAGCGACCTCAGTCGTGGTACGCTATTGTTTATTATGCCGAAAAAGAAGAGAATGATTTGGAAAATGAACTTTTGCTCGAAGGAATTACTCCGTCTTTACCACCAGGAAAGAAAGTGAAAGTTGAAAATCCTGAAGGAGACAAAATCGACGATTTACCGGGCGGTGGCGTACCGAGTGATAGCGAATCGGGCGGGGACAGATCAAATGATGAAGCGACTGTTGAAACTGTATCTGACACTCCATTAAATGCTTCTTCAAACTCGAATATGGTCGCTGATCGCCAAATATCACAATCTTCCACCAGTCTTCGTCAACGAAAAATTAATACTACTTCATCAACCAATGGTAATGAAACATGTGACTCAAATATGAATATCTCAAATCAAATTGATAAGGAAGAAGGCTTACTGAAGGAGCCAGAAGAGCAATCTGATGATACATCGCCGCCTGATGAGCATTCTGACGATTCCAGTCAACTCGACGAAAGCTCTGGTGATTCGGATGATCCTATTGAAGACGATGACCTTGATTATTATTTCTTCTCCAACCAACTACAAGCCAAAAAAGCTTGGATGAATGTCAAAGAACTGACACGCCAAAAACAAGGACGTGGTGCCTTATTAATTGATTGTTTGAAATCTAACGTTGTAAGAAAGACAGGTGATCATAAAACTGTTGATCATTGTCGTGACTCTGCTGTTCGAAGAGGACTTTGTCTGCCTGTCAATGAGGATACTTTTGATGTTTTCGAGCTATGTACCACCCTGTATCAAGGTGTAACTGTTAAGACAGAATTTCTCATGTTCTTTGTTTCCATTTTTGTGATGACACTGAATTTAACCGCTGGTGCCCACAGAACCTTATTAGAGGGCCAAATAATGACAGCCATTGCTACAGATCCTAATGCTACAGACTGGAGACGAAGAAACATGATAGAACAGTTCTTGTGTGATACCTTCTTGCATTGCAATGGCTCTTACATCAGCTTATGCCAATCATTGCTGTTATATTATTTGTTTGTTAGGATCGCCTTAATCTTATTCAACATGTTGATCGATTCTATAAACACTTTATTAGCTGGCACCAAACTAGCCGCAATGGGTCGTGACTTGTTCATTCATACTCTCTCATTAGATATGCGCTTCTTCGAGGAAACAAGAAACCTTACGGATTACATGAACGTATCAGCGTTGCACGACCTTCTATTCAGTACCATACCAGACATCATTACGTCAGTTGTTCGATATTTCATTGTTTGTTACTATCTCATATCCATGGATTTCTATCTCGGTGTAAGCAGCATCTTATTCACGACCTTTGCTAATATTTACATCGCTCGATTCTTTATGAAAAGAGATATTATATCGTATAAACAGCAAGCACAGCTCACTCGGCGACAAGATCAAATCCAAGGAGATATCTTCGGTATGTTATCTACAGTGAAGACATTTGCCAAGGAAAAATACCATGAAAAAGAATACAACAAGTGGTTTGATTCAAGCTTGAAAAATATGAAACGTAATATGGCGTCAGAATATTTCAGATCTTTTTTGTCACAGATTATTTACATTTGTGAATACATTTGTATTGTATACTTTGGTTATATCAGGTACTGCGGTGGCAATGGAATGACGTCATCGGAATTCATTGGTTTTACGATTCTTTATGATCAACTTGACAGTTTATTTGCGGACATCAAAGGTAGTTTGACGTTTATCGGACGGAGCTTTCATGACGTCAAACGGTGCAATGCATTGTGGGCTACTAAATCGAGGATGAAAAATGGAAAGAAAAAAATGGAAAACGTAAAAGGTAAATAATTCTCTATTTTGTTTCTTTTTTTTGGGCAGAAAACATTCGGTTACTTTTCTCTTTTTTGAGGGAGATTCGAATGCATGAGAATTAAAAAGTTGATTATGTCAGCTTCAGGCTATTTTCAGCACTACATGCTTACGTTTTATGTGGGAACTGATTCTCAAGAATTTAAGTCATAAAATATTTTGAATACCAAATATTTCAAGTGTTTTTAAAGCGACTATTTTTCCTTTTGAACTCTATCTCTTATTTCTAACAATTTTTAAACAATTCTTAAATCGAATCATTATGCAGTCCTCGTGAGTGCTCGAGTTAAAGGAATACCGCTTTTTTACACTTATTTATTTTTTTAAAGAGTTCTGTACGAGTTCTCCAACATCATCCCTCATTACGCCATCACGCAGAATTATTTTTCAATCACGTATCACGAAAATCGCTGAAATTTGTTATCACGTTTAGAAAATAATAAAAAATAGTTAGAATCACACCATCACGCAAACTGACCTCATTTATGTATTTTAAAAGCACCAATAAGACTGCATTTTAACGAGATTTATAGCATTCAGAACAATAATCGATCCCGTTGCATTTGTTCAGTCGGTACCTAATATCAATAGTGAGGTTAAGTATCGATAGATAAATCACGACGACGGACGAATTTTCTCTAGCCTTCATTCGCGCCACGGCACTTTTCTACAGGCTGATCGAAAAGCAAGCTAGACTTACCCCGCAATGATATCAACTTTGCTTCCAGAACGAATTTCCGCTTGATTTTCCGTTCTAGAAGCAAAGCAGATATAATACACGGGATAAGTCTAGCTTGCTTTCCGATCAGCCTGTAAAAAAGTGCCGTGGCATGAATGAAGGCTAGAGAAAATTCGTCCGTCGTCGTGATTTATCTATTGATACTTAACCTCACTAATATTCTCTTTTCAGGAGAAATCATTTTCAAGGACGTCAAATTCAAATATCCGTCGAGACCAAAAGATCAAGTGTTGAAAGGATTGAATCTGACCATCAAAC
Organism: Clytia hemisphaerica; assembly: GCF_902728285.1. Taxonomy (NCBI): domain Eukaryota; kingdom Metazoa; phylum Cnidaria; class Hydrozoa; order Leptothecata; family Clytiidae; genus Clytia; species Clytia hemisphaerica. The sequence goes on along the minus strand of NW_027103758.1, from coordinate 297,644 downwards.
CCAATCAAACCACAGCCATCGTTGGTCATTCAGGTGCCGGTAAATCAACCATGGCTAAATTGATCACTCGAATTTATGATCCAACTTCTGGCTCTATTACTGTTGATGGAAAAGATTTAAGATCTCTCGATTTGGAATATTATCGATCGAAATTAGCAGTAGTCGATCAGTTTCCATCGCTATTCAATCGACAATTATTCGATAATATCGCTTACGGAAAAGTCGATTCTGACCAATGCACCTTGGAAGAAGTAGAAGCAGCCGGAAAACTCGCCAACTGTGATTTCATTTCCAAGTTTCGTGAAGGCTATCAAACGTTTGCTGGATATTGTGGTCATGAGCTTTCAGGCGGTCAATTACAACGCGTGGCAATCGCGCGGGCGGCAATTCGTGATCCAAAGATTTTAGTTCTAGACGAAGCGACTTCATCACTAGATGCTGAGAACGAGAAAGAGGTTCAAGTAGCTTTGGAGAAATTGATGAAAGGACGAACCGTCATTGTGATCGCGCACCGGTTGAGTACCATTCGAAATGCTGATAATATCGTGTGCATGAAAGACGGGAACGTTGTCGAACAAGGTACTCACGATGAACTGATCGAGAAAAAAGGAGCTTATTATAATCTCATCTCGCAACAAATCATGCAAGAAAAGAAAGAGTGCCAGAAATGTGGAGAGTGGATTGACGATGGTAATGATTATCCAGAGGAACACCCTGAAGAGGAAAACCCTGAGAATGAATCAGGGGAGAACCCTGTGGTTGAAAATGAGGGTTTAGAGAAAGATGATGATCAGAATCGGAAGAGTGACTCAGCAGAGAACATTGTAAATATTGATCTTCCTAAACTGAAAGATGGTAGAAAAAGTAAATTAAATATGATGCAGAAATTGAGAAGAAGAATAACTCGTTCAAAATCTATGAAAAAATCACGACAAGCAAATGCTGAGGATGTACAGTAGGATATTTTTCTTTTATTAGAACCCAATTCTAAAGAACAGCTGATAGGTTAAATTGCGTTGTTCTAATAAAAAACGTGTCACTTAACCAGAGTTTTAATAGACTATAAAAACTAACAGAAAATATGAAATGACGATTTTTGAAACATTATTAATATTCGATAATTTATGCAACGTTATAAGTAGATAATGATATGATCTAATTAAGTTATATTCAACTTATAATATATAGTATATAAGAAGGGTTCTGTATATTTCATCAACGTGAGAAGTTTTTTTTCTGAATTCTTTTCTTCGGCAGTGTAACTAATTTCCCAAAACTCTTCGTCTATTTTTGTCTATCTGGACCAATGGGTTATAGATACCAGTACCCTGAAAAACGACTTCATCTTTATTTCTTTAGCTTAAATTATAATAAATCTGTGTAATTTGCAGTTATTTAAGATATATGAGAAAATAGTGAAATTTAAGATTCATTTTTGCTCTTGAGATAATTATTTGTGAATGTCATATAAAATTGTTTTTGTCCTTTTTATTGCACCTTAGCAAATATTGTGTTGTTCTTATCCAAGTAGATATTCTTGAAAATATTTATGAATATTTCCAATTCTCCTCAAGAAGATTGCCAAGCAAGATCTTCCCTAGAATGTATTATGATCCTTACTCTTAGGTTCCAAATAAACGCCCCCCCCCGCTTGTTGATTTCTCAAAAAAAAATTTCCAAACCCCCGGGACCTTATTAGGACCCCGCCCCGTTTATTAGTCTGTAAGAATATTTTCAGCTGTCAAAGAGAAGGCCCTTTATTTTGCTCTAAATAGCCTGATTTTAGCCTATATTTACCTTATTTTAGGTTTTCAGATGTACAATTTCCAACCCCCCCCCCGGCAATTAGGTCCCCCTCGTTTATTAAAATCTTGAAAGTTTTCCAACCCCCCGTTTATCTGGCCTAAGAGTATCCTCGTAAGAATCATCGTAAATAAATTCTCCACCATGATCCTTTCCCTTTAAATCCACCATGGTCATCACAATCTAAACGTCCATTAATGAGGATATAATGATATGGCCCCCCGTAGATACCATGATTATACAACCGTTGAGCATTATTTCCCCAACCAAACCTATTTGATTGACTTGACATGAAACTTGTGTCGCCACTCATAGGCGTCAAGCTGGAACCAATGTCTGAGCATGCAGCGTTATTCTGATCAGGTTTACAATTCATTACACCTACTCTCTTTAACACGTAATCTATAAGATATCTTCCCCACTTGTTTTCAATGTTATTCTTGAAATGTACCATTCGGCCGTGTGATGGTTTGTAACATTGAAAACGGATTTCTTGTATTGATGACCATTCATTGATAGGAACAAGTTCAGAGGTGCTCAAAACCATTCCGTTCATATGCGCTCCTGTGAAGTATGTTTTCATGTTGATATAATTAATTCGAGGTGGGTTGTTAGTTTCCTCGATGCTGTAATTAGCGATTAGCATCCATCCACCTTTAAATTATGAATAATAAAGTTTTCATTAAAAAATGATGACTGTGATAGTTGTGGTTCCATGTCAAATTTTAAAACTGTAATGATCCTTTCAGAATGCACTAAATCTTGTGTTTATTGACCAAGAATCTGCGCAAGTGCTGTTTTTTTTATTCCAGTTAATCGGGGAGGGGGCACTCGTTCTGAAAACGACCATACGTTCGGCCCAAAAATTGACTTTCAAAATCGGACCCTTACAGTGCAGAAACCGACAAAAAGTACACCCTTCGTCAAATGGAACACCTCCCTTTCGAAAAGGTAATTTTTGAGACATACAGATGGGGAATATATACATGTACAAGAGTGCGAGCAGCACACTATTGAATAATTTGGTTTAATTTCCTTCCTTACGAAGGAAGAATATATTTCATTTGAATATTTTCATAGGAACAAGGTGATACCCTTACAGTGCAGGTACAGCTAAAAAACATACCCTTACAGTGCAACACTGGTCAAAAAATACTCTTACGGTACACTAGCTGAACCTTGAAAACCCGACTCTTAAGTGCCGCACGTCTGGTAGGTCAATTACCTTGAGTGCCCCCCCCGGGCAATTAATAGACAATAGACGATGAGAGGAAGACAAATTCTTACCCATGTCTTCTTCCATATCACAAAATACAGTTCTGGTGTAACCTGCCAACAGTATGTTGTAATAACCAGAAGGTGAAGAGGGAATTTTCTCCTTTATTTCTTTGCACGATCCCACTGTGAATAAGAAACATTTCAATAAATAAGGTCAAGGCAAATTAATTTATTTCTTCAGATACATTAAAGTAAGAAATTTTGGCTGGAATTTAATTTGGTTGATGGCCGAAAATTTTTTTTCAGAGGGAATTTAATTTGGCGGCCAACTTGAAAAATTAAATTTGGCGGGAATTTAATTTGGAGGATGATGGAAAAAATTTAAATTTGGCGCGAATTTAATTAAAGGTCAAAATCCGCCAAATCCGCCAAATTTTTTTATGAGAACAAACTTTATAAGAATATCAGGCTTCGAAGGCCAAATGAACTAAAATATTAACAAAGGGGTGAATATAAGAACATGTCAAGAAACATTTTAGGCTTAAAACTAAAAAAATTAAGAACATTCGAAGGCTTCGAAAACTTTTTGATGTTCTTATAAAATAACGTGTTGAACGGTGAAAAATTAGTTAACGTTTAATTATTCCAGGATCTTGATTGTCTTAAAAAGGGGCTTCGGAACCTACTACATATGATAATTTCCGTCCAAACTAAGGACGTATGATACCATGACAATCCTATTGTCTACACAAGATCACTAAAAAAGGTTACAGTTTTGGAGGTGGGATGGATTTGAAAACGGTGGTTAGCCCGGGGCGGAGTAAGCAGTGGCGGAGTGACAAATTTACAATTTGTTTCAAACTCTACCGCCACTATTCTCCTGTAAACTGCCCTGACGCCCTGACTCTGTGCATAAACATTTTCCCACGTTTACTGACCATCTAACGGACGATATGATACAGAAGTTTGAAGTAGAAGAAGACTTACTCTGACAGGAGAAGGTGTTTTGAAGGTAATTCGGCACACACATATACCCCTTTTCACACTTCTGTCTCATGCATTTATTCTAAAAAAACATATGGAGGATGCACAGTTGTATTTTGAAACCAAAATATTCACGCATTCACGCAATATTTGTCTAAATCCACAAAAAGCTGAATTTATAAAAAGATTCCTAACCCCTTCCGCGAAAATTGTTGAAACTAGAAACTTTTGCGGGCAGAAACTTTCGCGAATTTTACTTTTGGAACGAATTCAGTGGATAAAATATTCGTGAATTTTAGAATGTTATCTCATTTTGCAGCCAAAAAAGCGATAAAAATGCACAAAAACTGAAAATTGATTATGAAATAGCAAAATGGTGAAAAATAAGAACGTGTTAAAAGTTAAGAACATAGGAATATTTTGGATGTTCTTATAAAGATGTATGCATAGTTTCTAGAGGGGTCAAGACCCCCCCCCCCCTTATGTGCTAACCCCCCACCTTAGGAAATTAATTTAAAATTTCACCCCCCCCCCCCCCCTTAGAAAATGATTATAAATGAAACGATTGTACAAGAGTCATAATTAGGTTAGATGATTCTTATCAAAGAAGACCCCCCTTAGGTAAGAAGACCCCCCTAGGTAAGAAGACCCCCCCCCCCCTTAACTGGCTAACCCCCCTTAGGAAAGCCCCCCCTGAATGTAGGGGGGGTAGAAACTATGGTATATCGTGAACCGGTGATTCGAACGATGCTTTCTATCTTCCTGCCACATTGTGAAGAAAAGCAAACAGAAACAATAAAACTTACTGCGATGAGAGAATGGGTGATGGATGGATCATTCACCAGTTTCCCTCTTGTAATGTAAATATCTTTATCCAAAATCTCGCACCCATAACCATTTGTTTGTTGTTGGAGATTGATACTCTTACATTCTCCTTTAGTCTTAACGCATTCTTTTACACACATAGATCTGTTTTTGACACTGTACGTTGCCAAAGGTGTGACGTCCAATTTGTGTCCCTTCACATGCTTGAGATTGATATAACTGTAATTCAGTGAGGTATTTGCGTGTGGTGAGTGGTATCGAATGTTTGGTGAGAATTGGTTATTGCCAGCAATGAGTTTAGAACATAAATACACAGTGCCAATTATATAGACCAAGTTGGATGAAACTCTGAAAATCATTTTGCTTATAAAACAGAATGCCGATCGATTTCGTTTTTATCTTGCCATCAATTTCGTTTTTATCTTGCCATCAATTTAATTCGATATGAAGGTCATGTTAGATAAAACACTGAATTTATTCATTTTATATTCATTCCTTATTTCGTTTTCATGCCTCGAAAAGATTTTCTATCAAATTCATTTGAAAATGAATTCGAAAACCACTTTATTGATCAATATGTAACTTTAGATACCAAAACTAAATCCTTTTGGATACCTATTTGGTACCTTGGATATCTATTCGTTAAAAATATTAAAAATTCATTTTTCATTTTATCTATATCTACCATTTTCTATTTATCTTTGATTTATTCCTACTTACTCAGATCATTGGTTTTGCTTTTCTGATGATTGAATTCAACTGAGAAATTAATTGCGATATTTACCACATACCCTAGGCAAGGCTATCATCTGTTAAAGAATAGTGAACATTGGAAAATAAACGTAAAGTTTACAGCCGTTTCGATATTGTATTGAAAAAATAAGTGTAGAGCTTCCCAGCTGGCACACAACGCTGTTTCAACGTTCATCTAACATTATATGGACGTTGTAAACGTTAGATAAACGTTGAAACAACGTTGTGTGCCAGCTGGGTTGTAGCAAACTGTGAGCAAACTCATCACCACTGCTTACTTCGGCCAGAACCAGTCAGTTCTCAAAACTCTAAAGGAGCAGGAAAGGGGAAATCTTGGGTGGGAAATGAAGCCACTTATTTCCCACCCAAGAGGCGTGACCCGTGTGGTTTTCACACAAACACCGGATTGAAATTAGAAATTTATCGCAATATTTCGAAAAATTTAAAAATAAAGGAAGTGCTAGTTTCAATCCAGCCTTACAAAAGGAGCGAAAATCATAAGAATTTACTTTTTCTTGATTGAGTAAGATTGCAGATTCCTCTCCAGCTTTCGGCTTCAAACTCAATGGACGGAACTCTTATCCCACTACTTTAATCTAATAAGACCCCCCCCCGACTAGGAAGATCAGATTGTTTTTTGTATCGTTAATGGACCGGACTGTTAGCAAGAACATTGCATATCCCAACCCAAGTAAAAAGATCATTCGTTCCGACCATCTCCGATTTTTGGCACACGATATTTTATTGTCCGAGACAGAGTGTTTACAAGAGATTTTTTCTTTTATAGGATTAGCCAATCACAATTCTATCTACTACAAATCAACCAATAGAAAACCAACAAAGGATACTATCTGATCAACATGTCTTTTTTCAAGAGGAAACCAAAAGAGGTATTGTCTGAATCCTAAATTCAACCATTCAGAACCATTTGAATGCTTAAAGCATACCTGCTTATTTGTAAATTAAGAGGTCCCCTAGTCGAACTTCTCGATAAATTTACAAATAAGCAGGTGAACTTTGCGTCTTTGGCCCAAATTTAGCCTAGAGTGGATTTAAAAATTTGTTTTCATACCGAAGCTCGAATAACTGAAGAAGGAAGAAAAAGGTTCAAATAAAGTATCTATTTTGATTTCGCAAAGGCCTTTGACACTGTACCTCATCGTCGTTTATGCAAGAAACTATTAGCATACGGCATAGATGGTCCGATAATGTCTTGGGTAAAATCATTTTTAAATGGACGAACCCAATCAGTGAAAGTAAATAAATCATTTTCGATAACGGATCACGTGGTTAGTGGTATCCCACAGGGTAGTGTCCTTGGACCGTTATTGTTCGTTCTTTACATCAACGATCTTCCTGAAAGAGTGATATCATCATTTATACTCCTTTTTGCTGATGACACCAAAATCTTCCAAGAGGTCAACACTATCGAAGACTCTATTTCCATCCAACAGGATATAGACGCGCTAGTCAAGTGGTCGAAAGAATGGTTATTAAATTTCCATCCCGACAAATGTCACGTACTAACTATTGGCAAATTCTCTGACATCAAACATGCCTATCCATATTGTTTGGATGGAAATCAGCATGAACATGTTTTTGAAGAGAAAGATCTTGGGATTGTGATAGACTCAGAACTTACATTCGAGGAGCATATTGCAAAGCAGGTAAAGAAGGCAAATTCAATACTAGGAGTGATTAACAGGAGCTTTGAACATCTGAATCCATCCATCTTCCTAGTACTATATACTTCGTTTGTCCGTCCGCACTTGGAGTATGCTCAGTCGGTATGGTCACCTAAACTTCGAAAATATGTTAATTTGATCGAGGGTGTACAAAGACGCGCCACAAGACTTGTGCCTATCTGCAAAGATATGTCCTATGAAGAACGCTTGCGCATACTTGACCTCCCCACGCTTGAATTCAGGAGACTCTTTTGTGATATGGTCCAAGTATACAAACATCTCCACTACTACGATAAAAATACTCTTCCAAGTAAATTATCGACTCGAACACGTCCGAACAGGAGACACAATGATGAGCTGATACCAAATTTTGGTAAAGATGGATTCCGAGGCGCACAAACCAACTCGTTCTTTTACAGGAGTATACCAACTGGAATAGATTACCAAGATACGTTGTAGAGGCAAAGACTGTCAAAATCTTTAAAGAAAGACTCAACGAAGCTTGGAAAAAACATCCGAAAAGATTCGAGACAAGACAATTGTAATCAAGATCCGGTTCTCAGAGGCCCTCGTGTGCCTTGAACTTGTATACATTATTATTATTTATTATAATTATAAACGGGTCTATAAGCGAGATTTGACTCTACTAACTGGATAACAAAGTTTGATAAAAACTTATGAATTTTTTTTTGATTCTTTCAGCCTAAAACTCCGGAACCATTATCTCCACAAAGTAACGCGCAAGATAACCAAACCAATCGATTATCTCCACAAATCACAGATCAAAATGATGATCTTTTCGGAGATATGGAAGTAGATTTCTCAACAACTACTCCTTCTGTGGATATAGAAACCAGCCCTTACCAGTCCAAAGAAAGTAATGTGAGAGAACTTCAAGACCTGGTTCTCACTACCCCTGTTAATGGTAATCCTTGTTAATCATTATTCAATTTACTCGTACTCCCCCCTCCCCGGATCGAATGAAATGGGGCCCAAAGTTCTATCTCCGAAAATCCCAAATTAAGTTAATTATAGGCTATTCATAGGTTTATTCAAAAATGAATAAATGGGGGTCCTAATAAGAACGCAGGGGGCCCATAATTTTTTCTAAAATTAATAAGCGGGTAGACGTTTATTTGGGACCATAGTAGATGTCTGTTAATGAAGACAGCAAAGGATGTTCACGATTTTATTTTTACTGTTTCCATTTTATCATTATTTTCGACGAGAAAAATAAATAAGATTTGAATATCATCCCCCTTTCATATATTAGACTCCAATATGTAATATTAACGATTCCAAGGGATTCACTGCCCAAATCGGTCCCGTTTGGGTTCCACAGGGGGTCCTTTGAAGGGAGGGGTGACAGTTCAAAAACGAGTTTTCGAGCCTGTGGTAGATCACTGAAAAATGTTAATATTTTTTGAACTATTTATACTCAATGGTGCTGAAACTTAAAAATTATCTTGGTATATAGTTGAATATTCTATATGAAAATTTGAAAAAATTCTTTTGACTACAGTGCATTTTACAGACTAGAATTTCGAATTTATCAAATTTCTTTGAGATTTTTGCGACAAAATCACCTACAGACCTCAAAACCTTAAACTAATATTTTTACAACCTAATATTTGAGGTTTTATAACCCTTCTAAATTTATTTCTGAAATACCTTCAGACTCAGAAGCACAACCATCAGCTTTTGGTTTCATACATGAGCAAGGTAACTTTAATGATTTTTATTTCGAAAAGCTAAATCCTTAATTTTATGTCATACTGGTACTGATTTACTTGAAGCCTTTAATCCCGCTGACCTTTATATACCCTGGACCAAGTTTCTCAATCCCGGCAAAATCTTTGATGGGAGTTTTTCGAAAAGTGGTACCCTAATGGTGGCAATACTCAATAGCGGTTTAAATGCATCGAGAGCGCTACAATCAAGGACAAAAATGATGAGACAGACGAATTAGAAGCTGTTTTCCCCCTTTCCCCCCAATGGCAATGTTTAATGAACGACGAGACAGCCGTACAAAATGAACATTGCCATTGGGGGGGGGGGAGGGGACCTTTATCCAATGTTTTATCAGTAATTCCAAGTGGTTTTCTCAAACATATGTCCTTGATTGTAGACCTATTTTGATGATTTAGTGCTCTTAGACGTTAACTTTTAACACTGTAATGGCTTCTTTACGGATACCAATTCAAAGAAACTTCGATCAAAGATAGCGCATATAGCTTGGTCCAGGGATATATAAAGGTCAGTGTTTCAACCCTAATAATTTTAATGATATAGAGCTCACATTCACTGAAAGGTTTTATTTTTACATAAGTGTTTCATATCAGACACATTTCATATCAGGACAGTGTCTGCCTATTGTTATATTATGCTAATATATAAGCGAAATTTTTTTTTCTTTTCCCCTTTCTGGCCAATCTTGCTTAACATCCGTGCCAATCCAATGTGAAAAAGCTTTTGAATTAAAATTGATGATTAAGCAAACGATATCACTCTTATTTAAAAACAAAACCTTTAATTGCAAGATAGCGTTCGATATATTTTGTCGTAGTATCGATAAAATATTGCTTCGAAAATCAGACGTGTCTGTAGGTTTGCTTATTGATTTATAACCCCCCTCCTTCAACTACATCGTCAACTAATCGTACAGGCATTGATTTTTCCATTTGGAGCTCTACAAATTGAAATTCTATTTTGTATTTCGTTTGGTTTTTTTATTATCTTGATCTTCTTGATCGTTTCCAGAAAGTGAATTAAAAGAAGAACCAACTTCATCGTTCAGTTTCATCGACCAAGGTTTGTTTTCATATTTTCTCTTTTAACAAATTACAGCGCAGTATTTCTTATACTCTACAAAAACTTCATAAATGACATGAGAGAGACTTAGACACCAACCATTTTACATTACTTCATTGATAGACGTTAACACTACTGAAACAGATACTGCTGATAATCTCCCAGAACAAAACGACGACAATAAGGGTCTTAACATCGAGCAATCAACGATGGCTACAGAAAAAGTTACGGATACTGACAGTGTACAAACCGAAATCGAAAGTACGAACAAAGGTAAGTGCAACTACTATTTCTCGACCTTAGGCAAATTAACTTTTTTTAATGGTTATCATAAATTGGGCTTTTCCAGAAATAACCGTATACCCCCTGTTGAGGAGGTCCATTTCCGCTCTAAGGCGGTAAGGTTTGATATGTGCCGGAATTCCATAGGGAGATACAAAAAACCGTCAAAAATAACTGGAATTCCATGGGAGTAGCCTTTTAAATCCTCTAAAATTCTGAATTCCAGAGGGGCTTAAACCTGAAATTGCCTGGAATTCCAGGGGGTTACAGCATTTCCAGCCACACAATGATGGAAATCCTCAACAGGGGGTATACGGTTTTTTTCTGGAAAAGCCCATTTTTGACTCAACATATTAAGGACTTCAACATCAACATTGCGCAATGAACTAGATAACATACCAACAGAATACAAATCAAATCATGGACGGCAAGATTTTAAACTTAGATTTCATAGTTATTGCCATTTGGCCTCGAAATTATTATATGTAAATACTTTTAAAGTTACCTACACTTTTTCGTTTAGTAGGGAATTGCTTACCCAGCCTCTCCTTCCAGCCAAAAACATAGTAGGGTAGTGTCATCAAACATTATCAACCTTTGTTCGATAGATTGATATTTTCGGCTTCTCCGATCCTTCTTATATCACCAAACATTTTACTTAACCGTGTATAGTGAGCCTTTGATATTAGTTTGTGAAAGGATTTCGAAAGTTTTTTTTAAAACCATCGGCATCATTAGGTAAAAGATCTCAATCTTTCTTATTATTCCTTTCTATATCCTTACCTTTATTTCAGATACTAAAGTACCAGTTAAATCAGTTGAAAAGTCTACGACAAGAAAAATCAAGAAACGGACTACAAAAGCCAAACATCCAGGAAGTGCCATTAAAAACAAGTAGGTATTGTTGTTTCCGGAAAGTTTAATTCCAAATTAACAATAAGAAAGCACATGTAATAAAATGCTACTAGCTATGTTGAAATCTAGCAAAAATTCTCGCAGAAAATACTATTTGGAAACGTATACACTCTTTTTTTGTAAGAGCCAGTAAACTTTTGATGAGTCTCGGCTCATGGTTCTTATTTTTCAACACTTTCAGACATAAATTCATCCTGTTCTTATTCAAAGATGAAAGTGAAGTATCGTAATCTTTTAACCTTACTTTTGCAACGTTTACACCCCTGGATTTTCTTAAGATTCAGTCATTCAAGGCTCAGGATTGTTGTTAAATTATTCTTATTTTTTCGGCACTTTGAGCGTCATTGTTCTTATAAAATTGTTCTTATAAAAGAAAAAGAGTGAAGTGGAAATATGCCACTTGTCGGAAAGAAATCGTTAGATTTGACAATCGTTGAAATCCAGCATCAATATTCCACATTAATATTGAAGACGGAATGTTTTGGTTTATAATACTTGGACATTATTTCTTTTGAATACAGTTCTCTTGCCATAAGGGCCAAGTGGAATCATTGGAACAGAAACGGTTTCTTTTCTGTTTTGTAAACTATCAATATAGTAACTCCATCATCAACACTAACACCTTCAAGTTTGCAATGTTTGCCCATATTAGGGTCATTGAATTCTTTGTTCAGTTTATTCTCAAACCCTATTGATATTTTTCGACAGCAAAAGATTTTGTTGCGTTTATCGGTCCAACCTTCGTTTATTACCGGTAGAACTGCTTGGTTAAGTCGTTCAGTTGGAAAATAAGGATTGTCAGTGAAGATGAAGTCCGGTTTCAGTTCGTATTGACTTAGGAGTCCTTCCCATCTTATCGATATTAACAGCGTGTCTCGAGTGCGATATATGTAACCATTTTCCATGTTTTCCCTCAGGAATCTGTACCACGTTTCATATGTACGGAAATAGTTAGAAGAAGCTCTTTTTTTCGAAATATATTTGTTGACCCCCTCCATGAATTTCTCTCCAAGTACTTGTAAATCTTCTGGTGGATGAACCTTCTCTTTGCTCCATCTGTTATTCAACGAACTAAAAGGTTGATTTCCTGCCCCTTCAACTTTCACTTTCGTCATTTGGTTGGAATTGCCTTCAAATTTTTCCTTCAGTGCATTGTTCTCTGCAAGTAAACGTGTATTTTCGTTCTTTAATTCCATAATTTCCAGCTTTAACCGAAGTTTTTCATTTTCATCATTAAGATCCTCCGAAGATCCCTTGCTATTGTAGCATTTCTCGTTCAAACCTCCTGAACCGCTCATCTTGTACACTCACTACACACAAAAGTGAAATGAATCTCGTACACAAACAAACTTTCTCTTCTCTCTCATCAATTTAATTCGTAAGACAGACGCTTCTAAAAAAGTACGTGGTTTTAATCAATGGTATTGCCATAGCAACGTTGTTTGTAAAGAAATACGAGCTTTTTATTTGAAATATGAATAAACCAGCTGCGCTGGAAGGTCAGCCTACATAGCTTAGCTAGGACATAGAATTATTAAAAGAGTTAGAATAGAATCTCTCGCCGTAAAAGATCAATTCTTTTATATAACCTTTTAAAAGCGGCGCTCTTTGATCCTAGAGGCGCGGAACGAAAACACTTCTCTATCCTGGTTTTGAGCAAGAAACTTTCTTGTTTTGAGTAATGATTTTTTTAAATTCATCACTTATGAACTCTCTATCCAACTTGGGTTTTCCACTGATAACTCCCCAGGAAATGATTGAAAACCCCTGAAAATGTGTAAACACATTGCTCAATAGTTCGGCTTTCCAGCTAGCCCGGGGTCCACTTAGAGCTTTTTTATGGACTTTTTGGCGCTGATAAGTGGCCCGGTAGTATATGGTAATATGCTTTTGCCTAGGCGGACTGTAAAACAGTCCGCCAGATTTTAGTTGTTTTTGGAAGGTAAAAACAGTATGAAGCAATATTTTTATTTGAGAATAAGGGATTGCAAATCTGTTAATCGTGTTTGTTTCTCATTTTTGATTATATCCTTCAACTCCAAGTAGTTTTATTGTTATCTTGATTTTTAATTTTTTTTTTCAAAATGGCGACCTCGCCAAATGCTCCTAGTCTACTTGACTGGACTCAGCGTCATAAAAAATTATCAAAAAGCAAAGTTCAGCCAGAAGTAGACTCTAGTCTACTTTCCAGCCATATAAAGGGTTTTACCCTAAGTGAATTCATTGTTTTGAAATTTTGAGTCAAACATTCGAAAGTGTGTTTTTTATATGGTATCTTGAAAGTAAAATAACTTTTGAGGGATATGCGTCGTTTTGATGTCGTTTTAAGGGAGTGTGAGGGATGAGTTTATCTTTCATTAGCTTTTTATTCCATTAAATTTGAGTGGCAGAAAGGCTTTATATTTTGATTTGATTTCAGCTCAAAATTTACCAACAAAAATAATCCGCCATTTTGAATTTTCAATAATTGATTTGTTGATAGTTTGAGCGCCAGAACAATAAAAATGGCTGTTTATATGGTTTCATTTTTTATTGCCTTGTTTTAATGAGAAGTGCATGTTATTCTAGAATTATAAAAAGAACTGTCTGATGAAAATCATGTAAATGTTTTGAAAGATCTGTGCAGACTTGGTGGAGAAAAATTGTTCTGAGGTATGGTTACAAAACAGCGAAGCACATCAGGATCTTCAAGGAAGTGCTCTTAATTTTCTATGGGATCAATTTTGAGGTTCAAAAGGACATGCCATTGGTTTATCCCCAACATGTTTGCAGTAGCTGCAATCAGAAGCTGAGAAGATTGAAAAATGCCCCCCAAGAACACCCAGGAGAGTATCTTCCATCATTTACCTTCCGACAACACGGTGATAACTGTGAAATTTGCTTCAAAGACTGCTTTTTAAATTGAGTGACTTTGATAAAAAAATGACGTCCCTTGGTTTCAATAAGCTTATCAATCCAGTTCGTTGCACCATTCAGACGCATTTATATGATGCAGCGTTTTGTAAATTTTGAAGTTATAAATGATATAACTATGACTATTGACTGTGAAAATCAATGGGAATTACTTGTTCGTGGTAAAAGGGCGTAAAAGACTTCCCAAAAATGAATACCTTCAAAGATTTTCCCTCACTTTGGAAAATATTACGTTTTACGTTTTGGTTTCGATTTGTTTACCTGGTTTTGAATCATGTTTAGTTCAAAGTTCGTTCAAAATACGTCAAACATTAAACAAAAAAAAATCTCTTCTATTATAGCGTTTCAGCCAATCACCATTTAGAAAGAACATAATGAAAAGCGGCAAGAAGAAAGAGAATGATTAATGATAAGGCGCGCGTCTTGCAATAGGATAGCTGTAAAGTAGTTTAATGTTTATTAAGAGATGCATGGGAATAAGAGTCTGCTAAATCAAGCGTCTCACGCGCCCTATATTTTTCACGCGCCCACGCGCCTTGCTTTTTCACGCGCCCATACTTTTCACGCGCCTTAATTTTTTTCACGCGCCCGTAAATTTTCACGCGCCTTAATTTTTTTCACGCGCCTTAATTTTTTTCACGCGCCCTTAAATTTTCACGCGCCCATATTTTTCACGCGCCTATGTTTTTCACGCGCCCTTAAAATTTTCACGCGCCCATATTTTTCACACGCTTATAATTTGATTGCTTTTTGACCCATCTCACCTTGAAAACAAAAAAAATGTACATCTCCTTTTTCTAAGCGTTGTGAATCAATAATTACGATGGCCCCTAAGGCTCACCACGCACTTCCAGTTTTTATAAAATTTGTGAACTAGAATAGAACCGTCTAGGGTCATGGCCCAGAAGACTCAAATGACACTGCGCACTTCCGAATTTTTTTGTGACGACACTGCGCACTTCTAAAAATATTTTAGAGACGCAAAAGTCCCCCTCAAAAGATAGCCGTTCTGGTCAGCAAAATAGATACCGAGTTGTAATAAATGAGTTGACGATAATAGCAAAGAGGCTCGGAAATCCCGAGTTATTTTTCTCGAGTTAAAAAACGGTTACGGAAAAAACCGAGTTATGTTTATGACGTAATTTTTCAGAAATTTTGACGTCATTTCGTACCTTCTGTATGATGACGTGGGGGGAGGATTTTGCTGACCAGCACTTGACTCAGAAATTTTATCCTGTAACTCTTGATATGAACAACTCGGAAATTTTAACTCTTGATATGAACAACTCGGAAATTTTAACTCATTTTGCGTAACTCTACATTCATTTTAAAGACCGAAAAAAATTTCATCGCGCGGGCCGCTTGCTTGGAAATTTCCCGCCCTGAAAAGAAGTCATAAGTGCGCAGTGTTACTTGAGCCTTCTGGGCCATTGACCCTAGGCAGTTCCAGTTCACAAATTTTATAAGAACTGGAAGTGCGTGGTGAGCCTTAGGGGCCATCGTAAATAATATCTGGGTTGTTCTAGATTTTATCTTAAGATTTTCCAAAATTTTCGGTATTTTATATTATATATATTTTATATTATAGTAAGTTTCTAGAGGGAGCAAAAACACCCTTAAGTGGAAACCCCCTTATTATGAAAATACCGAAAATTTTGGAAAATCTTAAGATAAAATCTAGAACAACCCAGATATTATTGATTCACAACGCTTAGAAAAAGGAGATGTACATTTTTTTGTTTTCAAGGTGAGATGGGTCAAAAAGCAATTAAATTATAAGTGTGTGAAAAATATGGGCGCGTGAAAATTTAAGGGCGCGTTAAAAAAATTAGGGCGCGTGAAAATTTAAGGGCGCGTGAAAAGAATTAAGGCGCGTGAAAAGTATGGGCGCGTGAAAAAGCAAGGCGCGTGAGGCGCGCGAGGCGCGTGGGCGCATGAAAAATATAGGGCGCGTGATTTAGCAGACTCATGGGAATAAAGATTCAATTAAAAGTGTTAATAATAGCGAGTTTGAGTATAAAAATCAACGCGGCAAACGGGCTTTGATCCCTAATCTGATATCTACCTTATATATTGACTTACGCATTTTTTGAAAATGTTTACGATCTTGTTTGAAAATATATTCGAGCTAGCATCATAAGTCACATATAGGTACTTTTATCATTTAAGTTGTCTTTTGGGCTAATGCCATCATATCAATCATGCTTTTGTTATCACTTTATCGTACAAATATAAATTGGTCTTATTGTAATTGGTCAAGCTCCAATGAACAAAAATCTCTTGAGAGCCAGCAAGAGCGATGGAATCAATCAAACCAAATCAAAATGATTCCGTTATATCGAACAAATATTGAAGAAATCTTCAATGACGAAAATAGCAACCATTAATTATCATTTTGATTCTGCTTTCCAGTCAGTCATCTTCTAAAAGGTTTTTCCTCTCTTTGACTTTTGTCTCGTAATCATTGCAATTACACGAAATAATGAACTGGCACAATTTATATTCAGCAGGACCATTTTAAATTATTCTCCATCAATCACAATCTGTTCATACAGTCATAATGCTGCTCCTGTTGTGCACGTTCACCCACCAAAGCACTGCTGATTCAGCCAGTCGGTAGTTAAAAGTCACCCATCAAGCTCCTTCACCTGAAGACAGAAGAGATGAAAATAATTATAGTTAGATTATTATGGAATAAAAACACAACCCACAATCATGTACAAAAGGTTTGTAGACTTTTAGAAATTTCCTCTCCCCACAATGTTGATAGAAAATGAATTGTGATATTGCCGTGTAGCGATGCCAGCACCAGTACTACAACATTGCAGAGGGGGGAGAGGGGAAAGTAGGGCATTTTGAGAGATTTTTCTCAATTTTTGAAAAGTCTACAACCTTTTGTCCATGATTGCATATGAATAAAAATAAGCCAGTGGAAAGAAAACATGGCCATGTGGTCAGACGGTGTCAATCTAACAAATCAAACGCTGAATCAATTGAACGCAATTGAACCCAATCGAATGCAAAAGTTGTTTGATTGACACCGTCTGGATATGATGCCATGAAACACATGGCTGAGAAAAAAACATTTTGTTTTGAGATGAAATTTACAAAAAAGTCAACGCTAAGAAAGGATACTAATGTAACATTCCAAAGGTAGTTAAAACTATAAACGCATAAAAATTGATAATAACCTCGATTTACCTTTCAATGGGCCAGCATAGCTAAACAGTCCATACACAACACAAATCGAAGAGATTCGTTGGTCTTCTGCTCTAGCTATCTTTGTTGATTTGAAAAATGAAACGCTGCTGTCTTATTTTTTTGGAATGTAAGTAATGATAAATCAGTACTTATATACACTTTGAAATGAAGCAGAAACAAAACTCTCATCCCTTGTGAAATGAACCTACTTCGTCCTTCTAATCAGCCAGCCAATTTAAAATTTACACGAACAAAACTGGCCAATTATTGCTTAGCTAATTTCAATGTTTTCACAAACAAGAAACGGGTAAAGAATTTAAGTGGCACGTTATTAGGGAGGTAATGGCTGATGCAAGAATATTCGCGCAGGGAACGCGAGCGTATCCCGATTTTCCGAAAAGAAACCGAA
Organism: Clytia hemisphaerica; assembly: GCF_902728285.1. Taxonomy (NCBI): domain Eukaryota; kingdom Metazoa; phylum Cnidaria; class Hydrozoa; order Leptothecata; family Clytiidae; genus Clytia; species Clytia hemisphaerica. Next base: position 279,845 of record NW_027103758.1, on the reverse strand, counting down.
AGTCAAATCAGGAATAAATCGGAAAAATCGGGGAAACCCTTTTTTTAAACGGACGCGTCGTCGCTAGCGCATGGAAAAAACCGATTTGAAAGCTCAGCTTTGGCTGACCAATTACGTCATACGCAGCATGCGCTAAGATGCTAAGACTGCTAAAGCTTGTTCTCTGCTTATTATCTTGAACGCAATGCCATCATTCCAGGAAAAAGTCAATCAAGACTTAAAAATCGGAGTCACTCATCCCCCGATTATATGGTCACTATAAAAACGGTGCATTGGTCGGCGCCTTTCAACGTGCTTTTTGGACCTACCTTGGAGGTCCTATAAATTAACCAATGTCCGTTCGTCCGTTCGTTCGTTCGTCCGTCCGTCTGTTACCAGCTTTTCTCGAGATTGGCTCATTAGTTTTTTTTGATTTTGGCACAATGATGCAAAATGGTAATGCCCAAAATGTGACGGAGCCCGATTTTCGAAAAAAAATCATTTTCAGGCGAAAATGCTGGAAATATACCGGAAAAACCGGTTTTTTGGCATTTTCTCGAGATTTCATCATAAGTTTTTTCAGATTTTTTGCTCAAAGATGCGTATTAGCAATACCCAAAACATAGCAGAGTCCGATTTTTAAGAAAAATTCTTTTCCGGCCGAAAATGCCGGAAATATGCCGGAAATCGCCGTTTTTGCAGACTTTCATCGGACTTTTTCCTTATAATTGGTTGTTTTTTCACACTAAAACATTGTTAATAGCAATGTCCACGATCAAGCATGGTTCAATTGTCAATAAAACTGATTTTTGAAGCCGGAACTTTCTAAAAATCGCCGGAACAGCCGATTTTCGCCGGAAAAACGGTATTTCTTGAATTTCTCGAGCTGTACTTTATATTTTTTTATGAAATTTTGCACACTGATGTAAAATGACAATACCTAAAAAGATTTTATCATTAGTTTTTTCAGATTTTTTTTGCTCAAAGATGCGTATTAATATTGTTCAAAACATGGCCGAGTTTGATTTTTGAGAAATTTTTTTTTCCGTCCGAGAATGCCGGAAATATGCCGGAAATCGCCGTTTTTCTGGATTTTCATTGGACTTTTACCTTACAATTGGTTGTTTTTTCATTCAAAAACATTATTAAAGTGGTTCCCCACCGGAAAATACCATTTTCAAAGTTGACCTAGAAAGACTTCCTGTTGGTTGAACTTCACTTCTGGGGAAATTTTTTGGTCATTGGGGAATTTCCCCGCCCACCACAAGGAGTTATTTTGCGCCTAAGATTTAAAGGAAATTTGACAAGGCTCGCCGTTAGTGCTCGCCGTTTGTGATCAAAGTGACTTTTAAGACTTTAAATGACTGCTGATATGTCCAACTTTTAGAACAAAGCAAAAAGATTGGTCAATTAGACCTTCTTTGTCCTTTTCTTGGCTAAAATGCAAAGAAAAAACTTTAAACGTGATTTTCTCCATTTAATTTTTAGAAAGTCTGCAGAAAATAACCCAAGAACGGTTTGAGTTTTTCACTTGAAATTTTCAGGGAATGTTTATATTAGAATTATGCATGTTCCCTATAAATTTCTTTAAGACAGCAAAAGAATTGAGCTCAATGTGACGATTTGAAGTTTCTCCAAGTTTTGCCAAATTAATAACTGCGTACTTAAAATAGCATAGCTCAACAAAAAATAGTCCAAACTCTTAGAAATTTATAGGGAACATGGAAAATTCTATATAAAATGCACCTGCAAAATATGAAAATATTCTGATCAAAATTGCGTCCTCCATTTACTGCAGAATGGAGCCCTCTAAATGGCTAATAAATCATGCTCAAAATGAGGAAAATTAGGGAAATTGAAAATTTTTTTTAAAAAAATTTATTTTTGCCTCAAATACTTTCATGTGACCAAATATCAAGTTTATTGGACCAATATTGAGCATTTTAGTATTTCCAGTGGGGAACCACCTTAATAGCAATGCCCACCATAAAATATGTTTCAATTTTCAATAAAATTGATTTTTGAAGCTGGAGCTATTTAAAAATCGCCGGAACAACCTATTTTTGCCGGAAAGACGGTATTTCTTGAATTTCTCGAGCTGTAATTTACATTTTTTCATGAAATTTTAAACACTGATGCAATATGACAATACCTAAAATGTGACGGAGCCCGATTTTTAAAAAACATTTTTTTCCGGCCGAAAATGCCGGAAATATGCCGGAAAAACCGGTTTTTTTACATTTTCTCGAATTTTCATCAAAAGTTTTTTCTGATTTTTTGCAGAAAGATGCGTATTTGCAATGCTCAAAACATAGCTGAGTTCAATTTTTGAGAAATTTTTTTTTTCGGTTGAAAATGCCGGAAATCGCCGTTTTTGCAGATTTTCATTAGATTTTTTCCTTGTATTTCTATGTTTTTCACACAAAAACATTATTGATAACAATGCTCACCATCAAACGTGATTCAATTGTCAATAAAACTGATTTTTGTGACCAGAATTTTCTATTTATTTTTTCCTTACAACCCTTCCCTCTCCCCCCATCAACAATCAATGATGAATTTATTGCGTTATGCATTTTCGCTAAATGCTATATTTTTTGACTGATTTTTTTCTCCTCGCATTGCTATCCAACTTTCATCATCAGGTACGTCCATTCAGCATCTAGCTTGTTCGTTATCAAATCAGATCTAAAGAAAGCAAGAAGCAACACACCCCTTCCTCTAGAATTCCTAACTTCAGTCGATGTTGATTGTTGTGGCATTCAAATTTTAGAAATTTTTGGTTGGGTTAAAATCTGAGAAAGTTTGCCGTTTGTTGTTGTGCTGTCTATCCCCTTAAAACTTTTGGACAGGCCACATGCTGAAGATTTCAAAAAATGGTCAGGTTTGACTTTTGAATTTTGTAGACTTGTGTAAGATCCTTGTTGAATCTGGTTGAATCCCCTTGATATTTTCATAATATTATTTATTTCCTTTACAGAACTGAGAAGCGAAAAGAGAACAAAGAGGATGACAACAAGCTCAAGACAGGTAAAAGATGTTCCAGAAAAATCTGTTGAAATTACTTTCAAGTGCAAATAATCTTGATCAAATCAGTCCTAAATAAAATATACAGTGTCACACGTTTTAATTTAAGAACGCCAATGAATTCCACGTTATGTTTGTATTTCAGACAATGAACATTGGGAAGGCACTGGTCAAGGTGATGACGACACTAAACAAGCGGACACAAAACAACTTGCTGAATCTGCTGTAAAAACTGAGAGAGAGAATTCACTGTCCATTGAACAGGCTACGTCTGAGAACGAGTCTACGGAAAATAAAAATATTGAACCTTCCGAAGATAATGTTGATGTCACCTTTCGCAAAGAAGCTATCAGCGATGGCAAGAAACGACCGGATGAAATTCTCATTGAACATGAAACTATTATTGAACAAAATCAGCCCACTAGTGAAGATATTGCTCAAAATGATCTTTTTGATGTCGATATGAACTTTGAATGTACAGATTCAACGAATGCTTTAGAAAGTGCAGAAAAAAATAGAGTGGACAGTAAAGTAGATCCAACTTCAATAAAAATTGATGACAAAGTTACAAGTAAAGAATCAGAAACTGGAATCTCGAATGTTGAAGTCGAAACAGATGACCACACTGGTGGTGGAGAACCTGTTTCTATTGTTGAATCTTCAACTGCTGCTGACAGGGTATTGAAGCAGGTTGCTGGTGATCAGAAGAATACCACCAACAACGATGACGGCAATGTCAGCTTCTCTTTGCAGCTCACTGAAGATGAACAGTTTAGTTTGAGCATGGAGAATTTAAACATGAGAAAACAAGATTTATGGTATGTATTTGTAATATTTCTTGAATATTTTTGATGAAGGTGATATTCTTACCATATCCTTAATTTCTTGGCCATTTTCATCATGGACATTCTTATAAAGTGTATTCTTATAAAAATAGAGCGTGTATGGTTACATCTTCTCCGACAGAGTTGGCTTTGCTTGTGTCATGAAAATACATGTATGTGTAAATATCACTTTCCATTCTAATGCTTTAGAATAGCTGAAGGAAGTACATTAATGTTACTGCATCTCGGTTTAGTTTGGGTCGCCACATCTTAAGAGAAAAATTATTGGTCAGCCCCGATGACCCTTCAAGTCCCTTTTTTCCAGCCGCCGCCGCAACTTAAGAGTTTGGTTTTTTTATTCCGATTTCCCGATATCACTTTGATTTCTAAACTTTCTTCCGATCGGGTTAACTTTTTGCGTACTTGCGTGCGTTGTTTTTACAGATCATAATGTGGTGTTTCAAGATGTCGGCTCAAGCAATAAGTCTTCTCTTGCCAGCTTTTATTTATACAATCATTACATCTTGTTGAAATGGCTTTTAAACTTATAACTAAGGAAGATGCAACACTGGAGTTAAATTATAAGGATGTTCTTTTCTTTAAAGTATGAAGATTTTAACTTATTTGCTCAAGTTTTTTCCTGAATTGTGAGTTATTTTTTTACATGCTATAGACCTCATTTATTTATTTTGTAGCATGAAAACATATTTTTTCATTTTGGACTTGAATATAGAATAACCACCAACAATTACTGGAATTTGATGGAGTGTATATATATTACAGCTCACAGCTTAATTATCTGATTATTCACAAAAATAATGTTTTCTCGAACTTGAGTGTTTTCTATCTTTTGATTTGATAGGCATTTTATATGCTTGTTCTTCTGGACTTGGAGATAATATTGATAAAGTGTAAATGGAAATTGATCAAGTATGTTAAAGTACCGCTCCTATGTGAATTTGAGAAAGACCGAAGTTCTTCATCAAATTATTGACGCAAAAATGATTTTTTTCTAGACTTGCCTTTTTCACTGGCAGTTACGCTTGTTTTTTTAGACCGACTTGGAGATAATTATGATAAAGCGTAAATGGAAATTGATGAAGTATATTAAAGTACAGCTCCTATGTAAATTTGAGAAAGACCGAAGTTCTTCATCAAATTATTGATGTAAAAATGATTTTTTCTAGACTTAAGTTTTCACTGCGATTTGAAAGCAGACACTTGCATTTGTTCTTTTTGACTTGGAGATAATTATGATCAAGCGTAAATGGAAATTAATCAACTATATATATTTAAAGTGCAGCGCCTATGTAAATTTCAGAAAGGCTGAAGTATTCTTCATCAAATTATTGACAGAAATTATGTTTTTCTAGACTTGCATTTTTTCACTGTGATTTGATGGCGGACACTTATACATTTTGGACTAATAATGATAAATAATAAATGTATATAAATGGATCAAATATTTTTTAATAGATAAATATTGCACTTTTAAGCATATTTAGGCTCAGATTAGGGAAAATACAGTACAATAATTACAGTCTTTCTGGGATGACACCGGGTATGCTAAACATAAAACTTTAAATTTGAATAAATTTTAGATCGGTGTAAACTTTTTTTGAATTTTTCATTGCTTATTATAAAAAACATGTAGTTTTAAGCCCGGGGGGGGGGGTACTAGGGTTGGTGGATGAGGGGTATGTGTGGACGGGACCTCCGAAAACCGACCCTTAGAGAGACCAAATTTTAGTGAAAAAGTGACTCTTAGAGAGACTTTTTCGAAAAATTTTCTCTGATTTTCAAAAATTTCCTACCCTTAGTGAGACTTTTTTGTAATTTTTTCTCTCAAAATCAATTTTTTTTTCTAAAAATCGTGATTTTTCCCACCCTTAGAGAGACTACTTTGAAATTTCCTGATTTTTGCAACCCTTAGAGAGACTTTGAAAGGTGAAAAACCCGACCCTTACCGTCCGCACATACCCAGCACCTATTTTTGCCTAAGTACCCCCCCCCCCCCGGGGTTTTAAGCTAAACTATTTCTCTGCAGTTTTAAGATGAATAAGAATGACACCATTTTAACTTTTACTGATTTACAGCATCTTTGTTTTTGAAACTTTTTTGATCTTTTGTCCAGCTTGAGCTAGAATATAATTATAAGTCTAAGCTTAGTGAAAAATGAAAAGTGTATACAATTTTGTGATTTTTGATAAGTACAGTACAGTACAGTACAGTATGCCTTGCTTTTAACTTCCTTGCAAGGATTTTTATTTTCATGAATCTGTTGTTGATGTAGCCTTTTGTTGCTGTTCATCTGTATATCTAATTTTTATTATCTAAATATCTATCCTAATTAAGAGACGAATAATTATTCTGTCATACAGATTGTAACATGGCATATTTTTAATCCATATTGTATACAAACGTAAATTTGATGATTTTTTCACTCTCGTTTTAGTAAATCATATCAATTTTTAACAACATATCTTTCTAATCATATTAAGCAATTTAGGCTGACCTTCCAGCGCAGCTGGTTTATTATAATATAAATTGACCCAATTAAAAGCGCTACCATAAGCTTACTATTAATTTAAAAATTTGATCAAAAATTGGTTTATAGCAATTTATAGCTAAATCCAAATTTCAATACAGACCATTGATTAATAACACTATTCCCCATACAAGAGTTGTGTTCCTTTTCACCCGGTAGAAAAGTGTTGTCTGCTAAAGATAAACCTATAAAGCTAACCTTTTCTTTCATTTAGGAAAGAAGCAGAAACCTTACAAAAACACAAAGAAGATACACTAAACCATTGGCAATCCTCTAAAGTCGATATCGACACAATCCCCTCGCAAATTGAAAAGTTACGCCTGGAACAACACGTTTACGCGGAGAAAGAGGATTTCGACAAAGCATTTGAGATACAACAACAAATCAAAAGTTTAACGGACAGTCTGGATAATTTCAAATATCAATACCCAGTTTTCGACCCCAAGGTGAAGTGATTGTGCCTAAAAGATATTAGTTGAAATTTTATTAATTCCGAGGTTTATTCACTCCACAGCCTCCTTTTGGTAGGGCATTTGTCTGCAATATTTCCAGTTCCGTCTCAATAAAGTCTATTAAGAAACAAAATCCTGCATAATTCACCAAAGTTTGAAGAATATGTGCTAATTTGCTTTGACCACTGCTTTGTAAATTATATTCTTACCTGTTTGTACATTTTACAGATAACCGAACTGTTCCAATTGTACAAAAACACCTTGACAAAAAGTTTGGGAACGAGAGATGAGCTCTTGGACGAATACAAACAAACTATGAATCTCCAAGAGGAGAGGATACAAAAGAAAACAGATGAAACAGATTTCCATGACACAGAACTACAAAATAAAGAAGATAAACTAAAACTGGATCGAGAATTGAGTCATCTGGCTTTGGACAAGGAACATTATGAACAAAATCACCAAATATTGAACGATCAGATGGATAAGAAAACATCTAAGCTGAAGGGAGATAGGCAGGAATTGGTCGACAAACAAAATAATGTCAAGGTACTTCTCCCATTTTTTGTTGATTTTTATATTCACGTCTTGTTTGAAATTTTCATGATTTTCAAAAGGGTGCCCTCAAAAGATTGCAAAAGATTTCTTCCTAATGTTTGAAAAATGTTGAAGGTGTTATTTTTACATAAGAGTTCCCGTTTATTATCAGACACATATTTCATATCAGGACAGTGTCGGCCTATTGTTATATTATGCTGATGTAAGCAAAAAAATGTTTTTCCTTTCCTTTTTCTGATCATTTCATCATGGATATTCTTAACTTTTTTTGGGAAAATCATCCTAAAATATTCTTACAGCACTCTTAGCGATCTTAGGTTAGGATACTAATTCAGAATAGATTTAACATTTAGTACATACGTCTCAAGCCCGAGGTGAGCCTTACTTGGGGGTAATTGACAATTCATAATTAAAAATGCTCTAAAAATTGCATTTTTAGCTTGAGTAGAAAAATTCGATGATAGTGATATTCTTAGTATATTCTTAATATTTTGGGCATTTTAATCATGGACATTCTTATAAAGTATATTCTTATTTTTAAAAAAGCACTAAAATGTTTAAAGAATGACGCTATTTTTGTTCACTGTGTATTTCTGAGTGCAATATCTGTAACGTGACTGACTTCCTTTATTCCTCACAGCAACAAATTGAAGAACTAGAAGCAAAACTACAAGCTTTACGAACTGAAGAAACAACATACGCTTCTAAAATCGATCAGATCGACCAAAATATTGATATCATTAAAACCGAATTCCAGCCTCGTTTGCAAACGATCGAACAAAAGAGGCGTGAGATAAACGAAGAAGAAGGAAATATTAATCAAAAAATGGTAAGTCTGTTCTTCTTATACAAAATGTGCTATATCGGGGTGATAAGGGGTGATATATTAAATTTTTTGAATTTCGTTTCCTTTTGATATTTTGACTTTTATAGTGAATCCTTTTTAGTCAAACAACTTAAGATATTCATCTTGCATGCAGGATAGGGGTATTAGTCATAAGAGTGCACCTACTTAAGGGTCGGCTCAAACTTCGAAAATCACCATGTCAAGGGTCACAAAAATTCAAAATAAACTGTTTAATAAGTTCCTCATTTGTCAGGCCTAGTTAACCCTAATCTCTTAACGGATCATCCATTTTGCGCATACCACGATTTGCCCTAGACCATCTAGAGGGATATGGCGAATGTGATAATCTGACCTTCCAGAAAACCATTCAAAATTGCGTTTCGTTTTGATTGAAAACGAAAACGAAACCGACTTCGTTCTAAGGTTTATTTATTGTTTATGTATATGATTGACGTTTAATTTTGGTGAGATTGTTTTGTTTAAGCCAATCGCCGCGCTCAAAAGCTCATTTAATATTCATCCCAAATCTAGACGGCAAAGATAAAAGCGGTAAGCCAACCTGGGCAGATTCTCTTACGGAGCCATGACCCTTTTGAGTGAATACGTGTGATGCGCAGAGTAATCTGAATCTGCTCAGAGATAAAGTTAAACCCAATGAAGTAGAAGCCGAAGGCTAGAAGTCAATCTCTTTGGTAGGATTTGAAGCCAACAAATCCTACCAAAGTTGCTCGGCCTTGAGCGGATCGCCTGGTTTTTACACAAATGACAGATTGAAACTAAAATTTACCGCTAAAATTCGAAAAAAGTATCAATCGTAAACAAAGGAATTGCTAGATTCAATCTGTCGTCAAAAATACGGCGCATTTTTTAAGGCTTCACTTTTTCTTGCCTGAGAAAGGTTAGAGATCCTTCTCTAGCCCTTCGGGCTTTAAACTCAATGGTTAAACCCCTCTGGGTTCTAAATGTTTCATAAATCAGAAACAAAGCAAGTTATTTCCGTTGTAAGAGACTGTTCATCTAACGTTTCCAGATCATCTAAAAAGAACGACAAATAACTATTAAAAAGCGACAAAAAGAACGACAAATTTTTAAAGAACGACAAATTTCATATTTCGCCGTCCACAACCCCGACCGAAAGTGACTGTTCCACCCCTAGAGATTCATTCCTCTTTGATTGTCACGGGAATTAACTGCTTGTGGTTGAAAAGAACGGCAAATTACGCATGCGTATTAGTGTCATTTTGGGTGAGCTGGAAACATTACATGAACTAACTCGTAAAGAGTGCTCGATGTCAACAAAAAGTCGAAGAGCTGTATCAATATCATAATTTTATTTGTCAGTAAAAAATTACACTACTGTCAGTTTCACGCTGAACGATTGTCAAGTGTAAAACTTCTTCGAAAAAATCTCAACAAAATGTACAAAAAGTTGTAATCCCTTAGGGAACATATTGATTAACTATTGACAATAAAAGGTAATAAAATGCTAAGAATAACCGTAGTAAAATGTAAAAATGTAAAAATGTAAAAATTCATTGTTTTATAAATCACCATGTTTTACAGGACGAATTAAAAACAAGGATTGAGGAAACCAATAAATCAAAAACAAAGGTCTTGGAGACTAGAGAAAGGTGAGTGAGTACCTAGATAATTTGGTTAAACGTAACTTTTTTTTTTACCTTTGATTATAATGGAGTTGTTTATTATCCGTGTAATAAAGTACACGCTTTTTTTTATAAGAATACACTTTATAAGAATGTACATGATGAAAATGGCCAAAAAACTAAGAATATGCTAAGAATATCACCATCATGGAATTTTGCTACTCAAGAAGAATGCCATTTTTAGAGCATTTTCAATTATAAATTATCAAGTAAGCGACTCACACTCCTTTCACAAAAATGCCATTTTATGCTTGAGACGTATGTACTAAATGTTTAATCTATAGTCTGAATTAGGATCCTAACCTAAGAATGCTGTAAGAATATTTTAGGATGATTTTCCCAAAAAAGTTAAGAATATCCATGATGAAATGGATTTACACCATTCTTATAAAAAAAGCGTGTAATATGAGTGTTATATTATTCATGCGATAATAGACCTTTTCATAAATTACGTCACGAACATCACTTGCCTCGTTTTGAAATTATTGCTAAGGTGATTAACTCCCAGCAAATTTTATTAAAACTACTTTCTATTCATAAAAAGAAATCATTTAATGTCTCAAGGGATGTAATCACCATGGTAATTGTTTGAATACGAGGCAAGTGATGTTCGTGACGTAATTTATGAAAAGGTCTATTGTTACAGGATAATACCAGTTAATATAAAATACAATTCGTCCCTTCCATTAATTTGATGCTTATTTTCTATCATGTCTTTATTAGTCATCTAGTATGCTAGACTATTTTATGACCGAGACCTCTTCCCCAACCGCAATAAGATGGTAAATTGTCAAATCAAGAAATACCTTCTTTCTTTTTTATAGAAATAAAGAATTGTTAGGTGATCTCAAACGAAACATAGAAGAGTTGGAATCATACCATGAGACACGTGTTAACGATACTTATGGTGAATTTTCAATCGATGTCATTCTTGATGTCAATTCTTTCATCAGGGAAGATGATGCAACCATTCAAAGGTATCTACGGTCAATATTTACTACAATGACCTTTGATTTTCGAAAGTCTTGACCTTTTTCTGTGTATTTTCCTGTACTTTCGTTTTATTCAGGATGAAAGAAAACTTATTACAAGAGGAAGCAAATACGCAATCTTTAAAAGAAAAGGTATGAAAGAAAACGAATTATTTCCGCTATTTACGAGAATATGACTTTGATATAATTAATACAATAATGACCGGTTAGTGAGGGCTGTACTGAGAAATATTGCCCGAGGTCAAGTAACGACCGAGCTTGCGAGGTTGTTGCGTTGACCGAGGGCAATATTTTCAGTACAGCCCGAAAAAAACCGGTCATTATTGTATTTGTTAACCGTTTCCTTCAACTTTGATTGATTTTTAGCGCTTTATCCAGGAAAAATAGCGAAATAAAGCAGAAAAAACAAGCGAAAAGAGATAAAAAATTGCTATAATTTCTGACGTCAGAAATAAAAAATGAGAGAAATGATGTCAACGCATTGTTCATTTTCCTTTGAAAAAGTGACGTCACAATGAATTTTCCTAACGACGGGCAACTCTGGACAATGTAGGCCCGTCGTCATGCGAAAAGAACCAATTGCATTGCGAAAAAAGCCATGTAGCCCGCTTCGAAAAAGTAACTGGTTAACAATAACCTATAACAAAGCCTGTTCACGCGAGAATTCAGTTAAATCCGCAACGAAAAGTTTTGTGCTGTTTTTTTGGCACAATTTATTTTTGTGATTTTATTTGAAGAATCATGACATTGTCAAGCTAGTAGTACTGAAGTTTGTGGCCGCAGACAGAGGTGCGGCCGGAAGCAATAGACGATATCGGCTTAACGTGAAAACTCAGATTTGATCCCCGAATATTGCCCACAATGCTTTGTGCGGAAAAATTTCACGGTGAACTTTTTTCCGCGCAAAGTATTGTGGGCAATATTCGGGGATCAAATCTGGGTTTTCACGTTAAGCCGATATCGTCTATTATAAAGTTTTATATAATTTATCGAAAAAACTGTTAGACTCGTAGGAATTGAATTGGGCTTCATGGTCAAGCAAAAAAAAATCAAAAGCGAGTCTTTTCAGCGAGATTTTAAGCTAAAAAGTCAAAAAAATGCTAACTTTGAAAGGTACTCTTTCGAAGCAATCTACCCGAAGGTAAGGGAGGACACCTCTCTTTTTCCTTGGATGGATCCACTTACATTTGATCCTTTTTTTAATTGCCGATCACCAAGTAGAGAGGCATCAAGTGCCATTTTTGTCATTAGTACGAAGTCTGCGGTATGACCCGGATTGAACGTACAACCTTGTGCATCGTAGCCGAATGCTCTACTTTTGCACTACGGACGCACATTGTCAACCATCTATAAAACACTTTCCTTTGTATAGGTCCACAGTGATGAAAGTAGCATTGGAATGTTAAAACGTTCTTTGAATAACTTGGAAGACCAGATAACGGAGAAAAAGAAAGCGAAACAATCTGCCATAGCTGGTACTTGTTTTTCGTCATTTTGCTTTCTTAGCATTTAAAGGACTGTTGTTTTTTTTCAAATGAACGTCACGTCACCTCTGAGGCTAATCATTACTTTGCTTAAATAATTTGAATAAACTTTAATTATCTTTTTTTTTTACATATTTTTTCGTGATTTTCAGGCTTGAATGCTATCAATTCTTCTTAATACACCTTTTCGACCGTAGCCGCCAATTGCCGCTCGGGCATTTTTTGTCCGCTTTATCCCACTAAAACCGTTCCAGCCCTTTTTCACACCTATAGACAATAGAAAAATGTGTCAAAAAAGGATTTGATCGAGTTTAGGGGTTACTTAAATAATTAGGCGGCACGCGCCTGACTGCGCGGCTACGGTCGAAAATATGTATAATATGCTCATATTCACTTTATTGGCTTAAATGAAATACACGATTTGTTGTAAGAATATTCATGATGAAATTGGCCATGAAATTAAGATTATGCTAAAAAATAACACCATCGTGGAATTAGGTAACTGAACCAATGAATCTCGATTTTAAGAACATTTTACCTTTAAAATGCCAATCATCCTCAGCAATGCTAAAAACCTTCACAAAAATGCCAGGTCTAGATTTAGGCTTGGTTGGACCTAAACCTAAGAATATACCGTAAGAATACTTTAGTATGATTTTCTCCAAGAAGGTTAAAATGTCAATGATGAAATGGAAAACACCGTGTACCCGTAAATCCAACGTTTTCTCAGTCAAAACTGAAATATGAGGCTGGTGTTGTTCTTAATTTGCTCTGCCTAAAATCGAGCCTTGTGTTCTTAAAAATGATTCTGACAAAGTTTCTTATTCTTATACTTTTGATCAGAACGACGTTTCATGGATGCGAAACATTTTACGGAAGAAATCAAGCAAATGACAGAGGAAGGAGAGCAAAAACAGAGAGAACTCTCCTCCATAGAGGATGGGTTGAAAGTCTCTAAACAGGATTTACAAAATGCCAACAAGATACTGGAAAAACTTCACAAAGACTATGATTATAAATTAAAAGAATTTGGTATGTGATAATCTGTTTGAGATTATTGAGTTTTTTCATTCTTTTAAAATAGATTCGAAAATTTTGTCATTTATTGATAGCTTTTTTAGTGAGCAAATTTTTTTTGGGTATTTGTCATTTTTTGAGGGGTCCCTGTTACAGCTAAGTATGTATTTTTCACCTTTTTGTTCGGTTCGAATTGATTGATTACCTATATTCTAAAAACCAACTTCCATTTCATCGGCTGTACTGTTCAACCAATTCTCTACAAATTTTAGAAAAAAATATCATTTACTCAAAAGTGGGGAGGCTGAGGTCTCTCCAGTCTCCCCGCTTCCACCGGGCCTCTCAACACAATGAATTAGTAGACTACAAATTATTTTCATTCTTCAATTGTTTTTTAGATTTGAAGATCATTGACAACTTGAGAACAATCAACTCAGATATTGACCTTTTCCTAATCAAGTAAATTGTTTTGATTTGATTTAAAATTAAGTAAATTTGTTTCATTCAATTCGAATTATGAAAATTAGTACTAGTAATCTCATGGTTATAAGGGAAATTCGGGATAAATTTCCTGAGGTCAATTTTGAAATTTTTTGAAATTTCCCGAGTGCAACGAGGGAAATTTAAAACATTTCGAAATTTGACCGAGGGTAATTTATCCAGAATTTCACGAAAACAAGCATGGGATTCCTGGTTAATCTCATGGTTTGGATTGAAATTCTAACAATTTTGAAAGACGTCAATTTAACACTGGAAATCAATCTGAAAATTTAAAAAGAGGTCTCAAAAAAGTCATAGAAACGCGAATCGAGTTTTAATTGGATAGTATTCCATTTACTTAAGCCTTTGAAGTTAGTAAGAATGTCGAAAAAGGTGATGAATTTCCAAACGATGAAAATTTCACTTTTGCGGGAAATTACAAAATCTAGGAGGGAAATTACAAAAGCTAGGAGGGAAATTACAAGTTTGCGGGAAATTACAAATTAACGTAAGCAAAAACGTCAATCGAATTTCAATCAACCATGAGATTACATCTTTTAAACAATAAGCCAAAGTCGAAGGCTTGGACTGAATCTCGTGTAGAATTTGAATCCTCTATTTATTTTCCTACGTAAGTTGCGAAGCCCGCGTGGTTTTCATTCAAACCTTGGAAGTAATATTTTTTCCCAGAACTCGAAAAATGTGCAACGCGAAAATAAAGAATACATATTCAGAAATCCGGTGAAAATTTTAAGGCAGCACTCTTGCAAACAGATTTATAACATACCTTTCTTTTGCTTTCAGAAATACGGAAACTTGGTTCAAGGAAATATTAGAATTGCAAGTCTTGTCGAATGAGGTACATGATAACATTTATAGACTGGTGACGATTTTCATTAATTTTACTCTAAGGCTGCCAGTAAAAAGAAAAGATAGCTAGATATTGTTTTTTCGAGTCTGTTAAATGACGTGCCCTACGTGCCTTTGTGCCTACGTGCCCTCAAATTTTGGACGTGCCTTCAAATTTTGACGTCATAAAGTAGAATCTGTTTTTTCATGACATGAGATAATTTTCCCAAATTGAAATCTTCCGATGGAATGATGTAACCATTTGCTGGAGTCAAGTTAAAGTTTTGGTAAAACTCATAAAACCTTCATCACGTAACTTTCGTTTTTCCTTTCCTTCAGGAAATCATCAAGCGACTTCAAAATAATCATGGTTTGGATGAAAACGAGGTTAAGAGTAATACTTCGAAGGTATTAAATAAAATTGACTATTACAGAACAAATAAGTTCAAATGGTTTAGTCAGTTCAAATAGACTGGGGAAGAATTAACTGTCATGTTTTGAGACAAAAAATTATTTTCGTCAATGAGAATTTCGAATGGAGTACTCTCGGGGACCCCCCGCTAATTAGTTTTTCAAAAATTTTCCACCCAGGACATTATCTTAACACGGAAAAATATAAACCTTGTCTGCTTGAGCAGATTGATTTACATTCTCGACAAATAAAAGAAGTCGATAGAAAACTATTGTCTGATATTTCAGGTTGACATATATTCGTGCAAAGAGGTCGATAGAATAAAGCATCTCTTCTTAAAGAAGTCATTGCCAAAAAAATGAAAAAAACGGTCACAATGCAATTGTTTGACCTTTGCTTTATGATTCCAATAAAAACTGCTGATTTGGCCTATCCCATTTGTGCGGGTTCCTTGATTTTTAACAAACTTAGCTTTACTTTCTTTTGTTATACATTTTTTACTATACATTAATACATATATATATATTAATATACATGTTGTGCTTAATCTGAGCTTTACATTCAGGTCATTTTTTTAAACACACATGACTACATTAATAGCAACGTTCCTCACTTTGACATTTTCTTGTTATGAACCCTCGTTACGCTCTTTCTTTATAAGAACCATGAAATTTGAGTTAAGCATAAGTTTGTTCTTATTTTTTCTATTGTCTAGAATAATAGACCTATTGTTTCAGTCTAAGCCTGATTGTTCTTATAAAAAAAGAGTTAACCCTTTCAGTACCGAGCCCTTTTTTCTATTTTTTTAGCCTACACTTTTTTATAAGCGTATCGTAATGCCCGAAGTTTTAATCATCTTATCCTGGAGATGAGCTTACTTTTTTAAATACAGTAGAGTCTCCATAACTCGAACCTCTATTACTCGAACGTCTCCTTAACTAGAACAAATTCGTTGGCAGCATGAAAATCTCCTAATAAACTCATATAAAAAAACCTCCATATATCGAATGTTCCCCTTTTTTGGCTCCATAACTCCAATTTTGTTTTCCTTTCCTGAACTTGAAAAATATAAGCAATCTGATTGGCTAAGAGACAAACCATATTTCTTTTTTGAAAATTTTGATTTTTGGGCCTGGGGTCGAGTTTTTTTCATTTTTTTCAAAATCTTAAACTGCTACAATCAGACCTTTAAATAATAAATAATGGGTAATACTAAAATACGCAACCAGCCACAACCAGCCACAATCAGCCACAACCAGCCACAACCAGCCACAATCAGCCACAACCAGCCACAACAACCCACAACCACCCAGAAAAAGGTACAACCACCCAGGGAAAAAGGTACAACCAGCCACAACCACCCAGAAAAAGGTACAATAAGCCAGAAAAAAGGTACAATCAGCCACAACCACCCACAACCACCCAGAAAAAGGTACAACCACCCAGGAAAAGGTACAAACACCCAGGAAAAAAGGTACAAACCAGCCACAAACCCCCAGGAAAAAGGTTACAATCCAGAAAAAAGGTACAACCCCCAGGAAAAGGTACAACCAGCAGGAAAGGAAAAAAGGTAAACCAGCCACAACCACCCAGGAAAAACGGTACAACCAGCCAGAAAAAAGGTACAATCAGCCACAATTACCACAACCACCCAGAAAAAGATACAACCACCCCAGGAAAAAAGGTACAACCAGCCACAACCACCAGAAAAAGGTACAATCAGCCAGCAGAAAAAGGTAACAATCAGCTACAACCACCCACAACCACCCAGAAAAAGGTACAACCACCCAGGAAAAAAGGTACAACCAGCCACAACCACCCAGAAAAAGGTACAACCACCCAGAAAAAGGTACAACCACCCAGGAAAAGGTACAACCCCGGGGGGGGTACTTAGGCAAATGGAGGGTACGGTATGTGCCGCCCTTAAGGGTACCTTTTTTGGACTTCCAAAGTCCCGCTAAGGGTCGGAAAAATCAGAAAATCAAATTTCAGTCCCAGTAAGGGTCGGAAAAATGGGAAAATTTCAACTTTTTACCCCCTGAAAGATCGAAATTTGGTCAAAATTGGTCAAATTAGTCCCGCTAAGGGTCGTAAAATTCCAAAAATTTTCCTTTGTTTTCTCCTTTTTAGTCCCGGTAAGGGTCCAAAGTTCAAAAGTCGGGCGGCACCCCCCCCGTCAGCTCGCAACCCTAGTACCCCCCCCGGGGGTACAACCACCAGGAAAAGGTACAACCAGCCAGGAAAAAAGGTACAACCAGCCACAACCACCCAGAAAAAGGTACAACCACCCAGGAAAAGGTACAACCACCCAGGAGAAAAGGTACAACCAGCCACAACCACCCAGAAAAAGGTACAAACACCCAGGAAAAAAGGTACAACCAGCCACAACCAGCCAGAAAAAGGTAAAACCAGCCAGAAAAAAGGTACAACCAGCCACAACCAGCCAGAAAAAGGTAAAACCAGCCAGAAAAAAGGTACAATCAGCCACAACCACCCAGAAAAAGGTACAAACACCCAGGAAAAAAGGTACAACCAGCCACAACCACCCAGAAAAAGGTACAATCAGCCAGAAAAAAGGTACAATCAGCTACAATCAGCCACAACCACCCAGAAAAAGGTACAACCACCCAGAAAAAAAGGTACAATCAGCCACAACCACCCAGGAAAAGGTACAACCACCCAGGAAAAGGTACAATCAGCTACAATCAGCCACAACCACCCAGAAAAAGGTACAACCACCCAGAAAAAGGTACAACCACCCAGGAGAAAAGGTACAATCAGCCACAACCACCCAGGAAAAGGTACAACCACCCAGGAAAAGGTACAACCACCCAGAAAAAGGTACAACCAGCCACAACCACCCAGAAAAAGGTACAACCACCCAGGAAAAAAGGTACAACCACCCACAACCCAAATTTAAAGACTTATACTGTAACATTTTTCAAACCAACCCTTTTCCTTGATCTTTGATTTCAAAGGTTTAGAAAGTTCCATATTCAGCCCTCATAGACCTCATATTTTTATCATATCAAAAGGTTCTGTAATGAATACAATATCTATTTGCCAAAAAAGGTAATTTTTTCTTTTCTGTATGAAAATGTAAAGATGCAATTGTTAGAATATCACATAAAAATTTACACAAATAGAAATAAAAGTGAGATATAACACTAGTACTAAAATAAAACATTGCTCTAAATGCTAATCGATACTATTGGGGGGATTCTCTTTTGGAAAGAGAAAGCAAGAAGTTCTTGCGGCAGAGTTTCTCTAAAAATTTCCCGTGTTTCATAATGGTTATGAGCACAGGATTATGATATATTTTATATTCAACAGTATTAATAGATGATTTTTTATCATTCGTTCTATTAAATGTATCAAGTGTTCTGAGGGATAAGAACTCAGGAACCATCCACTTAGCTATATGTTATAAACCTTAGTCATTAACTATTGGTGGATTAAGATATCAATGGTGCATACCTTATACCGCAGAACATTGGAGGCCAGAATGAGATGGCCATTACGAATCGTTTAATAATTTATAGATCTTACCAATAATGAATGAACTATCTGTTTAATTTGGTCTGTTTCATTTTTGATGTTGCTAGTTTGGCTGTAAAACACGAATGAGAGTCAAAATGAGAGTCAAAAAGGACTCGTGGTTCTCGTTTATAAGCATATCATTTCGGTGTGGCTTTTTAAGCCTATTGGTATGATTATTTTCTATAAGCATATGTCATTTTCATTTGTTGTAGCGTTTATTAAGTAAGTAAGTTCAGTGTATTTTCTGATAAGTTCTGGTAGCTCTTATAGAGAACTAACAGAAAAATAGTGTCGGCCTTCCTGGAAATTAAGTTTTTTTGGATATTGATAATATTTTAATTGTCAGTTTTTTATAGGTTTTGTTTTCATTTGACTGGCAATTGGTAGAAATATATATCCTTTTCCTGGGTGGTTGTACCATTTTCTGGGTGGTTGTACCTTTTTCTGGGTGGTTGTACCTTTTTCTGGGTGGTTGTACCTTTTTCTGGGTGGTTGTACCTTTTTCTGGGTGGTTGTGGCTTTTCCTGGGTGGTTGTACCATTTTCTGGGTGGTTGTGGGCTTTTCCGGGTGTGGTTTGTACCATTTCTGGGTGGTTGGTGTGGCTTTTCCTGGGTGGTTGTACCATTTTCTGGGTGGTTGTACCTTTTCCTGGGTGGTTGTACCATTTTTTGGGTGGTTGTGGCTTTTCCTGGGTGGTTGTATCATTTTCTGGGTGGTTGTACCTTTTCCTGGGTGGTTGTACCATTTTCTGGGTGGTTGTGGCTTTTCCTGGGTGGTTGTACCATTTTCTGGGTGGTTGTGGCTTTTCCTTGGTGGTTGTACCATTTTCTGGGTGGTTGTACCTTTTCCTGGGTGGTTGTACCTTTTCCTGGGTGGTTGTGGCTGGTTGTGGCTGATTGTACCTTTTTTCTGGCTGATTGTACCTTTTTCTGGGTGGTTGTGGCTGGTGGTACCTTTTTTCTGGCTGATTGTACCTTTTTCTGGGTGGTTGTACCTTTTTCTGGGTGGTTGTACCTTTTCCTGGGTGGTTGTACCTTTTCCTGGGTGGTTGTGGCTGGTTGTACCTTTTTTTCTGGGTGGTTGTACCTTTTTCTGGGTGGTTGTGGGTGGTTGTGGCTGATTGTACCTTTTTTTGGCTGATTGTACCTTTTCTGGGTGGGTGGTTGTGGCTGGTTGTACCTTTTTTTCCTGGGTTGTTGTACCTTTTTTCTGGGTGGTTGGTTGTGGGGGTTGTGGCTGATTTGTACCTTTTTCTGGCTGATTGTACCTTTTCTGGGTGGTTGTGGTGTTGTACCTTTTTTTTTGGTGTTTTGGTTGTACCTTTTTCTGGATGGTTGTGGCTGGTTGTGGCAATTGTACCTTTTTCTGGCTGATTGTACCTTTTTCTGTGGGTTTTGTGGCTGGTTTACCTTTTTTTCTGGGTGGTTGTACCTTTTTCTGGATGGTTGTGGCTGGTTGTGGCTGATTGTACCTTTTTTCTGGCTGATTGTACCTTTTTCTGGGTGGTTGTGGCTGGTTGTACCTTTTCCTGGGTGGTTTTTTTGGTTGGTTACATTTTATGGGTGGTTGTACCTTTTTCTGGGGTTGTACATTTTCTGGGTGGTTGTGGCTGGTTGTACCTTTTTCTGGGTGGTGGTTTGTACATTTTTTCTGGATGGTTTGGGCTGGTGTGGCTGATTGTAACTTTTTCTGGGTCTGTGGTTTTGTACCTTTTTTCTGGGTGGTTTGGCTGATTGTAACCTTTTTTCTGGCTGGTTGTACCTTTTTCTGCTGCTCTGGGTTGTGGCTGGTTGTACCTTTTTTCCTGGTGGTGGGCACCTTTTTTCTGGGTGGTTATGGGTGGTTGTGGCTGATTGTACATTTTTTTGGCTGATTGTACCTTTTCTGGGTGGTGGGTTGGGCTGGTTGTACCTTTTTTCCTGGCTGGTTGTACCTTTCATGGGGTGGTTGTACCTTTTTCTGGGTTTTGGCTATACCTTTTCTGGGTGGTTGTGGCTGGTTGTACCTTTTTTTTCTGGCTGGGGTTGTACTTCCTGGGTGTGGTGGTTTGGTGTACCTTTTTGGGTGGTTGTACCTTTTTCTGGGTGGTTGTGGCTGGTTGTACCTTTTTTTCTGGGTGGTTGTGGCTGATTGTACCTTTTTTTCTGGCTGATTGTGGCTGGTTGTGGCTGGTTGTGGCTGGTTGTACCTTTTTTCCTGGCTGGTTGTACCTTTTCCTGG
This sequence comes from Clytia hemisphaerica, assembly GCF_902728285.1. Classification (NCBI taxonomy): domain Eukaryota; kingdom Metazoa; phylum Cnidaria; class Hydrozoa; order Leptothecata; family Clytiidae; genus Clytia; species Clytia hemisphaerica. The sequence goes on along the minus strand of NW_027103758.1, from coordinate 258,951 downwards.
TTGATTGTACCTTTTTCTGGGTGGTTGTATCTTTTTCTGGGTGGTTGTGGCTGGTTGTACCTTTTTTTCTGGGTGGTTGTACCTTTTTTCTGGGTGGTTGTGGGTGGTTGTGGCTGATTGTACCTTTTTCTGGCTGATTGTACCTTTTTCTGGGTGGTTGTGGCTGGTTGTACCTTTTTTCCTGGGTGGTTGTACCTTTTTCTGGGTGGTTGTGGGTGGTTGTGGCTGATTGTACCTTTTCTGGGTGGTTGTGGCTGGTTGTACCTTTTTTCCTGGGTGGTTGTACCTTTTTCTGGGTGGTTGTGGGTGGTTGTGGCTGATTGTACCTTTTTTCTGGCTGGTTGTACCTTTTTCTGGCTGGTTGTACCTTTTTCTGGGTGGTTGTGGATGATTGTGGCTGGTTGTGGCTGGTTGTGGCTGGTTGTGGCTGGTTGTGGTTGGTTGTGGCTGATTGTGGCTGGTTGTGGCTGGTTGTGGCTGGTTGCGTATTTTAGTATTACCCATAAATAATTCGAAAGTTACTGAAGTACGGCGCATTTTTAAGGCTTCACTTTTTCTTGCCTGAGAAAGGTTAGAGATTGAACTCTAGCCCTTCGGGCTTTAAACTCAATGAGTCCATCTGCAAGTGTAAGGGGGAAATATTTAGTCGCATTTGTGCGAATCTTGTTGACAATTGAATCATGCTTGATGGTGAGCATTGTTATCAATAATGTTTTTGTGTAAAAAACATAGAAATGAATATAAGGAACAGGGACACGTTCCTCGACTAACTGAAAAATTGGAAGGAGCTATGAACTTCATTTTTTTTGTAAAAAGTCACTAATGGGTGTAGGTTGCATCATATCTATAAATGGGAGCCATACCGTTCGATCCAAGTTGGCCAGAAAGCCCGAATTCCACTTTTTCACATTTTGGTTAAAGTCAGTCAGGGACACGTTCCTCGACTAACTGAAAAATTGCAAGGAGCTATGAACTTCATTTTTCTTGTAAAAGGTCACTGATAGGTCTAGGTTGCATCATATCTATAAATGGGAGCCATACTGTTCGATCCAAGTTGGCCAGAAAGCCCGAATTCCACTTTTTCACATCTTGGTTAAAGTCAGTCATGGACACGTTCCTCGACTAACTGAAAAATTGGAAGGAGCTATGAACTTCATTTCTTTTGTAAAAGGTCACTAATGGGTGTAGGTTGCATCATATCTATAAATGGGAGCCATACCGTTCGATCCAAGTTGGCCAGAAAGCCCGAATTCCACTTTTTCACATTTTGGTTAAAGTCAGTCAGGGACACGTTCCTCGACTAACTGAAAAATTGGAAGGAGCTATGAACGTCATTTCTTTGTATAAAAGGTCACTATGGGTGTAGGTTGCATCATATCTATAAATGGGAGCCATACTGTTCGATCCAAGTTGGCAGAAAGCCCGAGTTCCACTTTTTCACATTTTGGTTAAAGTCAGTCAGGGACACGTTCCTCGACTAACTGAAAAATTGGAAGGAGCTATGAACTTCACTTTTTTTGTAAAAGGTCACTGATAGGTCTAGGTTGCATCATATCTATAAATGGGAGCCATACCATTCGATCCAAGTTGGCTAGAACACTTTTTTTAACCACTTTCGATTTGAATCTGATTCGCGTTGACGCTGACGCTGACGCTGACGATACGAAACTGACGCTGGCTTCATTTTGGTCATATTTTCACCAGGAGAAAGGAGGACGTTAGACTTTTAGAGACCTTTAAGATATTCAAATTACTTGATCCAAAACTTACTAATGATTTAACATCTCTTAACTTGATAGTGCAGTGATTGAAGCCGATACCATTGGTCCACTTAAACAACCAAGCCTTTCCACTGTTCATAACTTGCCAAGTATTCATCCGAATAAAATATCAACATTTTGACCAACTTTTCTTCTTTATAGACGGGGTTTGGAGAAATTTTGGATTGGTTACACAGACGTTGTCAACGAAGGAACATTCAAATGGACAGACCATACCGAGTATGGTTTTACTCTTTTCGCTGCTGGAGAACCGAACAACGCTGGTAGTGAACACTGTGTTTACCAACGAAATACTGGATATTGGAACGACGCTAACTGCGGACTAAAGGTCAGGCGTCGTTTACTCTACTACTTCTTTTTTATAATTGGCCAACATATCTTCTCCAATAAGAAGTTTGCCCTGAAATTCAACTCAAACTCCACATGTTGATATATCCTAACTTCTCTGAAACTTCGGAAAATATCTTTGGAAATTTGATCTGTTTAACAATTAAAGTTTCTCAGCCATAGAAGTAAGTGTTATGGTGCCTTCATTTCTCCCTCTGACTAAAATATTTTCACTGGGTGAGACAGGAGTGTAGATGTCCGAAAAAAGGATCTCCAGAAAAAGCATTTCTTTAGTTATATTGCTCCACCTTTGGATCCATCACAGCGGTTCTGTTGAAATAATGGTCCAAAGTCTCCTCGTTTTAAGTAAACACTATTTTTGCAACCATGTGGAAACCTTTGGTCACTTTGAGCAAATAGACTTTTTCAGACAAAAAAGGTTTTCCAAAGCATCACTTTCTATGAGAATAAAGATACATTTTCTACTCAAATCTAATAGGTTGGATATGTTTGCAAGAAACCATACTTCAATCCTAACGGGGGTGGTAAGAGCTATCGATTCTTTAAAGAATGGAGGAATTGGGATATTGCACAACAAACATGTGGACATTTTGGTGGAAATCTGGTGACTATCGATTCAGAAGCTGAAAATGAATTCCTCTCTCAAGAAAGTTTAATAAGGTAGGTGAATTCATTTTATTGACTGCATCTTGCAATTTTTTGTTGATCTAACAGGAGAAAATAGAATGCACAATTCACTTCACAGTAGTTTCCTTATATACGATAATACCCATACCTTTAGCTTCTATTTTATTTATTTTCACTTCTTAATTTTGGTGCAAGTCCAGAGTGTCACTATCATTTATATTCCTTATATGGAGTAAGAATACCCTTAATCATAAATGTTGATATTATTATGCCATCCTTTATACAACAGGTCTATTCACGTCGCAAAATTGTAATTGGCCTTGACTCCAGAGGGTCTGAAATGTATATGAAAGTATTTGATTGTTACATTAGAGAAATTCAAACCTCCTTAAGTGACCCCTAAGCTTATAAAACACTTTTACTTTCCTTTTTCAGAGGTTTAAGTGCAGTTTGGATTGGTTATAATGACAAAGATGTGGAAGGAACCTTCAAATGGGTGTCTGGTGCAACCACGTGTTACAAAAAGTGGTTATCAGGACAGCCGTCACCTGAGGACTGCGCAGTTTTGGCTCCATTCGCACAGGCTTGGGTTACAACGACGTGTACCCCAATAAGAGCTTATATTTGTGAATTTGATTTTTAGGGTATTTTAGGATTTGTTTAGATTTCTTAATTTCTTAATTAAGTAGATTGGTTAATTTACGGTGGAACTAGACGGTATCTGTCGAGGAGAACAGCGAACATTTACATGTTTTTCTACAGCTGACTGTAACATTAATTTGAAAGGCAAATTGAACTCCATCCCCTTTTACGCCAGCCCTTATTACGCCACAGCCTGATTTTGGGCTTACGCCAATTAGGGCCATAAATAACGCCAAAATTTGTTAGAATGGCTATTTATGCTTCAATTTACATTAAAATATCATATTCAGTAGTAAACTGTTGAAAATTCCATTGAAAATCACTGATTTTTGCGGAATTTTAGATATGGAGTAAAACAATGGATAATTTTTGTCATCGAATCCCCCGGGTTCGAATCATACCTAAAATCCTTTAAATTGAGAAATGATGATAAAAGATTTACGCCACTTTTAAGTAAAATTTGCAAAATTTTGGCCCTTTTTACACCGGCCCTTTTAATACCGGCCCTTATTACGCCAAGAGCTTAAATATAACGCCAATAAGGGCCGGTATAAAAAGGGCCGATAAGGTATTCAATTTATTATCTCATTATTTTACTTTTATTTAAAATAGAAAAGAAATCAATGGAGGAAAAAAGTTTTCATGGTTCTTTACTTTTCATGGAAAAAACCCAATATGTTTTTACTTTGCTTTATTTCATTTCTAGCAGTTTCCAGTTCTCCAGCTTCACAAGATCATCTCTGTAAGCGTTTTGATTGATGATGTAGCGAGGAATTAGATTGGGCTCTTCCAGAAAAAATTATATTATGTGATTATGAATGTCCGGGGGATCAACTGATGCTTGTCCGAGGGTTAGATTTGTTGTCCGGGGGAATTAAAAGCTCGCGGGGGGGGGGGGTACTAGGGCAAGATGGGTTACGGGGATGCTCCGCTGGTCAGGGTACCTTTTTTACCTCCACGAGTCCCAGGTAGGGTCGCAAAAACACCAAAACAGAAAAATCAGTCCCTCGTAGGGTGCCTTTTTTGGAAAATTTGGGAAAAAAGTAGAAAATTTGAGAAAATTTTGGAATTTCAGTCCCAATCAGGGTCACTTTTTTCGCAAATTTCGAGTCCCACGTAGGGTCCATTTTTCGAACCTCAGCGGAGCACCCCCGTCGGTCGACAAGGGTAGTACCCCCCCCCGGATTAAAAGTCACAATGTCCGGGGACTAAATTTCCAAAAAATGTTATATCCTCCATTCCCCACATCCAATTTTTTTCTGGACAATTTCTTGCTAGGTAAAGGTAAAGGAAAACTTGGCCAGGTTCTATATTTACAGAAAGAACTCGTTATCCAAACCAACCTCACTTGCTAATCATCTTTTGAAAAACCTAAATTACTCCTCGTGCTTCTACTTTTACAAGTTGATTAATCAATTAAAGTCTGTTCACGATAAGTGTGCACTCTTTTTTCTTTTACCTATAACTTTTGAAGGAATTCTTCAATCTTTATAAGTTTGGTATCATTGGAAAGATATTAGTAAGTGGAACAATTTGAAATAAAAAAGTCTTTAAAAAAATCCTAAAAACGAAGATGAAAATGAAGAAGAAAAAAATGAAGATCTTGTAGAGAAGTGCTATAACTTTCATTTTCACTGGAGAGATTCTTTGATCTTAGGAGATCATCACTGTGAAGAAATTTCACTAAAATATTTATTCAATATAAAGTTATGATACAAAGTTAATAAGTGATTGACCCCAAAAAACAGCAGAAAACAGCAGAAAACAGCGTTTTTAGACGTCAATCAGCTTATAACTTTGCTTGATATCTTTTGACTGAATGATTATTTTTGAGAAATTTTTTCACAGTGATGATGTTCGATAATCAAGGATTCACTTCAGTGAAAATGATAGCTATAGCACCTTTCTACAAGATCTTCATTTTTTTCTTCTTCATTTTCATCTTCATTTTTAGAATTTGTTTAAAGATTTTTTTATTTCAAATTGATCCACTCACTAATATCTTTCCAATGATACCAAATTTATAAAGATTGAAGAATTCCTTCAAAAGTTATAGGTAAATGAAAAAAGAGTGCACACTTATCGTGAATAGACTTTAATTTGTTTTTCTATGAGCGTAATTATCCAATTTTATGTGAAACCTTATCTAACATGGTTGCTGGAAACGGAAACATTCAAGTTTATGTAGAATGAACATCCATGGAATCAAACAATCGTTATAGAAATTGTTTATCACCTTAAATGAGGATTATCCAATCATGTGGTGCGAATTCCTCGTGGTTTCTAAAAAAAGTGGCTAGCCAGGGGTGTATAAAAGGGCAAGATAAAAACATAAAATACATTACAGAGCTTAAAGAGCTAAGTTCTTTGTTGAGAGCTTACAGGGTAAATACTTGGTAAAAATGAGGTTGTGGTATTCGGGATCCATCATCTACTGCTTGTTTTTCCTAAACTTCATAACTCAGAGTAAGATTTGATTTATGTGAGTTTGTAAATTCCGCGTCTTTTTTGTAATAGGTGAGGAGGATATATGATGTAAGAGACGCAACCATTTTAGTAAATACCATAGTTTTAATGTAATTAATGTCTTTTTCCTTTAGATTTTTCTCTTCTTGAAAATCCCTTATAAACAGTTGAGGGGTCATATTAAGCAGTTATTGGACAAAGTCGAATCCAATATGCAAAAATATTGGGCGTGCGAGAAAATATATTGGACGAGGCTTCGCCGAGTCTAATATCTTTTCTCGTAGCCCAATATTTTTCATATTGGATGAGACTGCGTCCAAATAAATGGTTTATTATTCGTTCATCGCTAAAATATTTCTCGTTTTCAAACATAATTCCACAGCCAATTCGATTGACTTCAAAATATGCCATCTTTGCCCTGATTGCCAATTATTTTGCATTCGATTGACAAAAATTTGGCAAATGTGGCAAAATTTGAGTGCCATAAATGCCAAATAAAAAAGATGTGGTGAATCTGGCATTCTTGGCATATTTGGAACTTACCTCCGTACGTCTCCATACAAAACACTGCTCCCACTAGACCTATGTTCTTTTCGCTCCAATTTTGCCACTTTTGCCAAAGATTTTCAAAAATAAAAGACCTTCCAATGCTAAAGCAAAACAATGCCGATCGGCAATTTTATTGGTTAAAAAATCGTACGCTTTACAAACGCCGACAGAAAACTGCTGACTAAGCATCACAAAATGGAAATCATAATGGCGGCGTAGCGATGTACAAATTTGCCAAGAAGCTGTGATCTTTTGACATTGAAGTTGTAGATTTGGCATAGTTGGTGAGTATTGCAAATTTGGAAGTCAATCGAATTGGCTGCCAATTTATATGCTCGTAAATCTGGTTTCTTGGTAGTTTTTTATTCAGTACTAGTTATCGCATGATTTCGAGTGCAATACGAGAAATATTTTACGAGTTCCGAGATTTTTCCGTAATATTTTTCCGAGCCTTTAGGCGAGGAAAAATATCGGTAAAATCTCGGAACGAGTAAAATATCGAGTATTGCACGAGAAGTCATGTGATAACTAATTTATTGTCGACTCAAAAAAATTGTCCTCTTTTTGTTTCAAAACTTACTTCCGCCTTCTTCTGCTTCTGTGTAGTTTCGAATGTTTTTATTCGAAAATCTAATTCGAACGTTAGATTCGAACAAAAACATTCGATAACTTCCCGCTGAAAATATTCACACAAAAACAAAACTTTTCGATCATTTTCGATCCAGAAGTTTTGTTTTGAAAAGTTGCAGATTTTTTCAGAGATGTATTTGAAAGTTTCTAGATTGATAATTCAAAATGCAGATGATGTACAGTATTGTTTCGATGAAGAAGAAACCCTCCATCATTGGATTAATCAGATTGATAACATTCAGTCTTTTTCTATTTTTTTGTTTCGATGACATATGGCCATGGAAAAGAATAGCAGAGGAAAGGAGTCCCACGATGGAAATGTATGCTTGTAAAAATGGTTAAAGAACAACATTTTTTCAACAGCAAAACAATTTGGATACTTTCTTGATTATCGTCAAGCTCTAAATGTTTCGAATTTCAGAAGGAAGATGTAATGATTGTTGAGTTGAAAGTCAAGGACGTACGTTGTTGTCGAGAAAGAGAATTAGGAGAGAACTTTTATAAAAATCACTCGTCATTTGGTTTAATACAAGACATTACACTTCCCTTGTTATGTTATGAGAATTTTTATTGGCAAACATTCAAGAATCTCAAGTTATTTTGTATACATTGATAAAAAACTGTTTGGTTACCACACGGACAAATTTGCCAAAAGTTGAAAATATTTGGGTGGTGTCAAGTAGTTTTATAATTTCTTAGTTCATCAGAATTGATTTTAGTGTCTTTTATGGAAGAACTCCAAAGTAAAAGTTAATCTGAACATATTTTTGTTGCGTTTTTCCCTTTGATTCCCAAGTCAGTTTCTCCGAAGGTCAGTTCTTTTCGGCTGTTTTGTTTTGATTTTTCTCCCGCCGCTTACCCAGTCCCCCAAAAGTCAACCCGGTCATATTTCCAGACTAAAGAAATAAATGAAATATCGCAAATATCTCGATGCTCTCGACCAATCAAAACGCTGATATTTTTTTGGGTCGGCAATAATTTCGAATATACAGCTTCCACGGAGGCTACATATTTCAAAAATTGACGTCACACAACGAGTTCAATGACAATTGAGCATCCTTTTTTTGACGTTACGTCACAAAATAAAAATAAGACTTTTTATTGCCGACCCAAAAAAATATCAGCGTTTTGATTGGTCGAGAGCATCGAGATATTTGCGATATTTCATTTATTTCTTTAGTCTGGAAATATGACCGGGTTGACTTTTGGGGGACTGGGTAAGCGGCGGGAGAAAAATCAAAACAAAACAGCCGAAAAGAACTGACCTTCGGAGAAACTGACTTGGGAATCAAAGGGAAAACGCAACAAAAATATGTTCAGATTAACTTTTACTTTGGAGTTCTTCCATAAAAGACACTAAAATCAAATCTGATGAACTAAGAAATTATAAAACTACTTGACACCACCCAAATATTTTCAACTTTTGGCAAATTTGTCCGTGTGGTAACCAAACAGTTTTTTATCAATGCATACAAAATAACTTGAGATTCTTGAATGTTTGCCAATAAAAATTCTCATAACATAACAAGGGAAGTGTAATGTCTTGTATTAAACCAAATGACGAGTGATTTTTATAAAAGTTCTCTCCTAATTCTCTTTCTCGACAACAACGTACGTCCTTGACTTTTCAACTCAACAATCATTACATCTTCCTTCTGAAATTCGAAAAATTTAGAGGCTTGACGATAATCAAGAAAGTATCCAAATTGTTTTGCTGTTGAAAAAATGTTGTTCTTTAACCATTTTTACAAGCATACATTTCCATCGTGGGACTCCTTTCCTCTGCTATTCTTTTCCATGGCCATATGTCATCGAAACAAAAAAATAGAAAAAGACTGAATGTTATCAATCTGATTAATCCAATGATGGAGGGTTTCTTCTTCATCGAAACAATACTGTACATCATCTGCATTTTGAATTATCAATCTAGAAACTTTCAAATACATCTCTGAAAAATCTGCAACTTTTCAAAACAAACTTCTTGGATCGAAAATGATCGAAAAGTTTTGTTTTTGTGTGAATATTTTCAGCGGGAAGTTATCGAATGTTTTTGTTCGAATCTAACGTTCGAATTAGATTTTCGAATAAAAACATTCGAAACTACACAGAAGCAGAAGAAGGCGGAAGTAAGTTTTGAAACAAAAAGAGGACAATTTTTTTGAGTCGACAATAAATTAGTTATCACATGACTTCTCGTGCAATACTCGATATTTTACTCGTTCCGAGATTTTACCGATATTTATTCCTCGCCTAAAGGCTCGGAAAAATATTACGGAAAAATCTCGGAACTCGTAAAATATTTCTCGTATTGCACTCGAAATCATGCGATAACTAGTACATATTGGACAGCAAAGAAGCCAATCAAATGCCGCTATTTACGCGCGTCGGATAATAAAACCAATTAGTAACCGTGAAAAATGATTACCTGTGCAACTCATTTTTTAGAAGAGAACCTACTTCCTTGCTTTGGAACAGATTATTATTTTGAGAAGACATTGTATAATTGGAACGATGCTGAGGTTAGATGCCAATGGCGAGGTGGACATCTCTTTGTACCCAAAGATTTATCGGAATGGAATCTGGTTTATCAGACAGCTAAACAGTAAGTATTGTATATCTCCTTTCGGTATATAGTTGGTTAGCAATGATTCTATAAAGGACTTTTATTCTTAGTTGCCGGCATCTTCTAACGGTTTCGGGATCCTGTAATATGTGCGGCTTTTGTAGAGGACTGTGATTCAGACCCCCTTCTCACAGACCCACTGGGACCCCTTCCCATTAGGAAAATTGGACAAAATATCGTCATGGTCAGTTATTTTCAACCCCACTGGCTGAAAAAGATTCTAGTGGGTCTTTGAGAACGGGTTGTTTCGATATGCAGTTGGTCAGCAGTGATTCTATAAAGAACTCCATTCTAAAATGCTGATATCCTCTAACAGATTCGTGTTTCTGTATGTAATATATGTGACTTTGAGGTCTGTGATTCTCATATAATGGTATTGGTAAATACTTCATTGTAAAAATGGCATCTAACCTCTCTTGAAAAGAGCGCCTCCCTCTAATAAGTGCTGCGTTCTAAAGACCACACCGCATCCCAAAAACAATGCTTCTCGGAATCTTACATAGGCTCACTAGAAATTCTTGACCTTTAATGTCTGTTTTTTGCTTAAACCTTAACCAACTCTTAATAGTGCTGTAGTGACAGCTCCTTGTACCCAATTTAGCCTTCCTCAGATACCACGATGCTTTTTTTAGGTAATACAGTATTTCTTATTGATCATCATTAGGAAAGGAATACACGACTTTTGGCTTGGACTAAACGACAAATTAATAGAAGGAGAATTTATTGCTGTCGATGGTTCTACCTCATTCTACAAAAACTGGAAAGCTGGTGAACCAAATAATTATAACAATGAAGATTGTGGTCATTCTCGGTATGATGGGACCTGGAACGATCACCAATGCTTGACCGCTAAATTTGCGTCCGTATGTAAAATGCCATTCCATGTCGATATGATTGAGTTTGAAAATCACAAATATTATGTTGGAACTGAAAAAGTTACCTGGAGTGAGGCACAGGCTTCGTGTCAATACAGAGGTGCTGAACTTGTCAGTTTTAAAGACATTGACGAATCGAGGTTCATTCATTATGAGGCTGTCAACAAGTAAGTTTTGGTAGAATGTTCTCAATTTCACATACACCTATGTCTCTGTGACATGAATTCTAGTAAGTTTTGGGTAGATTTGACGTTTGGAACCCTTTGAGAGGTTTTAGCCAAAGTATTTTAGAAAATTAATGATCCTCATAGAGATTGAAATGCATTTAAAAAAGGCAGGAAAAAGGCCTTTTCAAATAGGATGTTATGTGGTCTGTTATTTGAATTTCCTCAAAAAGCGAACTTAGAAACATACCTTACAGCACCTGACCCCGAGAATGTAGTAAACCCCGAGAATGTAGATTTCTCATTTTCAAGGATTGTAGCCTTAACGATAGTTCAACTTCATAAAAAGTTGTTTCAGGCCATACTGTTACATATTACTTATTATTTCTAGACAAGAAATTTTAACTTGAATTAATTTTTTACAACGGAAATCTGAATCGAAGTTGATTGGATACTACCCGAATTGAGACATTTTTTAAATAAATCTTCTCTAAATCGAAATCTATTGGAATTAAGTTATGATGATAGGGTATTTTCTTATTCCTAATGAACTAAGGAAATGGGGAAAATAGTCCATTTCAATATTTATTGTTCTAAGTTAGATATTTTGACGAAAATGTTTGACCTACCTTTTGGGGTTAGTTGACCTACAATTTGGGGGCCTTCATAACCTGACATGAAAAGTCTGTCAAATTATATGAAACTTGTTTCTTGTACTTTCATAACATGAAAGTACTACCTGAGAGATGATAAATGTTGACATTTTGAGCTTTTTCGACGTGTCCCAGACCTACTGGGACCCAAGCCCAATAAGAAGATTTGCCTAAGTTTGGAACAATATAATTTCCATCCCCATTGGGATTTTAGTAAAAGATTTTGTCCCGCTGTGGAAAAAAGTTCCACTGGGGCTGTGAGGCAGGGGTGTTGTTACATATTATAACACAAAATTTTCAACCTACAAAATAAAAACAATTTTCATGTCTCTTCTTTTCGTCCTTTCTTTTACTTTTCCTCATTTGTAGCACGATAAAATTAATATCTTTGTTAAACTTTTGTCAGGGTATATTTATAAATCATAAATTTCACTTAGAGAACAATAATTTCCGATGAATACTAAAATTCCGCTCTCAACAACCAAATCTTTTCACCTACATTTTGGGGGTTAAAAAGCGAAAAAATTCAATTTTCAGAATAACAAAGTGCTCTTTAGAATATTGTTTTGGCACAAAATATTTCTAAAATTTGCTGTTATAATTAATCAAATTGAAAAATATCAACATTTTACTATTACTAGATTTAGAGCCATAAAACCAAACCTACATTCTGGGGGTTATAACGAAAGTGGGAGTCAACTTCAAGGACCAAAACAATTAGCCTATCTATCACAAGTAATGAAACTAACCCCTGGGAAAGGATTTTGGGAGTTCAAAATTTCTTTGAAAACATTCAATGTTTTCTAAAATGCAAATCTACATCTTTCAGGCCTGATTCAAAATTCACCTACATTCTCGGGGTCAGGTGCTGTAAAGGAATAAATTGTTGAGAACTAATTTCATACTTTTCGAAATTATCCATATTAATTTGTGTCAGAGCGCTCACTTTTAGACAAAATGCATGAAAAGATTTACCATACCAATCGTGAAAATTAGCTTCCTTACAGTAAAATCTTTGTTGCAATATTACAAAGACCAAAAATCTCACTGTCTACATATAAAGGTATAAAAAGAGATCAAATTTATCTTCTTTATAGACGGGGTTTGGAGAAATTTTGGATTGGTTACACAGATGTTGTTAACGAAGGATCATTCAAATGGACAGACCATACAGAGTTTGGTTTTACTCTTTTCGCTGCTGGAGAACCGAACAACGCCGGGAATGAACACTGTGTTTACCAACGAAAAACGGGATATTGGAACGATGCTAACTGCGAACTAAAGGTCAGATAGTGTTTATTTTCAAAATGTTAGTTATTTTTGTTTAAAAATGAGCAGAAATGAATATTGTGTTGCATAGTGTTACAGAATAACGGATATTTGTCTTTTGATAGAAAAAACGCTAAAATTTGACAACACTTTGTACAAGTTTTCTAAATTTGTTCTCTCCGAAAAGCTACACCTGCCACGACCATACTAGGAAAAACACCGAAGTTTTTTTAGGAATCCACACTGAATTTGTGAGCGATAAAAATGCTTAATAAACACAAAACACAAATGAAACATTTTCTACTTGAATTCAAACAGGCTGGATATGTTTGCAAGAAACCATATTTCAATCCTAACCGTGGTGGTAAGAGCTATCGATTCTTTAAAAGACTTTCAACGTGGGATATTGCTCGACAACTTTGTGAACAACTTAAAGGAAGTCTAGTAACTATTGACTCAGAAGCTGAAAATGAATTTCTCGCTCGAGAGAGTGGAAACAGGTAAGTTAATTCACTGTCACAATGCAATGTAAACAGAGTGGGGGAGCATGGGCGTTCTTGAGCGACTTGTTGATCTTGCGGGATTTTCTTTGTCACTGACCCCCGCCCGTCATACGCTAAATTAAATTCTCGCCAAAATTAGCTTTTTCCCTGATCCACCAAATTAAAATTCCTACGAAAAAACTTTTTCAGCATCCGCTAAATTAAATTCCCGCCAAAATTTCTTCCCATTTGTACATCCCATTTTTTGAAATCAGAAATCCAAAACTAAGAATACTTTAACGCAATAATGACCAGTAAGTGAGGGCTGTACTGAGAAATATTGCGACCAATCAATAACCTATTCAAGCTCCCAAAAGCGAGCCAAAAATGACCTGTATTTAAATCACAAAAAGGGTTACTTTACTTTTCCAGAGGATTTAGTGGAACATGGATTGGTTATAATGACAAAGATGTTGAAGGAACCTTCAAATGGGTGTCTGGTGCAACCACGTGTTACAAAAAATGGTTATCAGGGCAACCATCGTCACCAGATTGTGTATTTTTGAACCCATTCACCAAGTATTGGAGTACCTCGACGTGCGGATTTACAAGACCTTATATTTGTGAATTCAATTTTTAAATCTTTTTTTAAAATTTGTTTAGAGAACGACAAACCCTAACCCTTACCCTAACAAAGAACGACATATTTAGCCATCCCAAACCCCAACCTTGTGTTTAATGACCAGGGGTTTAAAGAACGATAAAATATGCATGCGCAAGTCTCTATTTGGGTGAGCTGGAAACATTACACGAACGGATTTAAAAATGCGTGTTAGAAAAGCTAGACGATACGGTTGGGTCCTGGTCATTCGTTCCTGTAAGTTAGTTTGATTGGAGAATAACGTACCATTTGTAAGCTTTAGATGTTACAATTCTTTTCCATTAGCTCAATTCATCATTTCCTTATTTTTGCAGTATAAAGTAAAAAAAGAAATTAGTCAAATAGAATCAAAAAATCATAGAAAAGAACTTTGTTTGCTTGGTCCGATTGCTCTGTTTGAGGGTAATATTAGAGATTGAACTCTAGCCCCTCGGGCTTTAAGCTCAATGGTCAAAAGTCGCAATGTTCGGGGGTAAATTTCCAAAAAATGTTCAGCACCCACCCATATTAAATTTTTTTGCCAATTTTCCTTGATTTATAGTAATTCGTCACTGCACCTGTTAATATCAAAGTTGTTCACAAAGAAAAAAGTATATTTTAAGTTAATGACGCCTGGATTTCTATTCTAAACACTTTTCAATCACGTAAACAGAGCTACTTTTTGACTTTTTTTGACAATCGCTCTGGAAAAGACTGCCGAAAGTTCTCTTTGATCTTTTGTTATCCACAGGAAACTATTTTGTGCGAACACATGGGACAAAGCTAGGACAAAGGGGTGTACGCACGAAGAAGAAGCATTTTGATTTTAATAAATTCAAACCAGAATAATGACTTTTGATATTTTGATTGTTCAACTTTTGTTTTAACAATGAATTTTGGACAACAAGAAAGTACAAAAATCTTTCTAATATGCTCTCAGCTTGACATAAACAGGCGTGCTGTGAAAACATGTAAAAGCTGTGAAAAGAGTAGATCTTACATAAATTGTTCATTTACGTATCCGAAAATATTACATAAGTTGGAATAAAAAGTAAGAGAGTTAAGAAGCTTCTGAAACTGTTTTGGTAGCAATTTTTATTTTAGCTAGGGTTTACATAAACGAGTATACATAACTAAAAAGGATTTACGAAAACGTTTGTACAATTTACCTTACATGGATAAGAAACTACTCAGAAAATAATTTCATTTTTCAACATTCTATTTCTAAAATAATCTCATTCACAAAAATAAC
Organism: Clytia hemisphaerica; assembly: GCF_902728285.1. Lineage (NCBI taxonomy): Eukaryota > Metazoa > Cnidaria > Hydrozoa > Leptothecata > Clytiidae > Clytia > Clytia hemisphaerica. The sequence continues at coordinate 243,950 of NW_027103758.1, read as the reverse complement.
AAGACACAAAATATCATTATTCCAAAAGAAAGTGCATGTATGCACTGAAAACCTACATGCTTACAATAATACGAAATATTTGAAAAAAAACTAAGTGTTAAGAATTCTATGCATAAAAATATGTAGGAAAATTTTTCTAGTCAAAGAAATAGAGGCAACATGTAACGGCCTCTCAATGCACCACCGGAACAAAAATCATCACATTAAATATGGGTTATTCGGTTTTTCTAAAGTTCTTTTTTATTCAGTTCAAGAATGTAGCGCAAGTCATACTTCGTCATACTACTTATCACCTTGCAATTGCAATAAGCCGCGAGATCACTTCCTCTGATTCTGAAAGGGCTATCCTGGTGAGGTACTCAGCTAGCCAAAAGATATAGTTCACATGAGTTAGTACAGGTCCATAGGACCCGAAAGCACAAACCATAGCTGGAAATTATCAGCTCTGTCATTGTTGTATTTTCAGATATTCTCCAAAGTAGCTGTTCTTGAGGGATGTCCGTTATAATCACTAAGATCTGGTGACAAACCGACATCTACTTGGCTGGAGAGCACTAACGATCAAACCACTCTTAAATTTCTCTAGGGCTTTTTCATTTCTCTTTTTTCTCCATCTCATTCAGCATAACTGCTGCACGATACATTCTCAACATTGATTGTGATATTCCTGAAAAAGTGTAAAAAGGAGTTGAACTACTACTACAAAAATAGAGCATTGCATTCGGCTACAATGCACAAGCTCGTGGGTTCAATCCCTGACGGCCGGGTCATAGCGAAGACCTTGTACTTGGTACTGGATGCCTCTCTGCTTAATGCTCGGCAATCAGAGAACAATTAAGGGTTAGTAGAGCAATCCAGTGGCGCCCTTCCCTACTTTTTAGTAAATGGCTATCGAAAAAGGAGCTTTCAGTTCAAAACCGACTGGATTATAAAGAATCGCCTTCAAGTCTCAAAATCAGCCTCGAAATCAGCTTATACTTGGATGTACCTTAGATTGGCTTAAAGCAAATGACCTTCAAATACCTGTTACAAGTGTTTCGAAAGTAAACAAAGTCAGCTAAAACGGAGTACATTTGACATTAGCTTTTGAGCGCGGTAGTGATCGTACGATAAAGGTTGAGCTATATGTGACCAATCGAGATCTCAAAACAAAACCCTTATTAACACGATTAAAACCGTCACTGGAATCTCAATATTAAACCTCTTGCTGGAATCCAATCTTTGAAACTTACCTTTTGATGCTGCCACGTCAAGCACGCGTTGCGGCAACATCATTTTCGGGTCGTCGTAATACGTCAACAGGAAATCACATCCATTCTAGTAAGTGTACAAAAATAGAAGAGTTTAAAAAGTGTGAAGATTCTGCTTTTCAAAAGTGACTTTTCAAGATGCAAAAACCTATTGGACCTTATTCTCAAAGAATTCTTGAGTTTACGCCCCATACTTCCCATGACGATTTCGAGAAAAAGTGTATTAAAGTTCAGATATATTAAGAAGAAGTAATTAAAACACTTAAAACACTTATCGTGGTCTGTCTGTCTGACAGTAGGTAGAACTGACGATTTAAAAAAAAGCGCAATGTCATATGTCAATGACAATGATTCAGCCAAAAATATGATGCAATGTTTGTCGAGATTACATCATGGAAAAACAAAACATGTCTGTACAATGATAAGCAGATAAGAAAGTCTGATGAAAGTACTTTAAAGGGATTTAAATATACCTTATCAAATTCTTGATGTGGTTTGATGATCAGTTTGGAAACATAAGTTTCCACTCGCTCGACCTGTTTGTCGTTAGGTATGTCTGTGTTATCTGTTGCTTTCGAATACAAAAGCATAAACTTTTTTTCAAGGTCAATCTAAAAAAAAAAGAGAAACAATGAATTATAAAAAGCTTAGCGTAAAGCTCCAAAATGATAGACAATTTTAAAGTTCTTTGTGACGGTTAGAGCAACAACAAGATTGTACTATCACAGCAATTAATAGTCTTTTTTAAACAAACTCTTAACAAACTGACCCCAAGAAATAATTTCAAACGTTATTAGTTTACCCCTCAACCTTCAAGCATAAAATTTGCCTTACCTTGCTCCTTCGAAGATAAATATATTCTCTGGTAGAGAAAGGGTATGGACATTTGGTGACCCAGTGCACGAGATCAGTGGATGTTAGTTTGTCACTGTCAACAACGTCTAGTTGGAGAACATAATCGTCCCATTTCCGCCTGTAAGGACCATCCACCTGATAAAAGAGGAGAGAATTATATGATAACATTGTACCTTAAGGGAAGAAATTTTCGCGGAATTTAATTTCGCGAATTGGGGCGTAATTCGCGAAATTAAATTCCGCGAAACACACTAAAATTGTTAAATCGCGAAATTAAATTCCGCGAAATTCGATTTTTTTTCTTCTTCTTTTATTTTGTTGTTTTTGACCAGGTGTTACCAAAAAAGATGGACACAATTGATTTTTAAGCATTATAACCAGTTATAACGTGTATTTTTTATCAAATATTTAAACAACTCCGTGATGCTTAAAAGTTAATCTAAGTTGATAACTTCTTCTCAATCGCTAAATTAAATTCCGTGAAACTTTTGAAATCGGCTCATTCGCGAAATTAAATTCCGCGAAAATTTCTTCTCGCGAAAATTTCTTCCCTTAAGGTAGCATTTATATAGAGACATTGGCTATCAAAAGTGCCGAAAAAATAAACAAATGAAAAAGGAGCTTTAGGAAATTGAATGAAAAGGAAAATTTGTCAAGGAAAATCTTGTTTCAAAACCAAAATGCAAAATGTTTAAAACTTGATAAAGGAACAAACCTGAGTCTGAAATAATTTTTGGGCGGATATATCTGGAAAGGTTGCTTGAACTAAAAAAAAACAAGGATAATAATATACAACTTAAAATTTATGAGTTTGGATACCATACCATAAGTTTATATCCTGCAGTTTTTCATCCCGACACTGTGCCTGTCATAGTATACCTACATAATACACAACCTAGACAGGAATTAGTTGAACAAGCACATTTCAAACGAATGATTTAGAAAAACACGTTTCAACCAGATTCAAAAACATTCAAAACTAATTTATACCTCTGTATTCATAGAGTCCACTTTTTAGTCTCCTCCTGAAGACTACATATTTTTCATTGTCCAGAAAATGTGACCATTCATTGTTGGGGTTTTGATGAAGTTGCTTTTTGTTTTCTTGCAAAAAATGAGATACATTTTCATTCCAATAACTAAAATAAAAAATATGACAATGCAATTACCTTTAAACATGATCGTTCTTGTATCTTTCAATCAAAACGCTCAGGGATATTCAAAACGAAACTTTGCCCTACCAATTTTCAATTACACTATTAGCGTGTTTTGCTAAAAAACATAAACAAACAATTTATGATTAATAAACAATAAACTTACTTTTCAACTTCATCTTCATCTATCCCTTTATGTAACCAACATCCAAGGAAATTCAATTTATTGGCTTTTTTTTCATCTTCTATTATAGACTCACAACGACATCGCTGTACTACAACATCAGATATTTTGGGTTTTTGTTCCAGTTGTGATAAAATCTTGTCTCTCTTTTTTAATTTAAGGGGTGGCTTTAAATCAGGAACTGTTTGAAAGTCTGAACATTGTTGGTGATATTGAGCAATAAAGTCTCTCATAAACGTATTATTTTTAAAATTGTAATCACACTCTGGTCCTTCTGGCGATAATGACGTCACAAGATTCGATCCGGTATCACAAGCTAACGCTAACAACTGATATTGAGTTTGTTTATTTGTTACTGCTACCCTTATTTCTGAGAATTTTGTCAACATTAATTGCCTTGTTCGGCTATTTCTCAATTGTGCCAAGTCTTTCCCTGTAGTCTTTTTAGTAAAATTTCTAATTTCGTTTCCAACAACACGAGCTGCTACAGATATACCATTTTTCTGTATCCTTGGTGGCAATTTATCTGAATCATATCGTGTTGATGTTGGTATATGATGATGAAGAAGATTTTCCAATTTATTTCTCGTTAGATTAACCCAACTTTCTTTTCGCCTCATCTTTAAAAATATCTAGAAAAGTTCAAGTGAATGTCTTATTAATTAAAACTAGTTTTGAAATAACAAAAGTACCTTCTTAATTTCTTTTCTAATAAGAATATAATGACAAAGGCTAAATAGCAATTTCAATTATTTGCTACAACTTTCACAAAACTTTAAAACTGGTATTTTCAACACCTATCTGGAGGCAAATAAATCCCTAATACGCGCACAGGAGAAGATTTGCAGGATTATTGGTGCTAATTTGGGAGAATTTGAACAAAACTTATTTATAGGCAATATCTTATTTCCCACTGGTTTTACTTGCATCCATTGAAGTGTAGAGTAATTAGTTGTTAGACCGTCTTGCTCACCTAAAGGAGTATTGTTGAGCCACGCCAATCTCGCACTAATGTAAACATCTGTAAATCTACCATATGTGTAGATATTAGAATCTGTAAATCTACTATATGTGTAGATACCTTAATGCCCTTAATTTTTGCGCGCCCTTAATTTTCTAGCACTACCACTGCGCGGAAATTAAAGGGTGCGCAAAAAAGGCCTATTTTCGTAGTTACGGTATAAATACTATCCAGACAATCTAAAAAGAATGACAAATAACTATTAAAAGGCGACAAAAAGAACGACAAACCTTAAACCCTAACTATCAAAGAGCGACATATTTCAAACCCTAAACCCTAACTATCTAACCAGGGTTCCCACAGCTTTCAAAATTTTAAATTTAAGGAGAATTGAGGAGAATTAAGGAGGATTTTTTACTTTTTTGAGGAGAAATCTGTAAAAATTTGAGGAGTTTTTCATATAAGTTTAGAAAAATTGAGGAGATTTTCCAAGGAGATTTTCAAGCAAGAAAAATTGCAAGTAAGTTAAAATAATTTTAGTAAAATTGGTCCTGGGCGGCAATTAAGGGGCCTTAAATGATTTTTAACATTGGGGCGTTTTAAAAACCCCATGTAGTGCTGCTTGCTCTTTAGCGCCCCCTCAAAAAAGCTCCGTTGGGGGGTCGTGGCCCCTTTCCCTGCCAGAACGCCACTGATGTTGAGTTATTGAAAAACAATAAAGAGATGTGCGAGCGCAGCGAGCGGAAGATTTTCCATGTTATTCTTGAAAATCAATTTTCGAAACATCTTTCAAAGGCCAGCGATACTACCTTGAACGTTTTTTTTAATTTTGGTCAAATTTAATTGAGGAGATTTGAAGAAAATATTGGAGAAAATCGAGAAAAAGTAGGAGATTTGAGGAGAATTGAGGAGACATTTGAAATTTAAGGAGAATTGAGGAGATTTGAGGAGCTGTGGGAGCCCTGCTAACATTTCCAGACAATTTAACACTAATTTAACCCTAACCCTAACTATCAAAGAACAACATATTTCAAACCCTAACCCTAACTATCAAAGAACGAAACGACATATTTTGCCCGACCGAAAGTGACTGTACCACCCCTACCGATTCACTCCTTTTTGTTTATCACGGGAATTAACTGCATGTGGTTTAAAAGAACGATAAATTACGCATGCGCATAAGTCTTTATGTTAAAGCATTTACCAAATCTACACATATGGTAGATTTACAATATCTACACATATAGTAGATTTACGGTTTCTAATATCTACACATATGGTAGAATTACGGATGTTTACATATCTACACATGGTAGAAATAAGTGTGAGAATGTGTTGGTTGAGCTGACTTTCAGGTATAGTTGTTTCGGAGACCAAAATGATCTATCACTTTAGACTAAAACTCTTATATCAAGATTACAGGAATTGGAGTCGGGCCCATTTTACTTTCGTTTTCAAGTGTTTCAAAACTTTTCACTTTTTTGCACCAATTCTTCAAAAAGAAAATATTTAAGATTTGAAAGTTCTTCTTTTATTCAAGGCTCGAAATAACGATTTCAGTCGGTCGGACAAAATGTCCGATCAGGGTTGCTTTAGCTTGAAAATTATGATTTTTGGGTCGGACATGAAGCTATTTGGGTCGGACAATGTCCGATGTCCGACCGTTATTTTGAGCCCTGTTTTATTCAATGATTTTTTTACAGCACTTTGTTGGCGATCTAACTCTTGCATGAAATTCTCACTTTCTTCAGAGAATTGAAGATGAGAAATAGTCTACACCTTAGGATCACGAATTAAAATAAATAAAAAAGGTGTTTTATGAAGGCATATAGAGGCCAGGGGTGCCAAAAAGAAGGGCAGTATGAAATACGACAATCTCATTGGTGGAAATTAAAAAAAAACAGTCTGTGAAGGAGTGCTGGGAAGCAATCAGTAGAAGAGACCACTTTCGTTTTTATTGAAGATTTGGATATAAATTTCTCACAGGAATAACTTGTCAATATGTGTTATGTCAACTTGTCAGCATTGTATTGTTGCAGAGGGAAAGATAAAAGAGGTGAGCCTAGCCTAGTTTCTAATCCTGATATAGGCGTTTTAGTATAAGCTGTCTATTGAATAACAAATTACTCCAGCCAGGAAAATGGTATGAATTATCTTGTACCTAAGTAACAGCTGTGTTATGAAAGAAAAATCAATTATATATCCAGACTATCTTATCGACCAGACAATGTCAATCAAACAAGTTTGAACAAAAATCATGTATGAACCAATCAAATGTAATGGAACGTAATAGAATCTCAATCGAATGGACAATTCCTGGGTGTGTTCAATTGTGTTCGATTGCATTTGAATAACGTTTGATTGATTGTCAATTACGTTCAATTGATTGTCAATTACTAGCCTGGGAATCCAAGCGTTAAACTTTTTCCACAGTCTAGCTTATGATATTTTTGCTGCTTGTTTAACAGTTGGCGTAGGTAACGCGCCTGCAGGGAAATTTTTCCCCTGCAATGCAGGTTTAGTCTGATCGGCCAGATTTTGTGCCTATTACAGTACTTACCATAGCAGTACTTTAGCACACATTTTGAAAATTTGGATGTGCGCGCTTAATTTATGGAAAAAGCTTGACACTGCAGAAAAAAGGAAAACAAATTAAAATGAGAACATAGATTCATTTAGAAACAAAATGTCTGTTGGTTGGAAGTCTAATAACATGTGGCTGATGTTTTAATGTGGTTTTTGGTAGTTTTGAAAACGTCTTTTAGAGCTTGTATAAGCTAGTTTTTATGGTAAGTTGACTATGTGTGTTTGCCTGGGTTTCCAAAGTTAAAAAATTCTGTCAACAAGGGTTTGCACACTGATTGTTAATAACATTCTGTGTCAGACTAATCTACCTGCACCATGCTCTATAATCTTAGAACTTAGTGAGGTGAGGTATTTTTTGTTTTTTCCAAAATTATGAGCTTGGATTCCCAGGCTAGTTAATTACGTTCAATTGAACAGGCTAGCTCTAAGCTCTAAAACAGCGTCTAATAACATGAAAACCAGAATATGATTCTTCAATCAATGGGAACCAAAACTATTAAGTGCACCTAGAAACATCAATATGTCAGATCTAACAAAATTAATAACCGCACTGTCATCATTGACAATAAAACAAAAAATTTTCTGTCAAGAGTTGTAAACGTTCCAGCAACTTCCATCGAAATGATCTGTCACAGCTAAGTCTACCATTTTTAGCGCGGTCTGAGGATTGAGCCAAGAACGCTCACAGAACGAACGCTCACAGAACGAACGCCTGCAAGCCCCGCGCGGGTGAAAAACGTTTATCTGTCAATCAACTTCTTCACGATAGTGCTGCGGATTGTCAGTTGATAGTATTCAATTATCATTATCCCTTTATTTTCATTCCCAGTCATTCCAGGGGGTACAGAGGCAGGGTACTAACCCATAGGGTACTAACTTGATTTTTTACTAAAATTTTGTTTAGTACCACCCACCCATATTTAGTACCGGGTACTACTTCATTTTTGCTGTAAAAAATAGGGACAACACCCCTAAAATCTTAAATTTTACAGATTAGACCAAGAGAGGGGTACTATTGTTAGTTTTTCAGACTGAAAATTGACAGATAATTCAAGCAAACTATCAATGATGGAGTCAGAAGCTTTTGTCCTTTGATTTTCATCACACACTTCTTGACCATTTTGGAAGTTTTGTCTTCAAAAAAATCAAAAAATTTCTCAAAAGAGTAAAAAAATTTGTTGATTAAAAAAATTTCAAATCAAAAAAAATAATATTTGAAAAAAGTCAAAATATTACCTGATATTACAACAAACTACTTTTTTTATTGAAAAACAGCAAAATTCTGTGAAAAAGTACCCAAATAGTATCCTGTACTTGCTTGAAGAGTGAAAAATACATACCCCCACCCCCAAAGTAGTACCGGGTACTAACTTTTTTGAAATGCATAAATAGACATCACCACCTGGCTATGGGTCAGTACCCTGTGTCTGTACCCCCCTGGTCATTCCTAGAACTTTGGCAAAAAAAGAAAGAAAAAAAAAGTTGAATTTTTTACTGCTCTATTCACATACTGAATTTGAAATATCTTCTATGTGGTATTTTTTTGCAAACTTCAAAAAACTGATTTTTGACTTTATAGACCTTTTTTCAAAGAGGACGTCCTGTTGAATAATTATGTAGTCCAGCCATAAAAACAATGATAGAGCCATGCATAATTACTGTATCATGCATATTGTAATAATTATGCGTGGTTTTATCATTGTTTTTCTGGTGGACTACATAATTATTCAACAGGGTGACCTCTTTGAAAAAAGGTCTATTAGATTAGGTGCTTGCGTGCAGCATAGGGTACAAAGTCCAAATTATGTGCCTTTCATCCCGTAATTTTTGTATGAAAAGTTAAGTCTATACTGCTGTTGAGCTTTGATTATGTTCGATAAGTTTGATTTCAATTACAGTTTTAGAGCTAAGTGTGGGCGGCCGCCAGCAATACGCTAATGGAAAATCAGATAGGAGGAGCGAGAGCACATAAGCACTGCACGAGATTGATTAAAGCGAGCAAATATAATTGAATCAATCAAACATAATTGAATACAATTGAACCTAATCGAAGCATCGGCAAATCCTGGGTAAAATTCGATTAAGATTCAAATTGCATTCGACAATTGAATTGCAAATTATTCAATTGCTTTCGATATTGTGTTCAATTGAATTGATTTGGCGTTTGATTCAATTTCTTCCCAGCCACAAAAATTTCCTCCCTTAAAGTATGAAATTATCATTTGAAAACTTTATGTTGGAGTACCAAACCACTATTTCTTCATTTCTGTTTGCTATTCCCAATTCCTGCAGAGAAAAGAAAGGAATATAAAGCAAACCAAGGTGCATAAAAATTGCCAGAGAGTTTCAAATATTTGGTAAATCCTACTGCACTGTAATCAGAAAAATATCCCTAAGAATTATACAAAATACTTACCGACTTACCATGGAAAATTTCGAGTAGAGACACAACAAACAGGATTGGAATTTGACTGAAAAAACTATTTATGAACTACACGAGCTATCTTCTCCCAGTCAAGTTTGCAGCAAAAATGACGTCAAAAGCAAGAAACGGGTCAAAGTCCAACGATTTTATATTTTACAGAACCAACATTCTGCAATTTACTCAGTCCAAAGTCCATAATTTACCCGCGCGCATTTTGACGACCGCCGACAGAGCAGTAAAGTAAGTGAAGTTTTCAAGCTGGAAAAATGGCGTCGAAGTTGCTGTCCGATTCTTTTTGATTTTCTTTTAAGTATAATTTTGTCAAATTTCTCATTTTTAAACTCTTTTCTTTTTATTTCTGTATACCTTCCTCTGTTCTTTATCAAATGAAGATTTTGATACCAGACCCATAGCCGGGTGGTGGTGTCTTTTTTTCCTTTAAAAGTCTGAAAAGTCAAGTTGGTATTGATGGGGGTGGGTCCCCCTTTTTTTAGAAAAAAGAGTTATCCTCAGTTGGTATTGATACCAAAATAGGGGGTGGGTACCCCTTTTTTTAAATAATATGATTCAGAAAGTTGGTATCCATATCAAAATGAAAGCAAAACTTTCCTAATTTTTGCCCTTATAGCTAGAAAATACCCCGGGGTATATCAGTCTAAACAGGTTTCAATTGGATTTGTTTTAGCTTTTGAGTATAATGACTGTAAATGACCAGGCGTAACTAATCGAAAAATTCGATTACCGAAATCATCGAATTTAATCGAAACTAATCGAAGCGATTAGACTTCGATTAGTCGAACTCATCGAAGACTAATCGAACTAATTGAGATTCAAAAAAGGTTGGAAATTTCGATTAATTCGATTAGATTCAATAAGCTTCGAATATCTTCGATTACTTCGATTAGGTTTCGATAAATTCGATTACTTGACTTCGATTACTTCGATTAGCCGTAGATTAATTTGATTACTAGACTTCGATTTTTAAATGATATTTTTGTTTAGACGAGGTGAATCGCATAATTTGTTTAACCGCCTCTCATACTTCACTGACGATGTCTTTTTCCATTCTGTTTTTAGATCCCGTTCGCCGATCGATCAAGCTATCGGAAAAATATGGCTTCGAAGATCTGGAACATGTTCTTCGGAAGTTGACTTGAAGAATAGACCTTCTGATTTTCGGCCCTTTTTTGAAATGGCGAATAAGAAATAATGACGTAGTCACTAATAATGAAGCGACCGTGATTGGAAATTCCATTGTGTTCTACGAAAGCCAGTTGTATACAATCTTTGATTCACTAAACGAAAAACAATGTCTATTCTTCGTATTTTCATTCTAAAGTTAGGACAGAAAATTGTTTACGTTTTATAACGCGAATCGCCTATTTGCAGCCCAAGATGAAGGCGTTGTAAAGTGATATGGAACGGAGAAATGAAAAAGAGTTAATTGTTAAATAATTGAAAAATATCAAATGCCGTCATCATGTCATTTTTAATTACTACAACACTATCCCAAGAGGCTTGTTAGTGTTCTGAGTAGCTAGGAATAAATGTTCAATATTAATAGTCAATCATTGTTCATGTGAATACAATGTCTTTTTATATTTTGTATAGTGATAATTTAGGAGTTAAAATGTTATGTATTACTACTTTCCAGAAGAAGAAAGTGGGAAGGGTAAGGCTCCAAACACTTTACAACAGGATAAGAACATTTATTAAAGAAACGGACGTCGCGGTCTCATAGTGGGAACCCCCCCTAACTTTAGGGGGGGTTGGAGGTTTTCAGAAAAATTTAAGCAGGTGGGGGTTAGCCTGCTCACAAATCTTAGGTGGGGGTTACTTTTTTCAGGTGGGGGTTGGAGAGTTTATTTACTAGTTTTCTTATTTTGATTCAAAAACTTTCTTTCAACCCTGCTCATCATAAACATATACATTGACAGTAAAAATCTATTTCTTCCCAAGTCTAATAATTATAACAAAAGATGTATGAAGTATAAAAAGCATAGAAATTATTTTCAAGTGATTAACCTTGCTTACCCTCAAAATTGTTAAAACAGTCAAAAACCTTTTTCAGGTGGGGGTTGGAAACTTTTCAGAATTTAGGTGGGGGTGGTCCAAGAAGGTGGGGGTTGGGTCGGTAGCATTTTTCAGGTGGGGGTTACCCTATGCAGGTGGGGGTGACTTTATTCAGGTGGGGGTTGGAGGGGTGCTGCCCACTATGGGTCTCTCGTCCTCCCTAGGAAATATCTTTTGACGAAAGGGATTATTTCTAAAGCTACAGGCTTGATAATGAGACAGGGTACAATATGAAGACATAATTTTCCGTTCGTTCATATGTTGTTCATTCTCTCGGGGGTCTCTCTCACATCCCCTGGCTTAAGTCATCTCTGAGACAGGGGTACAAATATTTCTGCAAGCGGAAATTGAAAAAAGGGGTAAGAAAGTATGACACGGTGGAGCCCCTTCCTAGTGGAACAATTGATAATAAACAATCGGCCCGGTGAGAAGCCCAGACATTCGAGAACTCAATCTCGAACTGAAAAATATTTATTTTCTATATTCCTTACCGTTTCATTGTCCTTCATTTTTCCAAAGGGCATAAAAATTCTCACCGGGCACTGAGAGAGACGGTGTTATAAAGTATTTTCTTTCGCTAAGAAAGAATAAAAAGTACATTTTCCAAGTAAGGGCCTAAAAAGTTTGCTGCCAACTACAAGTATACTATGCATCTGAGCATTCAATACCATATAAAATTAATTCTGTCTCATGTCTTTGTGTTCATGGCGATCCCACGCTGGTTCTGGATTCATTAAAGTGCCACCATAATACCCCTGTCTCAGTGACTCAGTTAAGTTTTGAAATCGACCATCGGAGTGGCTATGAAACAAGTAAAACGTCACACCCACCGGGTCTGTATTTGTGAGCAAAAAAACTTTTCGCCGGAGTACGGAAAATTCACTTTTAAGCATTGTTCCTAGAATTCATTAATAATTTTTTTTTACGATTTTCACTGGGTTGACCTAGTTGTAGTAGAGGTGTCAAAATACCGACAGTACTCCAAACAGCCACAACCTTTGATTCAAATACTTTTGCTTGCTTCGTTTTTGCATTGTTGGAATCTTCTTCAAATTCTGCGTCGATCGGTAGGTGATTTGTAGGCACTTAAAGCAGAACGAAGGTCACCGGAGCCTCTGAAAGTCAAACTTTCGATGAAATTCAATGAGGTCAAATTTCTGAAAATGACTTGGCAGTGAACAAGTGAATTAGGTCATTTTTTGTATTTTTTTTCACTGGTTTCCATCGGGACGATCCGTTCACTGATACAGGGGTGTATCATACGTTTTCTCTTATCAATTTGTCGATAAATCTTAGAGTCAACCAGAGCGTTATTGATAATCTTCTCCCGTCTCTCAAGTATCTGAGATTGTTCAGTACAACCTGAATAATAACGGGAAAACAAAAATATACGATGATCGGGTTAATTTCTCTACTCTTTTTATCGGCTCAGCTATCACACCCAGTATCACTACGAAACTGGAAAAAAGTTAGCTTTTCACGGGGCATTAGTAGCAGTCGAGTGATACTTGAGACAGGGGTATTTAATGGATGCTAAACGTCAAAACAACATTCATTTATAACGCCCATAAAACAACGGGATATGTACACTGGGTTTTTTCAGGCGAAGTTTCTATTAACCTAACCCAGCCTGTGCTAGATTCTTCTAGGGTAAAAAAGAAATACGCACCTGCTGAGTGTGATAGTTTTCTGCTTTTAGATTCAATGCTATCTTTCGTAACCGCGGAATATAACGACCATACAACATGTGTTTGATGACATCGATCGATGCTTTGATGAAAATTTGATTTTCGTAAGTGGTCCAGTTTTTCTAATGCTCTTCTTTTTTATTCATTTATTTACTTCACCCTTTTCATTTTCCTCTGGAACGAAACGCAAGCGTCAAATTAAAAAAACAACTTGGATTTAGCTAATGTAGTCAGACCTTTCAGAACCGTTTCATTTTCTTACATCGCACTTTCTATCATGAATTCAACTATACTTTTAATAGCGCACACTAATTAAAATTTTATTATCAATGATACTAAACGTACTACCCAAATAGATATCCCGTAGGTATTACACTTTTATGACACTTGTAATTTTTGAAAAATGGTATTGCTTCACCACAAAATATAGAGTGTTTGTTTGTTACGAATTACGGCCCGTCAAATGCTATCCACTTCACCCCGAAACGAGTGACTCGATTTTCTTGTATTCGATTGAAGATTGTTCCTCGTAGAAGAAACTTTTGAAAATGAAATTTTCTACACTCGCGAATTAGACCCTATTCGTCAAGTTCTACGGTTTTATATTAACCCTAGTTTCGTCGGAAAGATACAATTGGCCCATAACCTTCCAATTCTATCCGAGTCATCCCGCCTTACAGTATTCTAAACTTTCTATCTATTTGGTTTGTCCATCGATTGTTTTCTTCTCCGGAGCTCAAATCTAAATGATTTTTATGATTATTTTGTCTGCCGGGGCAGATTTAAAAACGGAGCTCTCAAAGCCAAAAGTGACCTGTTGAAGGCATTTTATTCTCATCCAAAATGCGTTATCCTGAGTGGTTTTAACAAAAGCGCCAAATTAAACGGTGCCCGTCCACCAGTAACGAAAATAAAGCCTGGGATACACGGGAACGAAGTTGATCTATCGCTACGATTAAAAAAAACGTGCCGCTCAAAAACAAAGAAAACGATAGATTCAATCCGTTGCCTTAAATACGGCACATATCTTAAACGCTTCATATATATTCTTGTTGGAAAATATTGAAGATTCCACTCTAGTCCTTCAGGCTTTAAGCTCAATAGATTTGAGGATAGATTTGATTTGATCAGAGGTAGAGTGAACTGAAGATCGCATGGCCCGCACATTCACGCAATTAAATGACACAATCAAAATCGCAATTCGGCGGTCAAGTTTATCAAGGTAATCGAAGGTAATTGAAAGTAATCGAACGATAATCGAAAGTAATCGAAAGATAATCGAAATAATCGAAAGATAATCGAACACTAATCGAAGGTAATCGAATTAATCGAATTAATTGAGAAAAACATTGGAAATTTCGATTAATGCGATAAGCATTCGATAACTTCGATAATCGAAGACTAATCGAAACGATTAATCTTCGATTAGTTTCGATGAATTCGATTAAAAATCGAATTCGATTACCTTCGATTGGTTACGCCTGGAAATGAGTAATAAGTTTAAATGACTTTGAAGTTTGTTTATTTTGGACTTTTTCGATATTTTCAAGTTTTATTTTTGATCAAGCCTGAAGCAAAAGCATTTTTTCTGTGATAGCATTTGGTAATGAGTGAATCTATTCTGTTCTAAAATTATGTACTAATAATAGCTTCTCCTAGTTTTTGCACATCAATTATATTCAGATAATATTGTTTCAGATTGATTTTGCTAGCTTTATTGGGTTTGTTTTTATTTTATTGTCAGTTTTTAGTCATTTTCTATTTTAGCATATGACATTTTTTGTATTGTGTTGAAGAAAGAGTATTTCAAAAATGAGTTTTTTTGAAGTTTCTCTTAGTACCCTGTTTGTGTGGGAGGGGGTGGGTTCCCCTTTAAACAGCTTTAAACTCAAATTTGTCAGATTGGTATTGGTACTAAATTAGGGGGTGGGTCCCATGATAATTTGTCAAATTCAAAAAGTCATGTTGGTATCGATACCAAATTAAGGGGGTGGGTCCCCCTTTTTCTGAAAATTATGATTTTCAAGTTGGTATCGATACCAAAATAAGGGGTGGGTCCCCCCTTTTTCTGAAAATTATGATTTTCAATTTGGTATCGATACCAATTTTGGGGTGGTGGTGTTAACTTAGCTCAAAAGGTCAAAAGTCAGGTTTTTGGGCTATGGGTTGGTATTATAAATGTTGACCCCCCCCCCTGTCGTTTTTTTGGCATTTTCAAAAAAGCTAAATTTTGATTGGGGTAACTTGGAGGTCCGAAATTTTCACAGGATGTTAGTAGTGATGATAGGACCCCAAAAAGTTCTTTTCCCAAAATTCTAGCTGTTGTAGGGGCCAGTTAGGAGCAAATTTTAGCATTTGTATATGTGTTTCGGAAAATGATATAAATCAGAGCTAAATACCCAGGAAGTTGTCTATCTGACCAATGATTCTCATAGAGGGATGGCAATTAAAGCAGCCTATTGTTAAAAGGCCCACATTTTCCTATTGTGGGGCCCTTTTTAGAGCACTTTTTTAGCACCTATTTCCCCATTGACAATCAGTTAGTCACACTAGCGCCCCGCCAAAATGTGTATCAAAGATTAATGCTGCGAAAGCGCTATATCTTTTACTTGACTCTCAAGCAAAAAAATGCGTCGCAAAACTTCTAAAGGGATTCATGAAAAAATAACCCGGCGCTTTTTAATGAAATTAACATTTTCAAAATCTTTGAGAAACTGCCTAAAATTTGAGCCATAGATGAAAAAATTTGAGCCAAGCCAACCTTGAAAACTAATTTGAAGATCAACTTCACAAGAAAAAGATCTACGGAGGAGGCGGAACCCACCTAGATCCGCGCACCGCCGGATAGGCTATTTCCCGGAAATTTTGCCAGACCTCAAACAATGACCCATTTACATGTGCGGAATTATTTTTACTTTATCGTATAAACATCATAAAAATCAAAGTGCTGTCTCGGGAATTGAATGACAAAATTTGGTTGGTTGATATTTGGCTGCTGCACGTTTTATTTTGTTTCAAACTTTCAAGTTTTAATTAATTGTCTTGCGAACTTGATTCAGGTAACTCTCATCCTTGTTGTGCAAATACATCCTGTAGATGACTGATGTTGTTTTTTCTGAAAGCTAGATTTCCTAGTGTGACTAACTGACAATAAGTGCCAAGACAGGCTTTGATTGGGTATAAGACTTCAATAACTTCTTTTGAAATAGTTGAATAATCAAGTTATTAACACCAATATAACACTTGAGCTGTTAAAGGGCCCGTTTGGAGCTAAATTTAACATTTTTCCATTAAAAATACTGCAGCAGAATTACTAGTATGTTTCTAAACACCTAATTAAAAGGCTGGAGTGGGTGTAAAACCTTCATAACTTCCTTTGAAGTAGTTTAATAATCAAGTTATTAACACCAATAAAACATTTGAGCTGTTAAAGGGCCCGTTTGGAGCTAAATTTAGCATTTTCCACTGGAAATACTGCAATTTATTCTGCTTCTCTTACTAAAATTAACTTTACACCTAGTCTAATTTTTGCTAAATTCAGCTCATTTTGAGACCTAGGAACATAAAATAACCTCATGAAGTTTGTTCAATTAATGAACTTGTTACTTAAAATATCACTTACTGTACTTACATAATTTATTTATGATATAACACCCCTTTCTTAAATAAATGGCCTCTTAAAATCCTTTATGTTTGCCGCAAGAAGGGAGAAAAATTGAATTTGACCCCCGGTTTTTTCTCTCTTTTTCTAGCCGTTTCCCGCGTGTTAGTGTAGACACAACTTTAATCCTGGGAAATGAATCGTTTTCATTGGTCTAAAATCACGGATGGTCACGTGACCAGAATTTTTATCCAGGGAAATGCCGTGGCGGCAATGTTTTGCTTTAGTGAGATTGACCATTTTGTTGTTTTGATTTGAGCGGGCGGAATTTCTGTACAAACCAAAATATGGCTTCGTTGGAATACCGGTTGAAACACTTGTGTAGGATTTAATTTTAAACAACAACATACCGGGATGTGAAGTCGGGTATAAACTTGCATCAGTGGAGGCTAACATGCAATGGCCCTCAAATGACCGACCAATCATAGCAGGAAAATTTCAAAACAAATGAACTACGCAGCTTTGCTCGCAGCTCTACTCTACCATTTTTATTGTTTTGGTTTAAATTTGTATTTTAAGGACCAGACAGATCAGTCATTTGAGGGCCATGCATGTTAGCCTCCACTGATGCAAGTTACCCGACTTTACGGTAATAAATAGAAATTTTAAACAAAAGACAGGTGAGGATTATACTCTATATAAGAGAATACCCAAATAAGAGGATTAGGCGGCAATCACAAATATCTTCGTTATGCGTCGCCCGACCGACTCTCGAAAATTGAGTTAAATTGAGTCGGTGAGTCGGTAAATTTGTCGGACTTTTTCTGTCGATCAGTCAGGGCCTCCTTTCACTTTTTCGATATTACGCAAACAGCAGTGTGCGCTAAATTATTTCGCGTTCGATTTCAAGCAAAGGTCTTAGCAACAGGGCGTGCGTACACAGCAACGGGGCTGGGTAGAAAAATCTAAACATAGAATTCAGAAAAAATACCGACATTGTATAGAGCACGAAAAAATACCCCCTTACTATGTTTAGTTTGTTCTACCTTGGATTAGAACTGAAAATATCTTCAAATAACCTTTGTCCGCTATCAGCCCGCGCGGTAATTTTTGCCCGCTTCAATTCTTAGATAATGAATAAGAGAGGTGTGCTTAGCTAAGTCGTGCTCGCGGGCGATAAATTTATGTTTACTTATCTTGTATATTTTAGTGGTATTTATCCAATAAAAAGGATGTTGAAAAAATATGCACGGCATTGATTATGACATCATTAAATATGTCAATGCCGATTCAACTCCCGTTAAAGAAAATAATTTGTAAATAGTTCTTTTTATCGTGAAATTTAGAAATACCAACAAAAAAAGAATCAAATTTAATATTTGTTTCCTATCTAGATTATATTAGCGCTAGAGTACGGTAAATTTTTACGAAAAATATTTCGCGATGGCGGTACGCCCAATCGCGTCCACGGGAAAGTTCCAATTTTTAATTATCGGGAAATCGGGGAAACCGGTTCAACACGTGGATAAAAAATGTACGGAATGAAACCTGACAGAAGCTTTTCAAGCAGATTTATTCAGATAAAGCTATAAGAGGTTCATTACTTGTGGATATATATAACTATATAACCAAAAACGAAAGTTGTTGGGAAGGAAAGAGTAAACGCGAGACAGAAGGTTTGGTTGTGTTGACCAGGTATGTTTTTATTCTTATAAAAGACCAAGGAGGCCTAAGGAAACGTCATCGACAGAAAAAGTCCGACAAATTCACCGACTTAATTCTACTCAATTTTGGAGAGTCGGTCGGGCGACGCGAAACGAAGATATTTGTGATTGTCGACTTAGTAGGTTAAAATTATTTGCGCGATATGAAAATACGACAAAACATCTGACAAAACATAGGCATTTAAAATAAAAAGAATGTTTAAAGCACAACTGATTGGCTTGGGTTTCAAAACTCTAATGTTTCATCAAACAGTCTAGACTTAAACTCCTAGGTATATCAGGATTAGAAGCTAGGCTAGTTTTACCTTTTTTATACTTTCCTTCAGGTTGACGTATCATTTTTTATTGGTTCAATCGAAATATTTGGAAAACTTTCTTGTTTTTTTTTTTGCACAAACCCCTGTAACTATGGGCGAGCACCCCGTTGCTAAGATGTTGCCTCGAAATTGAAAGTGAGACAGGGTGAGACCACTGAAAATGAAAGTAAAATCAGTCCGCACTCCAAATCTTGTAATCTTGATATAGGAGTTTAACCATAGACTAGGCAAGTCTTACCCCTTTTATCTTTTGGTTTTGCCTTTTTTGTATCAATACAATGCTGACAAGTTGACACAACACATTGTCATTGACAAATAATCCCTGTGAGAAGTTTATATCAAAATCTGCAACAAAAACGAAAGTGGTCTCTTCTACTGATTGCTTTGTGGCGCTCCTTGGCTTCTCAGACTATTTATTTGATTTCCACCAATAAGATTGCCGTATTTCACACAGCCCTTCTTTTTGGCACCTGTGGCCTTTCAGTGCCTTGCTCGGCGGACGGCTGTAAAAACTCACCCTTCATAACACCCCTTTATTGCTTTTTATTTAGCCTTAAATTTGTGTTAAAACAGGTTAAAAATACTTAAATGAATACGTTAATGAAATTCAATATTATGTACTACTTGTATCTCTTACAAAATGAGATAGTTTTATCATTTGTAGCACCCCTGTATATGGATCATTCTATTGTGGGCGCAAAATAAGGCGGAAACTAAGTTGCGCCCTCGGGGGCAAGATTGCCACCTCATCGTTCTATGAGAACACGAGCTCGTCATATTTTTGATATTCTTTGAAGGAAGAACCCCAACCATTTTTTGTGACCTAAGCTGCCTAACTATAGCCTATCATTTGAAAAAACTTAATTTGCTCCCGATCACTTCGTGGAATTTTGAAAGCCTTGGACTTTTTCTTAATAAACTTGTATACCTCACAGGCGCAATGAAAAACCCAAACTATTTTATTTTTAGGTTGTTTTTTTTTTATGCAAGCTGGGTTTTGTACAATTTCTGTACATTAAGATTTTCTATATTTTCCCTGCTGCTAAAGGCTCAAAAAATATTATGAAAAACAAAACTCACAAAAA
Source organism: Clytia hemisphaerica (assembly GCF_902728285.1). NCBI lineage: Eukaryota > Metazoa > Cnidaria > Hydrozoa > Leptothecata > Clytiidae > Clytia > Clytia hemisphaerica. The sequence continues at coordinate 224,047 of NW_027103758.1, read as the reverse complement.
GTACAAACAATTGACATAATGGTCACAATGTGGCCATTAATCAAAAAGTTTACTAAAAAATCCTAAACCTCCATTTCTTATTTGACCCCCTACACTTCCACCCCCCCCCCCACAGTTATTTTGGGAAATATTGGTACCCCCTACAAAGGCCTCCCAAATATTTGGCATCCCCACTATTAAAAAAAGGGGTTGCAAACCCATGCTCTCACACTTTTAGATCTTTAATTTTAGTGCAGTACTAAAAAATCAACTCCAACATGCTTAAAAACGTATACAATGCTGTGTTCAAAAGGACATCCACTTTTGCCGCTACTATCCTAGTTGGTGCTTTTCTTTTCGAAAGAACATTTGATCCATTGATGGATGGTATCTGGGAACGTGCAAACCAAGGAAAATTATGGAAACATATTGAACCAAAGATTGCTGCAGCTTCAGAAGATTAGTTCAATCAAATTATACATATTTAAATTTTGTAAACACTTTTCATTTCACCTAGTATTGTAATGGTTTTAAAAAAAACGGAGTTGAAAATTTTCATTCTTGTTTTTATTTACCAGCTTTTTCTCCTGTTACCTCAAATAGAGACATTACATCCAGTTATTAGCCATATTATGTGGTGTACCAAACCAGGGCTAACTTACTATTACCTGAAGCATTCTAATTGACTTTTGAGAAAATATTTTGGTAAACATTATTCTCAAAATTGTTTTAAAATTAAATAAAAAAGATCACTTTTAAATTAAACACAACCATTTGGCTTTTTTTTAAGTCTTGTATATATTTTCAATCCATTGCTTATTTTCCAGATCAACATATTAAAGTAAATAAAAATTGATGCTGGTGTTTCCTTCAAAGTTTAGTCAACTGGTACGTACAGCCATGACAGAATCATCCATCGGTTCAGCTCTAGCAAGTGTTCGCAACAACATATCTAAAATCCATTCTGATTTTTGTAAAGTAAGTTATAAATTTTTATTCTCTCTTTGGTAGTTTTCAGTATTTTGTTGAGGGCTTTTAGACATCCAACTGTTTATAGAGTATGTTTTAGATGTTTAGATGATTTTAAGAATTTTGAGCCAAAAACTTAGATTGACATCCAGATAATTAGCTATGATTTTTTTGTAATTGTCAGTTTTAATAATTTATTTTGAAATGAATTTGAGCTTTGTCAGATTTTGCAAGTGTTTTCAGTCTAGTCAGGAAATTTCATTTTTCTTTTTGGTTTAGAAAATTTGAAGCCACGCAAGATCCAGAAGCCAGAGATCATGTTCTTGTCACAACACAGCGCAGAAAACATACCTTACGTCACAACCAAACATAACAGCCATGATAGTTTTTGGCTACTACCTGGTGTCAGTACCTCGCTTTTCTGTTTTGGATGTGCGATTGAAAACCTGGAGGATAAATCTGTATTGAATTACCGAAAGAAACATATTCTAACTGACTTGCTAGAGATTCTACTTACCAATAAGACTATATGGCAGCTTTTTGCAAGCAAAAATACAATCTATCGGCATGTGATTACTATTTTGCTCAATATCCTAATCGAGAACAGTGACAAGGAAATGGGGGAGTTAAGTTCAGAGCTATGTTTATTGATGACCAAGCGGACATCTCCTGAAAAGACTGCACCTCTTATCATGGATCAACTTTTAATCAAATCCAAAAGTCTCCCTAATCCAAGCTTCATGACTTTCTTGAAAACTCTCATTACCGCTGTACCGTCGGTTGTATTGAGTCTTTGTGACAACAAAGCCTTATTTGTAAATGAACTTCTCCAGTTTATATCAACCTGTAAAAATGATATGCATCAACTATCCTGGTCACTTCTCGCTTCTATACTAACTGCTGTTGTATCTGAACAAATACCATTATCTCAAAACGTTTTGAAACAAATTCTGAAAACAATTGTTGATTCTAACTCAACATCTATCACTACTGACATTGAAATCATGAAATGTTTACAACCTTACTTAAACATTAAGAGTGCTCAAACTTTATTACTTGAACACGAGTCTTCACATTTTACGACGGTATCGAATTCAGTTCTTGAGTTTATCAAGAAAATGTTACTGTGTAGCAGTGAGGAATGTAAACGGATTGCCATTTCATGTCTAACTGATATTGCCAGGATTGACGGTATCGACAGCTCGAATAACCAAGATGCAGAGTTTTCATCGCTTCTCAATTTCATCATACAAAAAGGGATAACTGAATATCTACTTGAACTTTTATCATCGTCTCAAAGTGCAGTCTTGTGCCAGCTGTTTCAATGTTTAGAGAAGTTGTCGCACTCAAAAAAATTTCATTCCCTTGGACACATGGTGTATGGATTCTCAGCTATTCTAAAAGCTGTTCACTCTACCGACGATCGAGCTTGCTGTATGCAAGGTTTAGTTTTGATCGATTTGATTCTTGAAGGGCGCTCTACCGAAGAAGTCAAAACAAATGTTACCGAATCGCAAATTGACGAACTTATTAACCTCGTTAAAAAATGTTTTACCTCAAGCGACGATAAAATCAAATCCAGTGCTTTCCGTTGCTTATGTACGTTCCTACAATCTTCAAAAACCATTTCATCAGCCAACCATGAAAAGATACTGAACTTATTTGAACTATCCTTCCAATACATGGAGCGAGAAATCTCAACATCACTTAATTCACAATTGAAGCAATACCAGATCGATCTTGTATCCTATACATACAAATCTGTCCTCATTCTATTGCATCACATCTCTAATAAAGAAATCACCAGCTCTGCAAGTTCAATCGATCAACAAAGTCAATCTGAACACACCAAGACCATAACAGACTTGTTATTTTTCATGTGTGATAAATACTTTATCCCCCAAGCAGTCTTGAAATTTCTACCTCGTCGGGATTTGAAATTCCAGGAAATCTTTTACCAAATGATTCTACACATCATGGAACTTGATGTAACCAAAGGAGAAATGCTTGCCAAGAAAATGTGCGAATCTTCTTTCATATCATTGGTCTACGATTTCAAAGTCGTTGCTGCTCGTTTATCCAATGATCCCAAATTAACATCAGTGCTTGGCAAACTACTCATGTATCTTTGTATGGCGATTGACAGATCAAATGTCCATCAATCGTTCGACGAGAATCTACTAAACAATATAACACATTTCAACACACCAATCCAGGAATGGAGACAACTTCTGGAGGACAACGATTCCACCGAAGACTACAAATCCAGCCAACGCACAGTACTTCTCATCCTTTTAGCATGTAGCCATATGGCTGGCTGTATATTAATTCCCCTACCCGTCTTGCAACCATTTCTCGAGAGAACAGCCATGAACCCTACTCTCCTTTTCTCATTCACGACATTGGGGAAACGATACTTTCTTTATCTATGTTGTCAAGTCGACATGTGTAATACGCAGCAATCGAGCCAATCGAATTCGACGTACCACAAACTGATATGGCAGATTTTCACCGATCAAAAAGAACATTTAGAACTGTTATTCCATAATTCGAACCTTTTTCTTGCTTGGTTACTTCGAATGAACATACCCAACAAGATATTCCAGTCGTTTATCGAAAGACACTTCGCCTCATCCGATCTCGATTCCTCAAATTTGACAACAGCTCTCGACCAATCAAGCACGTTATTCATTTTCGTTGAACGATCTATCAAACAGTTCAGCTCTTTCAACAATGAAACTGTCCAAACGAATCTTTCATGTTATTTAGAATCTCTATTGAGCAACAATATCGGCCATGAGAGATACGGCTACTTGAAACATCTCATCCATAAAGGTTTACTCTTTACTGAGGAATTCAATCACGTGGTCATTGCTGTTTTCATTAAACTTCTTAATACCATCTCCACTCATTCAGATTCCCAAATCTCTGACGAAGAACTCAAACTGTTCTGCCGTATCATCGAATACATCCGCGAAGACGCTGTTCCTACTCTTCTAATCGAAGCACTCAAATACAGTTATCTGATTTTGACCAGATCCATTAAACTGCAGGATATGAAACCAATATCAATCGCTGTAAAGAATAACACCATCTTTTCCACGTTTTCAAAGCTCTTCTTCAACAACGAAAAAGTTCTTCAAACATCAAAAACCACTCTCTTACTGGAACGTCTCTATTCATCGATCGTGTTGATGACATCCCAATTAATGCTATGTTCGCACATGTTCGCTACCAAACCTCCCAACCCAACGGTCGTCAACAAAACCTTACTCATTGAGCTGTTCTCTTGTACCAACTTGCCAATTTTACAGTTATCACTCACCAAATTTTGGAACTATATTTTCCAGTTAGGCGATCAAAACGATATGATTCGATTCCTCGATTCAGAAAACAATGAATGTAATCTATCGGAAAACGATTACCAATTACTGTTGATTATTCTAGAGAACATAGTAGGCCACCAGGAACCTCTCCTAGGCTACGGAGCTGTCTACTGTCTATTAAGTATGATCAAGAACTTACCTGTGACCAGAGATTACTTCTTTTCGTCACCCTGGACGCAAATACTGTACGATACACACTGCGATTCAACATCGGAAACCACCAACGCCTTAATGGTAACCCTTCACCATTTATCTGTTTATAATAAAGAGACTTCTCCGTTAAACAATGCTCAAAACGCTCTTGATTCACTTGCCAATACCACACAAATCATGGAAAAACCAGAATCTCAAAAACTTGGTGCAGAACTTGTGTTGGTACTTTTGAACTATGTTCGTGAGATCTTGGACCAATATCTTCATCAGATGGAGTACGATCATTTGAAGCGATTCAAAGGTGATTTGAAAAATCTGGATAAATTCTGGAAAAGTCGAGAAACACAGACATCATTAGAATTCATTGATATATTTGGTTTGTTTTTCTCCAGTGATGTACGTTCAATCGATGTTTCGAGCTCTATCATTGAGATGAGGAAATTGTTGGAAAAACGGATAACTGAAATTGATGATGATGAAACCGAATCGGATGATGGAGACTAATCCCGATTTCCCCGATTCTGGTTCAGGATTTATTTTTAATTTTCCTCCTTTTCAAACTGTTTGATAACTTTTGAGATCATTAACTATACCATCTATATCATCCTAAGGGTTTTTGATGCGCAAGCTAAAGCGGCGTTTGCGACGACGGGAACCGTCTAGTTATTTTCTAAAAGTTTGGAATTAACTTCAGAAAGCTAGTATTGAAAGAAATCTTTGCGGCTTTGCAGCTTTGTAGGTCGATGTTAAAGTATAAACGGGTCTTAAAATATTTTGCGTCTTTAGCCACAGTCCATTATGAGTCAATTTACTTTTTACTACAGTTATTTTTCAGTATTTTTCTTGGTATTTTTAACATTTTTTCAATAGTTTTTCATTGTTACGTTACCAGTTTGAACTTAATGAATGCGTTTCTTGAAAAGTAGATACACTGAGGAAAATTCTTATTTTCAGTTGAAGGCAGCAAGTTGTTTGTTGTAGGATTCGAATCCGTTGTAGAAAGAAACCTATAATCTTTAACGTTAAGATTTAAAAACCCTAGACTTTTTTCTATAGTCCTTACTTTTTCTTTCATTTAGTACGAATTTATTGATTATCAAAAGTTAGATTGTTCTATGTAATGTTTAATAAGATTTTAAAGTTTAAAAGCATTTAGAAACATTTAGAAACTCAACAAAAATCAACGTACTGTATCTCGTTGCTCACTGCTGCAACCTTTCTCTCTACTTCTAACTCTAATTTTGAAATTTTCGGTCCAAATCCCAACTCCGGTTTATATATACGACTTTAAAATTAAACACTTTATACCTGAGTGTAGGATTGCTCTCAATTTTTCCTTTTTAAGTTTTGGCCAGAGAGAATAATTGAACCTCCTGCTAGAATTAAATCATAAATTGATTTTAAACTTGATTTTTTCAAGTAAATTCAATGAATTTTCTGAAAAGTGTTTATCTATCCTTTAGAACAATAGATTTTGCTATTTTTGAAAACAACTTTTCACTTTTTTTAGCAATCTCTATTGTTGGTTAAACTGGTTACAGTATTAATGGCTGTTCTTTTAGAGTACTGGAATTGAGTCAAAGGAGAACTACCTTGTTTGATAGCTGTCAGCAAAACAACTTTTCACTTTTTTAGCAACCTCTATTGCTGGTTAAACTGGTTACAATAATATTAATGGCTGTTTTTTTAGAATGTTGGTCTTGAGTCAAAAGAGTTACCATGTTTGATTGCTGTCAGCAAAACAAAACCATCGACAATGATTGAAGATGCACATGCTAATGGTCAAAGAGATTTCGGTGAGAACTATGTATGTTTTATTATATATTGTGTGCAGTGACTATAGAGGGTCAGTATTTTAAATTCTCAGATTCAGCTGAGCTAAAATCTTACAATCTATATCTGTTTATACATTTTTTTAATAAGCAACCGATTTACTAAGGGTCCAGCCTTGAAGCTGAGCATGAACTGGGAAAGCAACCAAAAATGTACATGAAAAAGAGGCATTTTCAGCATTACCTTATTGGCCCTTTTTACGCCACGAGCCCAAAAATAACGGCAATAAGGGCCGATAAGGTATTTGGCATCAAAATGTGTACCGATGGTATTTGAATACCTAATTTGAGGCGGTATTTTGGACATAAAACGAGCCAAAAGCCAAAAGTTTTGAAGTTGATTGACATTTTTAGCTTAAAACTCATAAGCAATTTCTTGGCTGAAATCCGGAAAATCCTTAGCAACTCCAGCCCTGAGCCGAAAATTGGGATTGCTTGTAAAAAAAGGTGTATATCTTAAAAAATTTGTGGCAGCCTTTAGACTTTGCCTGATTATGTGATCCTTTGGTGTATATGGGTTGCTTTTCATGTTTCGGAAATTCAAAAATTTGGGCCATTGAGCCTCTGGTACAACTGGACAAATACTGAATATGCGCCAAGTTCGGTGCGCACGTTCGACGATTCATTTCTAGTCATTTTAAAATAATGGTCGTTTTACTTGTGTTAATGGGTAATTATAATGAAAACTGTTTTAAAGCATTACTAAAGCCTGCTTATTCTTTAACCCAGCAAAATTAGTATTTAAAAATAGTGATTCGAGAATTTCGGATTTTTTGTTTTTTAAATTTCGAAACTTTTTTATTCTTCAATACCATAGGTACAAGAATTAATTGAAACTTTTTTATTCTTCAATACCATCAGGGGGTGAAAATAGAAGGGACCCTTACACTGCTTTTTTCCGGTCAAGTGTATGTAACCCCCATTGTTTGAGTTGATAATGTTATTGTTCTATAAACAGCCAATCAAAAGCCAAGAAGAAAATAAATAAGCCAATCAGCGAGCAGGGATAAATTTTTCAAAATGGTAGATTTCACTTTCGTTTTCAGTTAGGCGGCTTATGGATCTGAGCAAATCTGAGCACTATAAGAAAAATAAACAGATTTAGCAAAGAAGAAGCTGAGGAATCATGGGCGGATCTAGGATTTTGAGGGTACCATGCAAAAACTATACCTTTTTATCAGGTTTACATTAAAATTTTAGTCGGAATTAGTATGAAAAGTGTGTCCTTTGCTTTCTCTCATAAAAACCATTAATTTTCAGTACAGTAATTTAAACAAAATCGTTCTTTTCTCTGTATAATATAATAACAAGACCAAATAAAAGAGAAACCATATAAAATAAAATATTGCAAACAGCAAAAGAGCAAAACAAATTTGAGAGTTTTATCTATTACTGTACTTTGTATAACAAGAAAAGTGTGTAAAGAGGGCAGTATAGAGTGAGAAAGATCTTCTTTCAAATTTGTTTTTTTTAAATATTTGAAGTCATAAAATATTTTCCATGAATTACATTTTAAAGATATTACATATATACCTACAAATATATTACAAACAATCCCACCAAATAGAAATTCTTGTTGATACAAAAAAATATTTTGTCTGTTTTGAAATTTATTTTGCAATCTTGAATTCCAAGAGTTCCATACAAAAAAATGTCATTTAACTGTAAATCCCATGTTGTAATTTGATCAGTGTCCATTAGGCTCAATCTCGCTGTCTCAGTCCACAGTGGGATTGAATTGTATGCAAAGTTTTACGACTACGCAAATGAAAATAATATAATACACATCCTGAATTCAAAACTAGGGGTGGAGAATTCATACCGTGATTGACTGCAATAATCTTGAGGACCCTCATATTGTTTTTTGTATATGTAATTTTTTTATGAACTTCAGAATTCAGTTCTATAAAAACATCCATTATTGGCATTAATTTTCAAGCCAGCACATAAATAATGTCTTCTGCAACCTCATCCTTGAAGCATGACCTTTGATGTGTTTGTACCCTTCGTGTATCCTATTTGCTATTAAACATCGAGCTGTCAGTAAAGTGTTCAACGAAGCCAAGACCAAAACCAAAACAAAGCTAAGTGAGCAACTATCAAAAGAAATCTCCTGATGGTCAACCTCCTGGTTGTTGTTGGGGTTTCGATTATGTACTACTTGCTCATTTTCTCCATAGCATTGTTCTTGAAACTGATAGAATTCCAGATAAAAAACCCAACGCTTCTTTCAACTCTTCTGGCAGTATGCTGATGTGAGTGTTATTGTTTTCCATTTCCAAATTATAAACATATAATTTCCATAAAAAAATCTGATCTTGTTGTTTCACAACTAAAGTCAGGTCGATATTTGATGACTCCCTCTCCCTGACCCTGACGAAGGAGTGATTTTCCAAATGAGGAACATACAAAAAACCAAATTTCTCTGCAGCCTCTCTGATGTGGTTGATTGAGAATTTTCTTATTTCAGAAACTGAATAATTATTTGCTAAACTAAACAGTTCTCAATTGTGTGGTTGTCAAACAAAACCATTGACTGAATTTGATAGTCTTTTTTGTGGTCCATTTTTCTCAATTTTTTCACACAATTACAGCACAAGTATTCAGGATCCTTGGACTTTTCATCATCAGCAATATCATAATCAAATAAAGTTTTAATTTTAATTTTAAATTCTGAGATGTGTTTAGCATTTCTATAGTTTGCTTGATATTTAATCTTTGATGCACAAAGTCTGCAAATCTTATCGAGTATTTCATAATGATTCTCCATCGATCCCAGAGATTCTAACACAATTCAAAAATTAAACGACCATGAAACAAACAACGACATTTTAAAGGATAAGCCACTTTCAAGGCTGCACCACGACATATTACTCTGCTTTCCAGCTAGATTCTGGTTTCTTGATCTAATTTTTGCTTTATTATTACACGTGATCGTGTTATAATAGAGTGGGGAAAAGATCGGGAGAAAATAAAAACCACGTGATAATCAAAATTAGAAGATACGCAACGTTGTCTGAAAACAGAAATAAAATGGCTGACAACATGACATTTGATAGTGACTTCAACTACCATGAGGTTTAAGCTAAGGTCTTTTGAGGTCTCAAAAAAGGCAAAAATCCTTTGGTACCAATCGAAAGAGGAATAAATTTGGCATCTATATCTTAAAGGGTTTTAAAATTGGTGTTGATCTTGTTGAGATATTAAGCTCTAAAGTCACTTCAAAATTATCTCTGTTTTTAGCTAACCTTCGTTTACTACTTGTTCAATGAAGCATGACGAGTGAAAAGCTTTATGGCTTAGAGAACAAGAGTATATAAGAAGCTTGTGTGCAAAAAGACAGGATCTAAAAGCATGTATTTCTCGAGAAATCAACCGATATTTGAGGGAGGGAAATTTCAAAATTCATCAAATCGGCCGCCATTTTTAATTTGTTCGGGTTATAGACATAAGATACCATTGAAACCCGCGAAATAATAGCCAAAACAAAAGAAAATGTCACTTTAAATTTTGCGCAAGCGTCCCTTCTATTTTCACCCCCTGATACCATAGGTACAAGAATTAATTTCGAAACTTTTTTATTCTTCAATACCATAGGTACAAGAATTAATTTCGAAACTTTTTTATTCTTCAATACCATAGGTACAAGAATTAATTTCGAAACTTTTTTATTCTTCAATACCATAGGTACAAGAATTAATTTCGAAACTTTTTTATGTATTCTTCAATACCATAGGTACAAGAATTAATTTCGAAACTTTTTTATTCTTCAATACCATAGGTACAAGAATTAATTTCGAAACTTTTTTATTCTTCAATACCATAGGTACAAGAATTAATTTCGAAACTTTTTTATTCTTCAATACCATAGGTACAAGAATTAATTTCGAAACTTTTTTATTCTTCAATACCATAGGTACAAGAATTAATTACGAAACTTTTTTATTCTTCAATACCATAGGTACAAAAATTAATTTCGAAACTTTTTTATTCTTCAATACCATAGGTACAAGAATTATATTTCGGAACTTTTTTATTCTTCAATACCATAGGTACAAGAATTAATTTCGAAACTTTTTTATTCTCCAATACCATAGGTACAAGAATTATATTTCGGAACTTTTTTATTCTTCAATACCATAGTTACAAGAATTAATTTCGAAACTTTTTTATTCTTCAATACCATAGGCACAAGAATTAATTTCGAAACTTTTTTATTCTTCAATACCATAGGTACAAGAATTAATTTCGAAACTTTTTTATTCTTCAATACCATAGGTACAAGAATTATATTTCGGAACTTTTTTATTCTTCAATACCATAGGTACAAGAATTAATTACGAAACTTTTTTATTCTTCAATACCATAGGTACAAGAATTAATTTCGAAACTTTTTTATTCTTCAATACCATAGGTACAAGAATTATATTTCGGAACTTTTTTATTCTTCAATACCATAGGTACAAGAATTAATTTCGAAACTTTTTTATTCTTCAATACCATAGGTACAAGAATTAATTTCGAAACTTTTTTATTCTTCAATACCATAGGTACAAGAATTATATTTCGGAACTTTTTTATTCTTCAATACCATAGGTACAAGAATTAATTTCGAAACTTTTTTATTCTTCAATACCATAGGTACAAGAATTAATTTCGAAACTTTTTTATTCTTCAATACCATAGGTACAAGAATTAATTTCGAAACTTTTTTATTCTTCAATACCATAGGTACAAGAATTAATTTCGAAACTTTTTTATTCTTCAATACCATAGGTACAAGAATTAATTTCGAAACTTTTTTATTCTTCAATACCATAGGTACAAGAATTAATTTCGAAACTTTTTTATTCTTCAATACCATAGGTACAAGAATTATATTTCGGAACTTTTTTATTCTTCAATACCATAGGTACAAGAATTAATTACGAAACTTTTTTATTCTTCAATACCATAGGTACAAGAATTAATTTCGAAACTTTTTTATTCTTCAATACCATAGGTACAAGAATTAATTTCGAAACTTTTTTATTCTTCAATACCATAGGTACAAGAATTAATTTCGAAACTTTTTGGACCTACCGCGGGAGGTCCTTTAATTTGACCGTTGTCCGTTCGTCTGTTACAAGCTTTTCTCGGGATTGGCTCATTATTTTTTTGGACCTACCTCCGGGTGCCCCGGTGGAGGTCCTATAAATTAACCCATGTCCGTTCGTTCGTTCGTTCGTTCGTTTGTTCGTTCGTCCGTCCGTCTGTTACCAGCTTTTCTCAGGATTGGCTCATTAGTTTTTTTTGATTTTTGGCACAATGATGCAAAATGGTAATGCCCAAAATGTGACGGAGCCCGATTTTCGAAAAAAAATCATTTCCGGCCGAAAATGCCGGAAATATGCCGGAAAAACCGGTTTTTTGGCATTTTCTCAAGATTTCATCATTAGTTTTTTCTGATTTTTTGCAAAAAGATGCGTATTAGCAATGCTCAAAACTTGGCCGAGTCCAATTTTTGAGAAAAAATCTTTTCCGGTCGAAAATGCCGGAAATATGCCGGAAATCGCCATTTTTGCAGATTTTCAACGGACTTTTTCCTTACATTTCGTTGTTTTTTCACACAAAAACATTATTAATAGCAATGCCCACCATGAAGCATGGTTCAATCGTCAAAAGAACTGAGTTTTGAAGCCGGAACTTTCTAAAAATCGCCGGAGCAGCCCATTTTCGCCGGAAAAACGGTATTTCTTGATTTTCTCGAGCTGTACTTTATATTTTTTTTATGAAATTTTGCACACTGATGCAAAATGATAATACCTAAAATGTGACGGAGCCCGATTTTCGAAAAACATTTTTTTCCGGCCGAAAAAGCCGGAAATATGCCGGAAATACTGTTATTTTGGTATTTTCTCGAGATTTTATCATTAGATTTTTTGCACAAAGATGCGTATTAACAATGCTCAAAACATGGCCGAGTCCGATTTTTGAGAAAAAATTTTTTCCGGCGGAAAATGCCTGAAATATGCCAGAAATCGCCGTTTTCTGGGTTTTCATTGGGCTTTTTCCTTTTAAATGGTTGTTTTTTTCATTCAAACACATTATTAACAGCAATGCCCACCATCAAGCATGTTTCAATTGTCAATAAAATTGAATTTTGAAGACAGAACTATTTAAAAATCTCCGGAACAACCTATTTTCGTTGGAAAGACAGTATTTCTTGAATTTCTCTAGCTGTACTTTATATTTTTTTATGAAATTTTTCACACTCATGCAAAAAATGTGACGGAGCTCGATTTTCGAAAAACATTTTTTTCCGGCCGAAAATTCCGGAAATACGCCGGAAAAACCGGTTTTTTGACATTTCCTCGAATTTTCATCTTTTGTTTTTTCTGATTTTTTGCAGAGAGATGCGTATTTGCAATGCTCAAAACATGGCCGAGTTCGATTTTTGAGAAAAATTTCTTTTGGTGGAAAATGCCGGAAATCGCCGTTTTTGCAGATTTTCGTTGGATTTTTTCCTTATATTTCCAATTTTTTTCACACAAAAACATTATTGATAACAATGCTCACCATTAAGCATGATTCAATTGTCAATAAAACTGATTTTTGCGACCAGAACTTTCTATTTATTTTTTCCTTACAACCCTTTCCTCTCCCCCCATCAACAATCAATGATGAATTTATTGCGTTATGCATTTTCGCTAAACGCTATATTTTCTGACTGATTTTTTCATTTTTCTCCTCGCATTGCTATCTAACTTTCATCATCAGGTAGGTCCATTCAGCATCTAGCTTGTTTTAATTTTTTGCATAATGATACAAAATAGCAATGCCTGAAAAGTGACGGAGCCCGATTTTTGAAAAAAAATTTGGGGGAGCAAATTTGGGCCAAAAACTACCTAAAAATAAAGTTTTTTGGACTTTATGCAAAATTGCTTCATTAGTTTTTCCTGATTTTTGGCAGAAAGATAGAGTGTAAGGTACCCTAAAATGTGGCTGAAGTAATTTTTCTCGGAAATTTTTTTTTCGTTTTCAAATACGGATTTTCGAAAAATTTGGGCCAAAAACCACCTAAAAATAAGGTTTTTTGAACTTAGTGCAAAATTGCTTCATTAGTTTTTCCTGATTTTTGGCAGAAAGATAGAGTGCAAGGTACCCTAAAATGTGGCTGAAATAATTTTTCTCGGAAAATTTTTTTTCGTCGTAAAATACGGATTTTCGTTTTTTGGGGAAATTCCCTTTTACCATTTTCCTGTTAGCAGCTTTTCTCGGGATTGGCTTATTAGTTTTTTTTATTTTTTTGCACAAGGATATGAAATAGCAATGCCTAAAAAGTGACGGAGCCCGATTTTTTAAAAAAAATTTTTGGGGGCAAATTTGGGCCAAAAACTACCTAAAAATAAGGTTTTTTGGACTTTGTGCAATATTGCTTCATTAGTTTTTCCTGATTTTTTGGACAAAGATGAAGGGCAAGGTTCTCTAAAACGTGACTGAAGTAGTTTTTTTCGGAAAATTTATTTTGGTCGTAAAAATCGGATTTTCTTATTTGGGGAAATTCCCTTTTGCCATATTTAGGGAAAATGAGCATTTCTCGAGATTGGCTTGGTATTTGTTTCTTATTTTTTGTATAGTGATATAAAATGGTAATATGTAATGGTAATTTGGGTAGAAAAGTGCCTAATGTTTGTTTTTTTGACTTTTTTGACTAATTCGAGCTCTGATACTCACGGTAATCTATTCAAGCTGCTCACTACACTTTCTTATTCCCTTGCTATTTGTCCTATTTTTTTCTGATTTTGATCAACAGGTAGGTCCATTCAGCATGTTGCTTGTTTATTCTTCAATACCATAGGTACAAGAATTAATTTCGAAACTTTTTTATTCTTCAATACCATAGGTACAAGAATTAATTGAAAAAGCAAATGAATTCAACGTAAGTGTCTGTAAATTTTCATTTAGTTTAATCTTGTGTAATCTCGCTTTAGCCCCTTAACGTTGATGTGACGCCTTAGAATATTCTAAAACAGCGGACTATGCTTTGTCTTTGGTACACTTTGTTTCAAGACGTTCTTTTATACTCTTATAGCTTCTGTTGTTTGAGCAAACACTGTACTGTATTTTATAAACATTCCTTTTTTGTGTATTTTGCAGAATAAAGATGGTTATGGAGATATCAGGTGGCATTTCATTGGAAAACTTCAGCGAAATAAAGTCAACAATTTGTTAGGTAAGCATCCTTGAAACATTAAATTTAGCGACGGCTACATTTGCTTGTTTTTTGGTAAATTCGTTAATAAAAATGTTTTGTTCTTGATTCGTTTGTCAACCCTTGGGTTAAAAGGATTGGGCTTCGTTTTACCGTGATTGCTTGGCGTCAAATATATAAAAAAGGTTACATCAGGAGAAAGTTTGATTAGAATCATTTTCACTTTCAGGGGCACCAAACTTGGAATGTATCCAGACAGTCGAAAGTATCAAGCTAGCCACAGCCATCAACAGTTCGTGTCAGAAGAAATTGCAACCAGACGCTAAACTCAAAGTGTTTGCTCAAGTCAACAGTAGTGGTGAAGAAGGTATGAAGAAAAAACATCTAATAACAACTTTTCACTATTGCACAAATGGACACAGGGAAAAGACGAATAAATCATCCGGTTGGAACGTGGATGATTTTCCTACCCGAGTGAAATTCTGCATGTTCCAAGGAATGAAATGCATTTTATACACCTAGTTGATTCACTTTCTACTGTGGAAAAATTCTACTGTACTCGTAGACTGCATTCACTATTGGACTTGTGCTACCATAATACCTCTTTAAAAGAATGTCAGACTTAAATATTCAATCATTTTGATTCAAACATTTTACGTTATTTTCGGACTTTTCTTGAAAATCTTGGATAACAAAAAAGACTTCAGTGGTCTACGAGTGAACTACAGTACTTGATACTCCTTGAAAAAGGAGGTCAACTAAATCTTTTCAACTTTCGTTTTTAAGCAAAATCTGGTTGTGAACCGAGCGAATGTTCAGAGCTGGTACGTCACATCATAACCCAATGTGATTGTCTTCATTTCGAAGGTCTAATGACAATCGGATCTTTCTCGCATGATTATTCAGCGGGACCGAATCCTGATTTCGAGGTAAGTTTTCTTTTCGACTTTTGCATCAGTAAAGTCAGCCTCATTCAATTAGAGTTTCTACCTTGACGATACCGTTAAAATTGCCATTCGCTACTATCAAGGATATTCCTGGTATGTAAGTAAGTCTGCGACCGTATTCGGAGGCGACACGAAGGCTCCTCTTTCGATAGCTATCCACCCGAAGGTAGGGGAGGGCGCCACTATTGCTGAGCATCAAGCATAGAGGGCTCATGTAGGATTTTGGGGAATCTTTGGTATGACCTGGCTGAGGGTTGAACCCACAACCTTGTGCATCGTAGCCGGATGTCCTATTACTGCACTACGGATGATAAGATAGATACAAGTTAAGTTTCTGACTAGAAGTTACAGGTACCGTTAAGTCTCTACAGGGTGTCCGAAAAGTGTGGTACAAAATTTTAATTTTTTATCTATTCAAACCCAGGTTATATTATCAGATTGATTTTTCTGGATAAAAACTATATATAATGAAGGAAGGTAAAAACTCTTCTTCATGAATATTGGTTTCTTTTGACTAAATAACTAAAAGTGTAAGAACTTTATCTTTCCAGTGTTTGGTACGGTGTCGTGATCAATTGGAAAGTGACTTAGAACTAAAAAAAGAAGACATCAAATTGAGTATGGGAATGTCAAATGATTACCAACAAGCTGTAAGTCTCGTTCTTTCTCTCAGCGTGATCGTCTACAATCGGCGCCGAAATATTTGGCACAAAAGGGGAATTCCATCAAAACTTTAAAACCGCAAATGACTTTTAAGCGATTTGAAGTACAGCTCGGAAGTAGAGTTTTAACATCAGACTTATAACTTGGGACCTTAGGATCTCAGGATCTAAAAGCTCAAAAATGTTCCAATATGGCTGAGAACATAGCCTGGAAGGCACGTGACCCTTCCAAAATCGAAATATTCAATGAAAGAAAGTGGAAGTATTGAAATTGCGATTCTCGCCCGTGCTTTAAATTCTGAATCACGTTAAAATACCCTAATTTGCTAATATATTTCGGTGCTGATTGTAGTCTGACTCGCCGTCCTATGCCGTCTTTGTCCATAAGAAGATTGTTTATGCAAGTTGTCTGTACGCAAACCATGTTCTACGGCTAATTTCAAAATTCATTGCCGTAGAGGGGCTGTTGTCATTGTCTTTTGTCACTTGAGATTTTTCAAACCGACCGATGGAGTGCGGGTGAGAGAGAGGAGACGACGAGAGAAGTGTTGATATTTACAAATCCTACTTCATCGCAGAGGTCGGAGACTGGGAATTTTTTTTATCAAACAGACAATGCGCACAGAGTGTACTACGAAACGATAAACGTGAGATACACTCTGGTACAGAGTACTTTGCAAGGGGATGAGAGCTGCTTTTCTTTCTTTTGAAAAAAATACTGGCACTGTAGCTGCTCAAAATTTTTCAAATTTTCATCTAAAAGAAAGAAACTGGCACTGAATCTGTAGCACTCGTTAATAAATTACTTCTTTCATTTTAGATTTTAGCTGGTGCGACAACTGTCCGCGTTGGAAGTACTATTTTCGGACAAAGAGAAGTTAAGAAATGATCATTCATTGTATTAAAATCGTTTGTTGGATTTGTATGTTGGGGTCTTATGGTCACTCTAAACTTAAGTCAAAATGTTGTACTTTTTGGAGTTTCGAAGATCTCTTTTTCGGGGACTGTATAAAGATATTATACTCTGCTGATAATATTGTTTCTAGTCGAATGGTACAGTTTTTGGGTGAAAATTAATAGCAGCTTTTCTTAAACTTTGTAAACCCAAATAGAGTATACTAAATGTCCTGGTTTTACATGGTTTTACTGGGTATCTTTTACGTAAAAACCTGTCCATTAATTTTGAGTGGTTGGGCTTGAAATGACTTTTCTTTAAAGTGAGCGCATTTTATGTTTTGAAAATTAACTTTGTTACTAATTCGATTTTTTGAAATCACTCAATAGAATGAATGTTATGTCACAGATGATCATAGAATCGCTTAGAATAGATAAAGTTTTTTTTTAAGACGGTACCCCAAAGCGTCCGCTTGCTCAGTTCCGGAAATATTGCTAGTCAAAGATGATTCGGTATTTCGTCAAGTAACCAGCTGGCACACAACGTTGTTTATACGTTCATCTAACGTTATATAGACGTAGTGAACGTTAAATAAACGTTGAAACAACGTTGTGTGCTAACTGGGTAAAGAAACAGTTGATTCGTGATCTTATTTTATATTTGTTTGAAATCTTTGATTCTTTAGCGTTAATCATATCGAGTTCTATAAAGATATTTTCAGTTATTCATAGAATATTGTTAAATTTATATAGAGTATATTAAATTTTGTAAAAATTTAAGTGTAAAAATAAAAAGTTGAATCTATAAAACTCACATATGATGCTACAATTGTCCGAATCTTTGGTACTTACACAAGGGCGGTTGTAGGAGGTTGAGAAATGAACTTTAATAATTACGTATTTTTGATTTGGTTGAATTGTTTGAACTTTTACAAAAAATTGGCAGATGAATATATCTATTATCAAAAAATATAACCAAAATTGGCTAAAAGAATTTTCAAAAAATGGTCTAATTTCGCTGAAATTTTGCACATTTTGATTTTTGAGTGCATTCATGGCGTTTTGACAATTGCTGAGTTCCAAGAAGTAGTACTTTTTCATTGGCCTTGACAAAAGGATCATGTCATTTAATCTTCTAGCGTATTATATAAGATCATAGTAATTGAATTTTTAGGATTTTCTTTTGTTTTATTTTCAGCAAAAAAAGAAATGAATAATAATAAATTGAATGAATGGTAAATGGCTGCAACATCAAAAGCCGGCAAGCCGGCATAACAGCAGGTATGTTATTAATCCTCGAATTACCTTTTTAATTTGATCGTGATTGAGCTATTCCGTTCTATTTTCCACTCATATCACAAAGGGCAATTGGTCTTGGCTGTCATGAACAGTGTATAGCGTACGATAATGTTACAATTCCTAATTATACATATGATAGACTGTTTGCAAGCATTGTGAAACGTACTTCTCTTTGTCGTTCTCAAAGTTGCGTCCAGACTTACTATCGGATAGGCCTTGAGTAAAGGTCTCGAAGCTAGTTAGACCCGAATCATGGACTCATGGACTAGACGTTATAAAAAACCCCGGTCTGGCAAGGTATTGTTTTAGCTTTTTTTTCAATTTTCTTTTGTTACAAACAAAAGACGATGTTCAATTTTCCTTTGTTACAAACAAAAGAAGTTGCGATTTGCATACTTTTTTATCACGTTACCAAAATCTTACTCAGAAAATCTGCCGTATACTATCACATGATCAAAAATTTTGCAAAATAGATCGATTTTGGTATGTAAGCTACATCTTTTAACAATAAAAAGAGACAAAAGCCTTCCAGAACAGTGTTGTTATAATGAATATGACTAAACCCTCAGTCTCTTCCCGAACTATGTCGGAAGTACATACCGAGTATGAGTATTTTGACAGAGAGAACTTTTTTAACTGCCGCTTTCCGAAAGCCAGCAAAATGCTAATAAATATTAGTACAAAACTTTTCGCCTTCGACTTGTTTTTGTTGGTAGTAGCGTTACCAACTTCTTTGATTATATCCGTTTGAATCGTTGAGCTGGAACCGGGAAATGAAATAAACAATGATCATGTTTCAGATTTTTTTTTTGGTGAAGCTAATACTGTTCAAAATGCTACCATTTTTATATACACGTGCTTACAAACCAAACTCGTTCCCAAACTGCAAGGAAAGTAGTTTCCATTTTACAGTAATTCCTTCTGACTTGAAAAGGTTCGTCCACTCCTTCCCCCTGTATTGCTTTTTTTATGGAACAGCCCATTTCTCTTGTAGAAAAGAAAGCAATTCTTCATAAAAATTTGAAACCATTATCAAGGTGATAATATCCCTTGAGGTTTTAAGTATTACGTCCCTCGAGGACTCTAACCCTGGCAATATTTTAAAAATATGTTAAGCGTTGCTCGTAACATAATTTATGAAAAGGTTTACGCTTTTTAGTTCGTAACCCAAAAAGTGGTTTTTAGGGCATTATTTTAGTTTTGTCCACCTGGTAACTTGCACCAACGATGTAAAAATAATAAAAACATAATATAAAATAAAATCAAAAAATATTAATGACATTTTGCATCGTAAAAAGTGCAATTAAATAAAAACTTGCTTCATTTGCAACCTTCTATTGGACAGAATCGATCACGTGATGTATATTTTTCCAAAATTTGGGTTAGAAAAAGTGTATTTTCCTATAGGCAGCCTCACAGAAGGAATTTTTTAATTAGATATTATTGTTCTATAAACATTCATCTGTTTATTTTGTATCAGGCAACCTTCATGCACTTTTCATACGTGAGATATCGCATTTCAAATCACACATATATTTTTCAGATAACAGCATTTTATGAGCGTTTATTTATCCAGATGAAGATTAAGTGGTATCAGGCCGATCCGTAGTCAATTTGTCTAAAGATTGGTACCTTTATCTTTTGGAAAAAATTCTGAAATTTGCAGTAAATAACAATTCAAATTTTCTATCAATTCAGTGGATGTCAAAAAGTGTGTCAAAATCTAGCTAAAAGCATAACACGCACTGCACATAGAGCTTTTTAATAGAGTGCTCATTTCAATAGGAAAACAATGGTTGTTCTCTTGGGAGAAGTGCCTTCTAGAGGTAGTTGGTTATCTATTATTTTTACATCGTTGCTTGCACAGAGTCCACCTTTTTAGCATTTTAGAATTTGTTCGGTTGCGTAAACAAAAAACACTTCTGAGACTGTTCGATTAATTTTCTTAATTCGGATATGCTAAAACTGGAAATGGACAGATACCCGAATTAGAGACTTTGACCCTTTAGGATCAGGGGGGCTCTTAGATAAGAACAAATAAATAGTGAAGTAATTTTTTTGAATTCATGTCATATTATTTTTAATTGTGTGCAAAACATTATACATAGTGCTACGAAAACTTCATTTATCGAATATTGTACGATTTTACAAACGAAACGAAAAATCTATCCTTCCAATTCTTGGCAAGCAGCGACGAGAGCTGTATTAAAGTTACTTTTCTCTGTTCCTTTCATCGTTCTAAAGACATGTGTTTCTTCGGCACTTTTGACATAATTAGCAATAGCATGATGGTTGATACTGGGTATAAAATGCTTTAAGTAGGTGATGCATTTGTAAGCCCTCTGCGTTGAACAGATTGTCCAGAATTTTCTCATGTTGGAATCTTGAACTTCTTCATCCTCAACACTTTTCAATGTTAATGCTTCTAGTGCTTTGAATTCAGCCTCGTTTTCGTCCTCTGTAGTCTCGAATTCATCTTGAATTTCATCCTCATCTGAGTCAAGGAAATCTTCTAACTCTTCATCAATTGCGTTCATATCTTGGTCTTCCATTTCGTCGCCAAACCAACCACCGAACCAACCACCAGTTTTCTCTTCGCCCATGTAAACGGCTCTATTGGACAGATAAATGCAATTCAATAGCTTAATCAGTGATAGTGTACACCCCTATGCCACACACCCACAGACCCACTGGAAACTAAGTAACAAATTTCGTCCCCGCTGGGAAAATACCCTTAAATTTCATCCCCACTGGAAAATCGACTTTGATTTCATCCCCAATCGAAATTCCATGTTTAAAATTGCACTCCAAAACAATCCCCCCTGGGTTTTTAACTTTTGAACAATAGAATTTCTATCCCCGTTAGAATTTCAATAGGAATTTTTATCCCCACTGAGGAAAAAAGTTCCACTGGGGCTGTGAGACAGAGATGTTCGTATTGTAGACAAAAGAAAAATATTTGACACCAAACAAGATAAAGAATCATTGCATCAAGTCTTGGTACGCCTACCTTGAATGATGACGCCATCCGAATTCATGTCCTGGATTTCGAGCAACAATATCACCCATGTAAACAAAACGTAATTTGCGATATGTGGAGATCAAAGAATCATGTAGGTTGGCATATGTTTGTTCGCCTGTTCTTGGTTGACCAAAAGTAATCAAACTTGATTGAGGATTCGCCCACATCGATCCCTGAGAAGTAAAGACATAAAGGTGTGAAGGCTACTTAGGCTATATAGAATGGAAGATGCGATTAATAGAAATTCACCAAACTCAGTTACACCAGAATGCAAAGTTTAGCCTGAAGTACAATCATGGACAAAGTTGGACAAAATATCTGAAACAAAGGGGACTTCCCGGCGAAATTTTTAACACCACAAATGATTTTTAAGCGCCTTAAGCTACAGTTGGAAAGTAGAGACAAGATTTAAATCTCATAAATAAACAAAACGTTTACTTCTTGAACATCAAGGCTAGGGTCTGAAAAATATATCATTTGCCAAAAAGTGTTTTGTCTAATTCCTTTTTCAAGTCAACAATATATCAGAGAACAAATTTGGAAAGTACTTCAATGTCGTTTTTATTAAACTCACTTGATACAATTGTGTTCCATTGAGAGCCATAATCGAAGCCATAGCACCACCAAGAGAATGACCAGTAATAATATATTTCTTTGATGGATCCGTGATATAAGGTCTTAAACCGTACGAAACAAGCTCAAAAGCTTCCCAGAAGAATTTCAGGATTTTAACGTCTTGATTTCCGTACCGAACAACGGTTTTCCTTTGAAACACGCTTCCACCTTCGATGAGAAGTTGCGCTCCACTGTAAAAATGAGGTTTAAATTCATCTTCGGTAGGCATAGGAATAGAATTTAACAAAAATTTTGAAAGAATCTAAAATAAATCAAGATTTTGTTACTTTCGCTCATATCTAAGACAAGATTCATCGGGAGTGATGCATTGAGAATGACAGCAGACCTCAAAAGAAGTAATTATTATTTCCGCAATTAAATTGTTGAGTTTGTCTTTTTTTTGGCACAACGGACCAAATTTGGTTCTTAATTTGAACCTAAATTGTGATTTGGAATTCAATCAATAGAAATAACTCTACCAAAAACAGATCTTGAAGAGGTGGCAAACGAACTTGTCACACTTACCCATCAGTGCCTCTATAGATGATCATTCTGGTGTTCCCATGGTCAGCCACTAAAACTCTTATTCCAGCATCAGTGTGTAAATTTTCATGAATTTTCTTGACAACTGTGAAAGGAGTTTGGTTGATAGTTGATCCTTCGACCACATTGTCATTGTAAACTTCTTGGGATGCTCGGACTGCATGCAAAATGTCTTTTTGTGTGATGGCGTTGCCAAGGGTTCTGAGAAAAAAGAAATACGGGGTACATAAGACATAAGACAAATTTGTATAAAGTGATCATATGGACATTCTTTTACCAGAACTGTCCAAATTCAATACCATCTTTTAACTGTTGAAATTGCCATAGCGAAAAGAGCCAAGCTTTTAGACAATCAAGAATTAGGCTGTCTATTGAACTCATCCCGATGGACTTTGTTGGGAGGCAAAGTATTGGGCTTTTTAAGTATGAAACGTTCCGGCGAAGAATGTATCAGAAGAAAAGGTTAAAAGAAAAACGTCCCGGAAAGTATAATGAAAAGGATATTTCAATCAAGATTCTTCCAACGAAATGAGTGACTTACGGGCATGTTGTTGCATCAACCACAACGTTCACAGCACAGATCAAGAAAATGGCTGTTCTTAACATGATTTCAGTTTGTACTTCTCCAAGCTTGTAACGTCTTAACTACAACTGAATGCTGTACCAACTAATGCACATGTACCAATTTTTAAAGACAAAACTGAACAAAAAGAAATTAGACAGTTAAGATTTAATTAAACCTCACGGGAGACGTGAAGATTACATCCTACGGGAATAGAGATGGTTCGATTGAGATAACATCGATGGAAATAAATTCCTATGGGAATTAAGATGTCAAATCACAGCTTTTGTTATGTAAAAGTAGATTATTTATCGTTTAATTCTCCACGCCAACCTGCAGATAATTGTATTAATTGATAATTCGGGACGGACTCATAAAAGTCTCCACGAGGGAGTATCAAAACTTCAAAATTAGGAATATGGATACAACCATTGATTCCCAAGCCCGAAGGGCTAGACTCAAGACTCCTGGATGGGAAATGAATTGAAATGAATTATTTCTAATCCAGAACGCCCGCGCGTGTTTTTTACACAAACGCTCTGGATTGAAAGTAAAATCTATTGTTAGATTGATTGATTGAAGATGCAGTCCTCAAAAACAAAGGAGCCCCTAGATACAATCCGCCGTGATGATTACGGCGCGTTCTAGGCGCGTTCTGGATTGGAAATAAGTGGCTTCACTTTTTCTTGCCTGGGAAATCTTAGAGATTCTCCTCTAGCTCTCCAGGCTTTAAACTCATAATGGAAACAACTACGAATTTGTTTTTACATTGCTATTGGATTTTATCAAATGGATAGCCTGGATATTCTAACCTGAGATCAGATTGTGAATGTTTTCTGCACACCACGCTGATGCTCTAAAGGGATGCGTGAAAACATAATTTCTAAGCGCCTTCAGAGATTTACCGTGCGCGTAAAAAAATTATGAACAGCTGTTATCAGGTTAGGATATTCAAAGTTAAATTATTTTATTATTTTGATATTTCTTGCAATTTGCTTAAGCTTCGTGAAATTTACGTTTTTTATGAGAAAAGTCAAGAACATTTTAAGGTTTTGCAGACCCTGAAACACCCATTTTCTTAGGAAAATAGACAAAAATACTCGCAAAATTGTGAAAAATAAAAACATGTTAAGAACATTTTTAGGGTTAAAACTCAAACAGTAAAGAACATTCGAAGGCATCAAAAACTTTGTTCTTTGTTCTTATCAAAAAAACGTTTTAATTCACAACTTTTGCATGCAGATATAGGAATGCTAAATCGCTTTAGGAAGACCAGGTGGTAAACTAGAAAAATCAAAAGTAAACAGCCTGATTGATATCCAAGCTATATCGAAAAAGTTGACAAGCAAGTATACTTGTAAAAACACCCCTGTCTCACAGCCGATCGAATAAGAGTCAACCGTAAAGCCTACACCGTGTTCAATAGCTTAGACGCAAGTTTTAGAGGAATCTTAAGAATTAAAGTAACTCCTATCACACCCCTGTCTCACAGCCCCGGTGGAACTTTTTCCTCAGTGGAGATAAAAATTCCTATTGAAATCTCAATGGGGATAGAAATTCTATTGTTCCAAGGTTAAAAATCCAGTGAGGATGGGTTTGGAGTGCAATTTTTTCTATTGAATTTCCAATAAGGATGAAATCAAAGTCAATTTCCTATTTGGGCTGAAATTGTAGAATATTTCTCCCAAGCGGGGACGAAATTTTTCGATAATTCATTTTTAAGGTGGGTAAATATGCTGAAAAACTGCTGACTCAGCAAATAATATCGATAATTTTCAATATTTAAACCAAAATATCTCAAGATCTAGATATTGAAAGTAAACAAACCATACCATTTTTGCATTCTACTAATTCAGGGCTATCCAGCTGTGAGAATGATCTTTTCTAAAAATGCTCCTAGGAAAATGCTGACGTCACCAGAAAACGCCCAAAACGTTGATTTTTCGCCCTAAAAATGCCATTTCTCGGCACCAGGTGGTCAAAACTTAACAAATAACCCCATTTTCTTTATCAAATTTTCACGGTGAATCCGCTGGTAGCCTCAGATATTTGATTTTCAGACTTCGAAAAAACCGTTAGTAAAAGGGGGAAACCTTGATAAGTTCAATCAATTAATTAAAAATCAATTCACTCCAAATCTGCAGGAGATTCGAAAGGCAAATTTTTTTTGTTATTTCTACACCCTATTAGGAGCATAATATAAAAAATTTGCCCTGATCTAAGGGGTGCCCTACAAAATTCATTTTTAAGGCCTTTTTTGAATCTCGGACGCTGGTCTATTGAGAAAAAAATGGGTTGTTTGCCAAATTAATTTTCGCCAAATTTAGAAATTTTATTAAATCGCCAAAATAAAATCCGCCAAATTGCACTAAAATTAGCGAATGGGCTCATTTGCCAAAATTTCTTCTCTTAAAGTATGAAGACATCCTTCTGAAGCACACGGTAATGTTGATAATGGGTCAACAGACATACAAGATAAAAGCTGTAAGAGGAAAATTTTTTAAGTTCAAATATTTATTTCATCTAGCTTATTAAACTCCGGTTAAGGAGTTTCTTATCAAAATCATTGTTTTTCATTTCTAATTGTGCGTAAATCCGATCAATCGCAATAATCGGGTTCGATTTCCTGATCTTTCCGGTTTGATTTCCCGATTTTGTTTGTGTTTGCGCTCGCACTTACTAGGATATACTTATCTTTTAAATTTTGAATGTTAGATATAAGAAAGGCTGACCCATGACAATTTACCGGAGTTTATTTTTATGGAATTCTGTGTACAATTTGAACATTATTTTACTACTTTAACCCTTGATTTGCCTGAAAATCAGTCATTCTAGTCTGGAGAATTATGATTCTTAAATTATAATCTTGGTGTTTTTGAGACTCACTCTTCTTATAAAGAAAAGAGTGTATTTTTACCTTTTTACACCCCTGTCTCACAGCCCCACTGGAACTTTTTTCTCAGGGGATAAACATTCCTATTGAATTCCGATGGAGATAGAAATTCTATTGTCCCAAGGTTAAAAAATCCAGTAGGATCGTTTTGGAGTAAAATTTTTAAACATCGAATTTCGAATTGGGGTGAAATCAAAGTCGTTCTCCCAGCGGGACTGAAATACTATTTTCCCACCGGAGACGAGATTTTTGGCAGATTTTCTAGTGGGGCTGGGGTCCTAGTGGGTCTGTGACACAGGGGTGTCTTTTCAAAAAAGAAAATTATATCTAAAAATGGATTATATTTAACCGTACAGTAATCCAACTTGATGGCTAAAATCTTAAAATTAAATCCAAAATTACATGTTGTTATGACCCTGCAGGTGACCATCATATTAATCTCTGACCGAGCTCCATCTAAGGAGATTAATTATCGATCAATTATTAAACCACACGTTGCTGACTTGCGCTGTAATTTTTTTTTTGAGTTACAAACTCTTCAATGGAATATTACAAGCCTCCGATTTCATCATAAAAATTTACAAAAATAATTGACACGTGGAGTCTTTCTTTTTTTAGATTTTTATCTAAACAACGAATATCCAAAAATACACCTTTCAAGAATAAGACCTCGTTTTCATAAATTGTGTCGCAAGCAACGCTTAATCGTTTTCAAAATATTGCTATGGTGATACACCTTTTCAACCGTAGCCGCCAATTACCGCGCGATCGAGTCTAGGGTGGTAAATTAAATAATAAAGTGGCACGCGCCTGACTGTGCGACTACGTTCGAAAAGGTGTATTGATTCCCAGAGGAGTTAATAAGTAGTTGACTACTTTATAGAGGTACCACCTGAAGACTCTCAAAGGATATAATCAACTTGGTAATGGCTTCAGTCGTTGGGCTTAGAATATTTTATGAAAAAAGCCTAACTTTACGCAGAGATTTTTGTTCTCCTCGCGATCAAGAAAATCACTCAACTACGAGCAAAAATAGCAGAAAATAGCCTATAATCATGTATCACACACAAAAAAAACACATCCATGCACTACAATCATAGCCATCATAGCAAAACATACGACTTTTAAATTAGGAAAATATCAATCTTTTGACAAAAATCCTACACCTATTGACAATTCTTAGGAAGTTCTTAAAAAAAAGGATCTTTTGAAATAGATTTTCGTCCAGTTAATTATCGAATTACCAAGATAAATTATTTTCCTTCCAATATTATATAATTATTCAGAATCCGCTTTTTTCGCTCGAAAGTTTAAGATTTATGAGCTACCGTTAGCAATACAAAATGAATAGACTCCATAGAACAAATAACTCAACAAAAATCTCTCGTTAGTTACTACATCCAGAGGAATGTAAAGAGATGGAAAAACAGTTTCTTGAAAACAATGGCCCTTAAGGGAGTTTATGTCAAGTCAATACGATTCTTTTGTTGTCGCTATAAAAAATCTGCATAATTAGCGTGTTATGACAAAATTCTTTTGTTTCAGGTCTGATTATGTGCAAACTTTTAGGGCTTATATTTTGGGTTTATTTCCAATAAGGATCGTAAAATTCATAACATTTTTCTTTTTGTCTTCCTTTTGAGTCCTGCTAAGGGTCCGTCGTCAAAAGTCGGGCGGCACATAACCATCCATTAGCATGCAACCCTAGTACCCTACATAGGAAAAAGTATGGAAATCACATGCTTGGTAAAACTGATTTCCGAGCATGTGATCCTGCAAAAAATCACATGCGTGTGAAAATGTAATTCACAATCCATCTTTTCTCACTTGTTAAATAGAATAGAAGTGAGTTACTTTTATGGTATTAACCCTCTCTCTCTAAGAAAGACAAACAATCCTATTTTTGATTTTAGATCTAGTCAGACACTCCATTTAAGTTGAGAAAAGATGGCTTGTGAATTGCATTTTCACACGCATGTGATTTTTTGCAGGATCACATGCTCGGAAATTGGTTTTCACACGCATGTGATTCACGGATTTTTTCCTGTGCTACCCCCCCCCAGGAAATTTCGAAATGAAAATGAAGTTGTATTTCCTTATAGCAATTGATTTTTTTTTCATATCAAATAGGTATGCAGAAAAAAAACAATTTCAATGTAACTAAGTCAAATGAATGTTGCAGCTCTTCTATATTAATTGAGCCACGTATTACCTAATATCTGTAACCTAGTAGATTGGGATTGTCTTCTAGCCCCCCCCCCTCGGCAGCAGCCCTCGTCAGAATCAAGAATATCGCACAAAAAATGTGAAATTAAGGAAAAATGTCCGAATCACGCATCATGTCTAAATTTTTCCCTATCACGCATCACGCCATCACGCCAAAATCCGGGTCACGCCAAAATTTTAAAAAGTTTCAATCACATGATCACGCACCGCTGGGAGCTCATTCCTATAATCTACATATTTCCGTTTAAAAAAAAAGATAGTATAAATCTAAATGAAGTTATCCTTGTAACTTTTTACACGTCGCAACAAGGTCTTCATTAAACTTGGTCGTTTCGGTGCCTTTTTGATTTTTGAAAAGATGGGTTTCCTTAATGCTTCGAATATAGAGTACAATACCATGATATTTTTTCATGCTCGGTATGATATGTTTATAACTGCTGACACAAAAGAAAGCTCTTGGTGTTGAACAGATTTTCCAGTAATCTCTCATACCAGCATCCTGTTGCTCCTCATCGATCATATCTTCTTCCATATTTTCTCTCAATGGGAGCAACTCTGCATCTTCGTCCAATAGAGCTTCATCTTCTTCTTCATCTTCTTCTTGATCGTTATTAAAACGCCATCTTGGATTTCGTGGTTCATCCCGAAAAACCACCATCCTTTCTTGGGAATTTTCTCTTGACCCATGTATACAGCTCTAAAAAGTAAAAAACGCTTTTGAGAAATCAATTCATATTGTTAATGCTACAGAGAGGAGGAGGCATTGCATTATAGCGAAATTTATAAGGGCCTAGCTGGAACAATATATGAACTCAATTTTTCAAAAGAGAAAAGTCAACGGCAACTTTAATCGGTATAAATTTCTTTTCTTTTACCTTGAGTGATGACGATAGCCCAATGATCGGGGTGGAAGTTTTGTTACCAAATCTGCTTTGTTTACGAAGCGCAATTTGCGATAGGTTGAGATTA
Organism: Clytia hemisphaerica; assembly: GCF_902728285.1. Taxonomy (NCBI): domain Eukaryota; kingdom Metazoa; phylum Cnidaria; class Hydrozoa; order Leptothecata; family Clytiidae; genus Clytia; species Clytia hemisphaerica. The sequence goes on along the minus strand of NW_027103758.1, from coordinate 194,902 downwards.
AGGAATCGTGAAGTTCCGCATACGCTGCATCTCCGACACGTGGTTGACCAAATGTAATCAAACTAGATTTAGGATTTTTCCACGCTGATCCCTTTAAAATGCAAAATGTAAAAAATGCAAAAAATTGTGAATAAATCTTACTTTAAGTAGTATTTTCTGTAAGGAGGGAAGTAAGGAAACTTGTGCGCGTGCACAAGGATAGAAGGAAAAGGATTTCTTTCCTCTTATCCTCAATTTTACAATTTTTCAATTGTTGAGAAGTAAAGCAAAAGTATATTTAGTAGACTATAAAGAAATTTTGACACCATTTTCATAAAGAAGATAAATCCCTTTTATCAATATTCATAATAAATTATACTCTTTTGCTGCTAGATTTTTATACAAAAAATCCATAAAAATTGTAGATTTAGAACAACGATAACACTTACACCAAACAGTTGAGTTGTTCGCAGAGCCAAAATTGAAGCTAAAGCACCACCAAGAGAATGACCAGTAATAATATATTTCTTTGATGGATCCGTGAAGAAAGGTCTTAAACCGTATGATCCTAACTCAAAAGCTTCCCAAAAGAATTTATTAATCTCCACTTCATGATCACCGAAACGAACTTCAGACCTTTTCTGGAAAAAACTTGCTCCTTCCTTCATCAGTTGTTCATTTCTAGAAAAAGATGAGTGATTTGATTTGATTTTACAGCTCATCGGCATTATAGACGATGTTATCGTCCGTTACAGTAATAGTAAAGGTGGGAAAAAAATGGTGGTATGGCGTTATGATAGTAGTTTCAAAGAAAGGATTGGCAACACTACCGACTGTAAATTCTTTTCGGCAAAAAAAAACCGTTTGCAACTTTTCTACGGCTTTGGGCTTTTTTCTTAGATAGTGATTCGTCTTAGACTAATTCAGCGCAATGTTTTTAAACTTTCCCCAACTGGACCTTTTCCGGAAACTTTCCAAAACAAGGGGGGAATATTCTTTCAGGAAAACGACCGACAGTAAAAGGTCTTGTTGTAATCATGAAGAGTGGAACAATCAAAGACGCTTATACTTTGACGGTTCCAAATGATGCTAAGTCAAATTCACCAAAATTTTGAAAAAAGAGACCAAAAAAAGTCGTTTTTTTACCCGTCGGTGCCCCTATAAATGATCATTCTGGTGTTTCCCATGATCAGCCACTAAAACTCTTATTCCAGCATCAGTATGCAAATTTTCCTCGATTTTCTTGATGACTTTATATGGAGTGTTTTTGATTTGAGTTCTTCAACCACATTATCATAATATGCTTGATTACAGGCTTCGGCAGCGTGGAAGAATATCTTCTTGGGTGATTGCATTGCTCAACGTCCTGAGGATAAATCAGCAAGAATCATGTTAAACATTCGAGTCCTCATTACAGTTGACTCAAAACCAAAGATCTTCTTCGAATAAAAAAAATTCGAATTACAGAGCATAATTTAAACCACTTTCCAGCTGAGGGGAATTAATATTTTAGTTCGAATCACAGAATTATTCAAACAAGAGAGGTTCAAATTAGAAAGGGTTGACTGTATAATATCATTAGATAACGAGATTACTGAAGATACGCGCTTAAACTAACATCTAAATTCGCGGAGAAGAATTCCTAAATAAAAACTAATATAAAACCTTTTTAAAATGACGACTCCTGGTTTGCATAACGCTTGCTGACGTCATAATTTTCTTACAAAAGCACCCGAAAAACTGGTTAAGAACTTGAAAAAAATTTAAAGGGTTCAAAAAATTTGGATGTTCTTAAAAAATAACGTGTAACTCTACTCACGGACAAGCCCAACGTTTGGCAATCACCAATCCAATGGATAGAACCACTAATATCACTGATCGCCACATCTTACACTATTGCTTCCAGATAGTACAACTCCTGAAAGAAAACTAGTGACAGATATACCCTTGCATCGAAACCAGACATAACAGGATTAACTGTTAATTAACTTTACAAAAAAGAAAAGATAGAAATGAAAATGCTTGGCTTATGGCAATTTTTATACTTCAGATTAAACGAAAATTGCATTATTCTAAGCTGTTTAAAAATGTCGAAATTATCAATAGATTTTTCTTACCACGTCTGAACCGCAAGACAAGATCGATATAAAGTGTGTAAAGAATAATTGGATATTGGTTTAAAAACTTCATGGGACGACCATTTTAATCGTTTGCCCGCACACAGCTTTCATTTGTATTTGCAATGCAGTCCACGTGCACACAAAGCTTTCATTTGTGTTTACAATGCAGGCCACGTGGAGGCATACTAGGTTGTGATAGTGACAAGAAATTTAAAAGAAAATTCGAAAAAAGAAAATTAAATAAAGATTTCTATATGCAAAATTAGATTGCTGTGGTAATGCAGACCAGACATTTTTATTTTTACATGAAGAAATTTTTGCCAATTACAAAAAAAAAACACGCTGTAAAAGGAAAATCTTTTCCAGAAAAGAAAGGATTTCCAAGTAGAAAATATAGCCACTCCTTCCCGTTTGAAAATTCCTTTATGTGAATTTACATAAAGACCAAGCCGAAATCTGAATTATATTTCACGAGAAAGCAAATTTAGAAATATCATATAAAAAGAAGGTCCGGAAAGTAACAAGCAACATGCTGAATGGACCTACCTGATATAGATAGTCGGAAACATGCTACATGAAAATGAGAATGTTCGAACGAAACAGAAAAGATAACAGCGTAACATACAGATGCGTAAGCTTGAAAAAATGATGCAACTTGTTTCACGTTGGCTTTCTGATGTTTTAGAGCTAAGAAGCCCCAAATAGTTTATGGGCATAAACAAAAACAATCCTTTCTTTCCTGTAAAGATAACTCTATCTTATTAAAGAAAAAATTGAGAAGCAACTATTCCACAAATCTGAAATTTGGCCTAAATTTGCCTAAAAACTTTTCTCAAATTTTTCTCAAAGTCTCAAATTTTAAGGATTTCCAATTTTGCACAAAATGTGTAAAATATCAGAAGAAACGTCCAGAAAACCCTATTTTTAGGCATTTTTGACCCAAACTTGCCTAAAGAAATCTTTTTTTAGAAAATCGGGCTCCATCAGATCTTAAACATTACCATTTTACATCATTGTGCAAAAAATCAGAAAAAATACCAAACCAAGGCAATCGCGAGAAATGCTTATTTTCCCTAAAAATGACAAAGGGGAATTTCCCCAAATAAGAATATTCAATTTTTACGGCCAAAAAAAAATTCCGAAACAAACTGATTCAGCCACTTTTTAGAGAACCTTGCTCTCTATCTTTAAGCAAAAAATCAGAAAAAACTAAGGAAGCAATCTAACACAAAGTCCAAAAAGAGATCCTTGCCCTCTATCTTTATGCAAAAAATTAGAAAAAACTAATGAAGCAATCTATAACACAAAGTCCAAAAAAACCTAATTTTAGGAACTTTTTGTCCCAAATTTGCCCAGATTTTTTTTCTTTGAAAATCATGCTTCGTCACTTTTGGGTATGTCGATTTGCATCACTATGCAAAAAAAAACAAAAAAAACTAATGGGACAGTCCCGATAAAAGCTGGTAACAGACGAAGAAGACGCTTTTTCTTTTATAGTAATATGCTTCAAAAGAATATTCATAATACACTCTTCTCGAGATGCATAAATTTATTGTTGTCCTCGTTTTCAAACAGATTTCATTGCTATGAAATTATACATTTAAACCAATTTAAATTCCCAAAAGGCAAACATTAACTCTAAAACAAAAGTACATGAAATTCAAAATGTCTCATGAGGTGTAAACAACACAATTATCATTATAAATGTATAATTTTATAGCAATGAAATCTGTTTGAAAACGAGGACAACAATAAATTTATGCCTCTCGAGAAGAATGTATTGTCATAATGAAATTTACCAAAAAATTTAGAATTTGCTCAGAATACCAGCATCACGGAATTCGGAAACGGAAACTACGAATGCCATTTTTTAGAGAAATTTCCTCGTAAATTGCCAATTAACCCCAGCAATGCTTTTAATAAAAGCTTTCACAAAAATGCCTTTTTTTATTTTGAGGTGTGTATTGTATACTAGATTTAGGCTGGGTTTGGATCTCAACCTAAAGATACCGTAAAATTATTTCAGGATGATTTTTTCCAAAAGGGTAAGTAGTAAGGGTAAGACATATTGATAATCTCGTGGTTGTTCAATAATAAATTCAGACATCGACATAATAAATTAAAAAAATTCCAGTGTATTATTCCAACACAAAAAAGTGCCAAAAATAAAAAGTTAAATTCAAACAAAACATAAATTTGAACTAGAAAAGAAACCAAATTTCTAAGAAAAACAAGAGTTTAAGATCAAAATTTCCAATTTTGTTAGTTTATTATATGTTCCTCAAGGTTTCTTTCCCAGTCTATAAAGCAAGACTTGAGAATATCCCGCCCTTTATTATAGTTTTCAAAGACAGTATCTTGACATTGGATCTTTCAGATATTTTAAAATAATAGATTGACAATATAATAACATATCGAAAGTCAATAATTTTATCTTGATTTATAAAAGATTGTCTAATAGAATGTTTCACGGGCCAATGTTTGTTCCATTTTTGTCAAAATTAATTGTTCCATTTCAATTGACCTAGAAATAACTATCACTTTTCAGTATCGCCAGCAATCAGTTTGGACGGAAAGAAACGTTTTGAAGACGTCCAAAGAAATGTACCATTACATCCAACCAACGCATCTTTTCATACGCCTCTTCGAACTTCGAACTTCAAACCCATGGCTTTTTTGTATCACAATATCTAAAATGACTGGGCCCAAATCAGTTCACAACCCTGTGATACTTTTAAATAGTTCGAACTGTTATAATCAAAGCTCAATCATTCCTCTCCCACAGGGACAGCATCTTCTAGCTTCTTAATAAAACGAACTCGCATTTCAGTTTGTGTATCACCACGTAAAACGTCTTGAACAAATGCTGCATCCACTTCCATCTGCACCTATATAAAAAAGAGCACTTTTCCCTTCAGAAATTGAATTCCAATGTACCAGGAAATGCTTCTATTAAAGTTCTCAGCCTTCTAGTTCTCTGAACTAATTACCACAAAATCTTCGATAAGTAAGATAAGCATTTTTGACATTCTTCTTCTTCAATATCTTATTATGAGTTTCTTCAACCTTTGTGTGGCCATTGTTAACAAAAAACATTAAAAAACATACAACTCTGGCGTACAAAATCTACTCATTTTTCTGTAGAGGAGCTTCTTGAATATGTTTCAGATTGACCCTTATCAATAACCTAACTTCAACCAACTGTAAAAAAGTACGATTCTTACCATTTCTAGAGCGCCTTTGATTACACCAACCAATAAACTAGAATACCATAAATTGCTATGACCTTCTGGTAATTCAACAAATTCAGCAAGTGGATTACTTTCAAAGATGAGAGAAAATTCGTCACCGGCAGCATTCCAATTTGTCACTTGTGGTGTGATGCCGAGAAACGTTTTGAAACCTTGCTATGGATGGGAAAACAGAAATAATCGCTAACTCAGCTACCACATAGCATTGTTTTTAACCCCCGTCTAACCTTTCGGGACATTAGATAGACATTGTTTTGTAGTTATTTGTGTCGGTTATGAAGGGATCAATTTTTTTCACGTCTTCTTTCTGAGATAACGATATAATTTTGCTCGATCTGAAGATTGTTAAAAGTTTTTTCTTGGCCCACTTGGTAAAATGGAAAATAGCTAGCCCAAATCGATAATTCCTTTAGATTCGGTTTTTCTTTTACAAGCTACATTCACACTCGTTAGCATTTGCACATTTGGTAGTTTTTACAAAAAATAACAATTTCAACATTATTAAAGAATCATTATGTGATTCATAGAATTTATGGAATATTGTTAAGGCATGAAAATTAGGGGTTAACTTACTTTTGAAATAACATCAGCGGTTTCACGGAAGTCATTGCATCGCCCGGTATTCGAACGTGCAAGAAAATCTTCGATTAGCCGCACTCCTATGTTGTAGCCCCTGTAAAATTTTGTAGTAAAAGAAGCAGGTATGGAAAATTAATACGAAACTAAAGGCAAACAGGATTACGAAAATAGTACATATTCTTCACACGAAAAATATGATATCTAATACGGCTTAACTTTCAAAATAAAAAGGGTTCATTGAATGATGTTAATTTTTTTTTGACAGACTTATCATAATCCAGCTAATGTTATACCTTATTGACCCATATTAACCGAATAATGATAAAGCGACAGAAGTCATTTTTTTTTTTTTTGTCAAGCTTATTGTTTCAACTTTTTGTTAGCTTTTTGCTTTGTTAATGTGAGAAGATGAAAATCGATTTACTCAGTTTTTAATCACGTTATCAAGTACTCCTCTTGGGATTGGTTTAAGATCACATGATCAAAAAAGTGAGAAAAACAAACTTATTTTTCTGCGCAAGTTCAAGCAGATAACAATGGAAAGAAACAAAAGGCTTTTTTATACGAACTATGGATAAACTTACATTCTTTCCAATTGTCTATTGACATCCTCATCGCTTTCGTAATCTTTAACTAACTGGCTCACAAGTGCTCCATATGTTAGAGTAAACAGTTCACCACTCTACAAAAATGGAAAATCATTGAAAAAGAATTAACGGTCAAGAGTTTTTTGGGCAATAAATATAATAAAGTGTGCAATAAATAATACCTTAAAAGTACTAAAAAGTTTAGTTTTTCCTAAAAATAACCCCTAATTTTTGTGTAAAACACTCGTTTTTAGACGAAATAGAACCAATTTACCCTACCTTTGTTAAAAAAAGGTCTTGCCAAAATTAGTTATCACCAAAAGCAAAATTAATTCCCATAAGGTATGTATTACAGACTCATTTTTACAACAGCATTTACGAAACAATAACACATAAGGATAATTAGTAGTCTGTATTAAATATTTTAATATTGCCATTGTTTTTATGCTGGAGTAGTTAAATATTCAAGACCAATTGTGTATTATAAAATAAAGGTAATAAAGCTATCTGTATTTTATTAAAGGTTTTGTTTTTAAATAAGAGTGATATCGTTTGCTTACTCATCAATTTTAATTCACAAGCTTTTTCACATTGGATTGACACGGATGTGGAGCAAGATTGGTCAGAAAGAGGAAAAGAAAAACATTTTTTACTTATATCAGCATAATATAACAAATAACAATAGGCAGCCACTGTCCTGATATGAAATATGTGTCTGATATGAAACGGAAACACTTAAGTGAAAATAAAACCTTTAAAGAGAAGAAGAGGTTTATAAAACTCATTTGAAAAAGACGATAAAGACGTGACATGAAATAATGACAATAAAGTTTAAAATACACTTACAACTTTTTTATTGTCTCTGAACGAAGCTTGTTTTGACATGATTGTTCAGGATAATATATCACTCTTGATTTAACAAATAATTTATTATTTTGTCTAAAAAGAAAAAATAACTTGTGAAAAAAATTCCAAAATATGTCTTTCACGGAAAAATTAGTCAAACCCTTTAAAAACCTATTTAAAAACGTCTATTTCTTTTTCTTTATAGAAATTAAAAGTTGATTTGTTGAGTCAGTGTATACTTTGTGTGTCAAAAAATGATAAATCAAAAAGCATGCAAAAATTTGCTAGATGAAAACCAGCCAATTTTAGTGAGCATTTTAAATAATTTCTCAAAAAGACTTAAAGTAGAAAATTACTTCAAGCCGAAATTCTGGTCCAAATTATGAGAGCTTATGACCCTGTGAGGGAGCCAATTGTTTTATACTTCCTAATTTTGGGTTCCTGTCAAGGACTCAGTTGCTGTTTTGAAGTTTTTGTACCTTTGTAAGAAACTTTGGAGGGTGTAGAAAAGAGACCTATATGACTCGCACACATCTGGTACCCATAGTGCTCGAGGGGGTCAAACAAACGAGGCTTTAATGGTTTCTGATATGTAAGCGCTTAGATATTTATTTATTTGGAAATTATTTTTTCAACAAACTCATGGCCTTTTTGCAGATACACATGCATTTCACTGGTTCAATCTTTGGGATTGGCTAATTAAGGGCAATCACTCACTCATCTTAACGAATTCAGGTCGAAAGTTAACAATAACTCATTTTATTTCATGAAAAAAGTATTTAATTCAGCTATGAAAGGGACATTGAATGATGAGGACAGCTTTTTTCCAAGAACAGTTGTATGCATATTTTCTCTGATGGCCAAACCCAAACTAAGATGAATCAACTATTTCTACTACACTACTTGTTGCTTCAAAATTTAAGTTTTTCTTATTTGCAATATCAAATTTTCTAATTTTTACCACCAGGTCTCCCTCAATACCATATATAATTAAATGCTCAATCCCTGGTCTATTTCAATTTATCATGGATCGACATCATTTTCAAATTACAACTAAAGAACAAGTTTATAATGTATAATGGGGGTGCAAAACATAGATATAGCATATTGAAGCATCATAAAAATTTCCCTTTGGTTAGGCTATAAGTACTTGCTGAAGCATTTTTTGTCCGACAGACAAAATCTGTTTTGGAAAAATAAGTTTTTGATAAAAGGAGAAACAGGGGGGGGGGCAAGCAGTTAGTACACGACACCTATGACACTTAGTACCGTGGTGGGTCCATTTTTCAAATTTTCAAAATGCAATTAGTACACCAGTGTACTAACTGACAAAAGGGTGGTGCATACAGAATTTTGGAAGAAAAAAGGTGTATTAACTGTTTTCAAAACGAGAATTTTCCCCCCACTGCGGTTGACCTACTCCATAATTTGTTAAAAGGGGTGGTGTATATTTTCAAATTTGCAAAATACAGTTAGTACACCTGTGTACTAACTGCTGAAAGGGGTGGTGTATACAGAATTTTGGAAGAAAAAAGGTGTATTAACTGTTTTCAAAACGAGAATTTTTCCCCCCACTGCGGTTGACCTACTCCAAAATTTTTTATATTTTTATTTGTTTGAAAGTAGTTAGTGGTAAAAACCTGGTAAAGACAGGTAAAAACGTAAAAATACACCTCATAAAACCTCCCTGGGGTGTGAAATTCACCTGGAATGCACCGTAGAGAGACGGATCCTTATTTTGGGGGGTGGTATATATATTGAGCAAGGTCAAAGACAGTTAGTACACGGTGTACTAAGTGACAGGGGATGGTGGTGGGGTACAGATTTTTCCAAAAATCAGTTAGTACACATAGTGTTCTGTACTAACTGCTTGCCCCCCCCTGGGAGAAACCCCAAATGAAAAGAAAATCCACATTGTCAGAATTTTGAGTTCAGTCCTCCTGTGCCTATGCCGAAGCAGAACTCCATAGAGCAAAGATAGTTTTTCTTCTTTGCACTCAGATAGTTCCAGGGATTTTGAATTTTTGTGCTCCTTCTACTAGAGTTTTGATAAAATTCATAACTAAAAATATAATTTTTTTTAAATATATCTAATATTTGGCATGCCGGGACTGCCTTTGTGCAAAACTTGTGTAGTACCGTGAGATTGGGTAACTTCCATCATCAGTGGAGGAAAACTTGCATAATTATCAAATGCCTGACCAACCAAAGCAGCAAAATTTCAAAACAAATGTTTCCACTCAAAGCTCTACTCTACCATAATCTCATATTTGTTGAGCGAGTATTTTTGGCGAATTACTCGCCGACATATTTACAGATAAATAAAACAGCGTGGTTGGATAATAAAAAATCATGCAAGATCATAAATCTTTAAGATGGCAGGAATTCAGATGTTTCTCAATGATTGCTCGACATGTGTAATCTCAAATTTTAATAATGATATTATAATTATGCACTTTTATGATTAAGAGATATACCGTAATTCAGTCTAATATCAACATCCCTCGTCTAATTCTGACACCCTTCTTCAGAGACAGGAATAATATAATGATGAATGTTATGTACAGAAAAATTTTATTACGACTAAAAAAATTCTAAGATCTGCTAAGACTTGATCGTTGTTACTAAAAGAGGTAACGAGTGGTAACGAGTGGTAACGAGTGGTAACGATGTGGTAACGAGTGGTAACGAGGTGGTAACGAGTGGTAACGATGTGGTAACGAGGTAACAAGTGGTAACCAGTTGAAAACGGTGGCCCTAAGTCTCCAAATTTGAATTTCTCGATTCTGGTGTTTTTGCAACAGATGCTGATGGCTCTTGAGGTTCTGCAGCAGGACCTGGCAGATCTGGTGAATGTGCAGTAGGAATTGGAGATTTAGGCGAATGTTATGGTGGAGTTGATGGATCTGGTGAATGTGATGGTAAAGCTTGTTGTTTGGGTGAATGAAATGGTGGAATTGATGGTTCTGGTGAATGTGAATCAAAGATTGATGGTTCTGGAGGTTCTGCATCAGGAGTTGGTGATTCTGGTGAATGTGCATCAGGAGTTGGTGGTTCTGGTGAATGTTATGGTGGAGTTGATGATTCTGGTGCATATAATGCTGGTGTTGATGGATCTGATGAATCCAATGGGGGAGTTGGTGATTTTGGTGAATGTGCATCAGGAGTTGATGCTTCTGGTTAATGTACAGCAGGAGTTGGTGGTTCTGGTGAATGTACATCAGGAGTTAGTGGTTCTGGTGAATGTACAGCAGGAGTTGGTGGTTCTGGTGAATGTGCAGCAGGAGTTGATGGTTCTGGTGAATGTGCAGCAGGAGTTGGTGGTTCTGGTGAATGTTCAGCAGGAGTTGGTGGTTCTGGTGAATGTTATGGTGGAGTTGATGATTCTGGTGCATATAATGCTGGTGTTGATGGATCTGATGAATCCAATGGTGGAGTTGGTGGTTCTGGTGAATGTACAGCAGGAGTTGGTGGTTCTGGTGAATGTGCAGCAGGAGTTGATGCTTCTGGTTAATGTACAGCAGGAGTTGGTGGTTCTGGTGAATGTACATCAGGAGTTAGTGGTTCTGGTGAATGTACATCAGGAGTTGGTGGTTCTGGTGAATGTGCAGCAGGAGTTGATGGTTCTGGTGAATGTGATGGTAAAGTTGGTTGTTTTGGTGAATGCAATGGTGGAGTTGATAGTTTTGGTGAATGTGCATCAGGAGTTGATGCTTGTGGTGAATGTGCAGCAGGATTTGATGGTTCTGGTGAATGTGATGGTTAAGTTGATGATTCTGGTGAATTTGATGGTTGCATTGATGGTTCTGGTTAATGTGCTGCAGGATTTGATGGTTCTGGTGAATGTGATGGTTAAGTTGATGATTCTGGTGAATTTGATGGTGGCATTGATGGTTGTGGTGAACGTGCTGTAGGAGTTGATAGTTTTGGTGAATTTGCAGGAGCAGTTAATATACTGATAAATTGTTATTGAGATGTTATTCATGGATGTAATAACAACACGTTAATTAACTGGCGAAAAATTTCAGATTCACCATAACTGTATTTTCATTACATCCATGAATGACATCTCAATAACAATTTATCAAAATATTAACTCCTGCTGCAAATTCAGCAGAACTATCAACTCCTACAACCATTCATCACAAGCTTCAATGCCACCATCAAATTCACCAGAACCATCAATGCCAACATCAAATTCACCAGAACCATCAAATCCTGCAGTACATTAACCAGAACCACCAACTCCTGCTGCACATTCACCAGAAGCATCAACTCCTGCTGCACATTCACCAGAACCACCAACTCCTGATGTACATTCACCAGAACCACCAACTCCTGCTGTACATTAACCAGAAGCATCAACTCCTGATGTACATTCACCAAAATCACCAACTCCACCATTGGATTCATCAGATCCATCAACACCAGCATTATATGCACCAGAATCATCAACTCCACCATAACATTCACCAGAACCACCAACTCCTGATGCACATTCACCAGAATCACCAACTCCTGATGCAGAACCTCCAGAACCATCAATCTTTGATTCACATTCACCAGAACCATCAATTCCACCATTTCATTCACCCAAACAACAAGCTTTACCATCACATTCACCAGATCCATCAACTCCACCATAACATTCGCCTAAATCTCCAATTCCTACTGCACATTCACCAGATCTGCCAGGTCCTGCTGCAGAACCTCAAGAGCCATCAGCATCTGTTGCAAAAACACCAGAATCGAGAAATTCAAATTTGGAGACTTAGGGCCACCGTTTTCAACTGGTTACCACTCGTTACCTCGTTACCACATCGTTACCACTCGTTACCACCTCGTTACCACCTCGTTACCACTCGTTACCACATCGTTACCACTCGTTACCACTCGTTACCACTCGTTACCTCTTTTAGTAACAACGGACTTGATTCAGTTTGTCAACTCTAGTTTTGAATGTATTTTGGTTGATTGAAAGGATTGGGAGCAGCAAATTTAATTTCAATTATAGAATGAAGAATGCTTTTATATATGGAAACAGGGTATAGTGTAAACGATTCAAATAAGTTTTTATACTTACATTATACAACATTTTAAGTCATATACCAATATCAAATTCAGCAAAAATTAAAAAAAGGGGGACCCACCCCCTCAATTTTGGTATCGATACCAACTTAAAGATTCCCTAATTTAAAAAAAGGGGGACCCACCCCCCTCATTTTGGTATCGTATCGATACCAACTTGACTTTTTGTAATTTGAAAAAAAAAATTGACACCACCCCCGGCCCTGGGTTTGGTATCTGGATCCTGACCCCCCTCCCCTGGTTGACGGTCAACTTGGGGGGGGACCCCCCCTCTCCCCCAACCCCAAAGATTTTGCATTGTCCAGAGCATTCAGAATTTTGACGGCAATCAATCATTATGCTGCAGTTAAATATAGAGTCAGAGTTTGCCTACTCCACAGCAGCAGCCATAGCAGAGGACATGTTCAATTCTTTCATTCCTAACATAAAAGGAAAATTATACCTCTTTACCATTTGCCAGTTTTCTTCTCTGGCTTTCCTGCTGAACAAGCCATTTATGGTCAGTCGGGTCCAGCTGTTCCACAAGCCGCATTCTGCAGTGCATTCTGTGACAACATTGGACACAAATATAGCCGACTGTTTCAAGATGGTATTGAAAACGAAAGTAGCTATGAAGGACAACGAGAAAAAAAAGCTCTACTTCTCAGCTTCAAACGCACTCTGTTGTAGAGGCTTTTCTAGAAAATTACAAAAACTGCCGGTTTTTCAAAGACAGGAAGATCTCCGAGAGAGAACAAAACAAACGTGGTTTCAAAAACGAAAGTAAAGATCACGAAAGTCACGGAGGCACGAAAGTTTCGGAAGTTTCAAGTTTCAGTGCATGATCTTGCGCTTGTCCTGGGCAAGCTTATAAAAAATATTAACTTACACACAAAAATGATAACCTTTATCTGTTTATAGAAAACTAAACAATTTAGTGATGTCTTTCATACAATACTTTATAATTTTCATGGTCCTTGGATCTATTGTTGAATCAAGATACAGTGAAAGCCATTTTTACAAACAATCTTCAACAAAAGCTTTGAATTTCAATGATGGTAAGACACTTTCTTCCTGGGATGTTGGCTTTGACTGTAAGATTAAAAATTTGGCATATGAATATACCAAAAAACTTTCACCTGGAACAGGCAATGAAGTTGAACTTCAGCTGGTTTTTGATGCACTTGAGTTAGGTTCTGTCTGCAACAAAACAACAGTGTCTTCTGAAAAAGTTGATTACCCCTGGCAAAAAAATGACTTAAAAGAAGAAGAAAAAGATGTGACAACTGTTTTTGTTGACAAATATCTTGGAAGGAGTAACCACAATGGAGCTATAAACAAGCCTCTGTCAGATATTCAACCAGGAATTGATTTATGCTCTTCTAAACTTCAAGCTTCCTCAACTTTGAAGAAATGTACAGTTGCTGTACGGTTTGGAACCTATGAGATTACGAAACCATTAAAAATTTCCAGCAACATTGAAATAAAGAATTTCAAAGATGAGAAAGTGACAGTTTCTGGCTTTAAAACAGTAAAACCAAGTTGGAAAGCATTTCAACAAAGAAACGACTTGTTTGAAAACTTTAATCCAATTTTTGAAGACATCTCACCAAAAGAAAGTTTGAGAAATGTTGAATATCTCGGCGAGGTTGCAAATTCTGAGGCATGTCAAAGTCTGTGTGTGAAGATGAGTAAATGTTCCTCTTTTGTTTACTATCCAAGCTCTGTGAAGGGATTTGAAAACCAATGTTTTGTGAGAATTGATGGTGTTTGGAATCCTATCAAGACAGAAGGTGTATACAGTGGCAAAAAGGTGAGTAGTAGTTATTATTAAAAATACCATTCATCAACAATTTTAAACCCTCCCCCTGTATTGGATGTATGATAAGGCTCTGGATAATGTAAATAGATGGATACAGTACTAAGTAATATAATACTCCTAAAACAGAGGAAAATGGACAAAAACATATACTATACTAACAAAATAAGAACATGTTAAGCAGTGTTAAGAACATTTTTAGGCTTGAAACTCAAAAAGTTAAGATCAGCACAATATAAAGAAAATACTCACTTAAAAATGATGAAAATAAGGACATGCTTGAGAACATTTTAGGCTTAAAACTTAATATCTTTAGTCAGCTTAAAAAGTTTTGTATTTTCCAAAGAAAATCATCATTTTTATCAGACACAGAAAATAGCTCCATTCAAGATCTTTTACTTGTTTTAAAAATCATTATGTTCAAGGAAAACACTGCCATACTTTCAAAAGGAAAATCAGTATTATATACTGTAATTTCAAAGTAAATCAGTTCTGTATTTTCACAGGAAGATCAGTTCTGTGTTTTCGCAGGAAAAGCATTGATGTATTTTGGAGAAGGTTTAATATTATTTTTCCAAGAAGAATCATCACTTTATCTGCCAAGATCACTCCTTTGCACTTTGTCAATTTCTAAATCTGTTCAATCCGCAAAATAGAAGTGCTCTTGAAATTACATCATGACAATTCTAATACAATTTTATATACTTCAATCGTTATTTTAGCTATTATCCATTCTGCTTGAGTAACTTGCTACATTGCATTAAGCCTTAATTGATTAAATTTAGGTCAACATATTTTCTGCAAATCTTGCTGAGGAAAATATTGACAAAGTAGATCAAGTCTTTGCATATGGTGGGCGTCTCGTTAGAGCAAGGTTCCCAAATGCTGATCCTGTTGTTCAAGGTTTGCACACCACATCAACTGGATGGGTACCCAAAGCTGATAAATGGCTGCCCCCTAAACAGTTTGATGATGCACTTGAAATTCACTTAGCATCGCCTACAAGAAATGGTTCATTATTTCCTGGCTTTCAAATCGGAATTGGTGGCTCTGTCAGTCAATTTGACCCACCAAGGTCTTACTGGGGTACAAAACATCCTTTCGGAGGAGGTGGTTCCACCTACACTGTACCGTCAGGTCTTCAATATTCCGAGGATTTGGAAATTAATGGTAGACACTGGAAAACACCTGGAACAGGAATTGTACATGCTTTTCAAAACCTTCATTGGGAAAACTGGATTTACAAACTTGACAATCGAGATGAGGTAAATAGTTATTTTGAAAAAAATGCTTATTTATAAATTGAGATTTGTTGATATTTAGTATACTGTAAAAACTGTAAATGTAACTGTACAGTAACTGCACAATGTCATATGAAAGCAAAACAGCAGTAAGTCAATTTTCCTCAGTTAGAGATAAAGCCCAGAGAGAAAAAGCCACATGTCACAAAATTGACTTACTGCTCTTTTGATTTAAACATTTTTTTGAACAGGCTATTGACAGACTAAGCAATCCTAGGTAAAATTGAGCAAAATTCCAAAAAAAAATTTGATATATTCATTCCCTTATACTGGACATGTATGCATATATAATGAACTGCTTTTGACATACCAATATTTAGCTCCAAAAATTGAAAAAAAATATATATATAAAATTCTGAATACAATTTTATTTGTAACTCAATTTTTTTGAAAAAAAAGGCCTTTAGGGTTTTCTTGCCTTCACGCTACGAACTGTAAATGATTTAAAAAACCTGACTTGAATTAAAGCACCAAAGTATTACCATCTTAACTGTTTCTCAGGAAAGTCGTACTTTCACTTGGACATGGGGAGGTTTTCAAGGAGGCAGAGGTTCAAAAAACGGCGGTGAATGGTACGTTGAAAATATTTTTGAAGAACTTGATGTTGCAAATGAGTGGTATTATAATGAATCGCAGAAGATTTTGTATCTAATGCCAAACTCCAGTGAAGGAAGCAATGGATTACCAGAAGAGGTATCATAATATTCTATGTTTTAACAAATATTTTCAATTCTTTATAAAGGTTGAAAAATGGAATATTTAGCAGTGCTCAAAGAAATTCTTCAGATTGTCAATTTCTATTTGAAATTCGATAATTTTAACCAAATTATATGTACAAAATGATTTTGCATATGAATAAGATGTTTTGATTTAGCAAGAATGGCTCCAATAAGAATTATGAAAATTGAAAATAATAAATATTAAAGATTGAATAATTTTAAAATTTTCTATCTTAATGCTAGATTCAAATTCCAACGGTAACGACTTTAGGATACATCGTTGGTTCTCAAGATAAGCCTGTTGAAAACATTACCATTAGTGGGATGACCTTGATGGGAACACAAACAACTTTCTTGGAGAAATACATGGTGCCAAGTGGTGGAGATTGGACTGTTCATCGTGGTGGAGTGTTGTACATTGAAGGCTCTGTAAACACACTTATTGAAGGTTGCACATTTCATTCTCCTGGTGGAAATGGTATATTCGCTTAGTAAGGCATTATGTTTATGCTTTATTCGATATATTGCTAACTAACTTTAATGTGATAGTCACGGTCTAGCTTTTAAAGCAGTATAGTACGGTCTAATTGTGTAAAAATTGTGCGCAAAGGCGTACAAGCATGAGACTTTGCACAATTGTAGTTTAGGGGTCAATAATTGATTTAAATCTCAGACCCAAAAAATTGGCACCTGTTTGTGTATTTTACAGACCAGAACAGGTCCCCAGACTAAATTGAATTTCTTTTTCTCCAAAGTATGTCATGTTACATACCGTTGGAAAGCATTTTTCATGCTCGTTTAGAAAAACATTACAACCCATATCTGAAAATAAAGCCAATAAAAGTTGTTGAGGAAGGCTTTTTAAAAAATGAAGAAAAATGACGTAATTGCTGACGTCAGCAAAAATTCAAGGACCACCCGAAAAAGTTTATTTCTACAGATTTCTATCAAATTAATCAGAGGACCTTTCAATGTCTAAATGGATCTAGCTTTGGTTGAGAGTTAGACTTACTTGACATTGAATATCGCGTTTTTATGACCCTTCGAAAGCTTTAGGCTAAATGGGTTACATCGGGGGCATGCCCATGATAAGTACTTCTAAGGGCAAAATTCCCCACCCTAACCATACTCAAAAAGTTATTATAAAATAAGTTTGCATCTGATCTAATTAATCGTATCGAGTACCCGAGAGGTGCAATATTGAATTTCACAAAAATAAACGTCTTTGGGTGGTCCTGGAGTTTTTGCTGACGTCAGCAATTACGTCATTTTTCTGCATTTTTCAAAAAGCCTTCCACAATAACTTTTTTTGGCTTCATTTTCAGATATGGGTTGTAATGTTTTTTTAAACCAGCATGAAAAATGCTTTCTAACGGTATGTAACATGACATACTTTGGAGAAAAATAAATTCAATTTAGGCTGGGAACCTGTTCTGGTCTGTAAAATACACAAACAGGTGCCAATTTTTTGGGTCTGAGATTTAAATCCATTTTTGACCCCTAAACTACAATTGTGCAAAGTCTCATGCTTGTATGCCTTTGTGCACAATGTTAATGACTTTTGGCACATTTCGATTGCACTAATACACAGGTTTCAAATTAAACTACGCCCGCGGAAAAATATCAAGTAAACACAGCGAGCGGCAAGCTTAAACGCCTTATAAAATGTTAATAGATGTTCTTATCTTTCTGTCGCACAGCCAATTTTTTCGTGCAAATTACATACGTAATCAAAGCAAAAGGTACGCAAAAAAACTAATTCGAAATCCGTGTATGTCAATTAAACGTTTCATTGAATTTTGCGGTTAAAGGTTTTCTTTTTACATAAGTGTTGTCGTTCCATATCCGGACAGTGTTTCCCTATTTTTATATTGTGCTTATATAAAAAAAAATGTTTTTCCTTTCTTCTTTCTCACCAATCTTGCTCCACATTCGTCTTAATCCAATGTGAAAAAGCTTGTGGATTGAAATTAATGAGTAAGCAAACGATATCACTCTTATTTAAAAACAAAATCTTTAAATGAGAACTTTAGTGCTGACAAATATTCTAATTTGTAAGTCTGATTCTTACCATTATACAATAGCCAATACAACAGAAACTTGGTGATATCCCACAACACAATGTTCCGACTTGGAGATAATGGTATTGTTCTTGTGGGTGAGTCCAGGCTGATGGATGGTAGTGTTGGGAATCAGCCTAGAGGAACACAAATCCTTTACAACATGATCAGCGAAAATGGAATCTGGGGAAAACAGGTAAGATTTTATTAAGTTAAAGATATTGTTTTTCATGATATCAAATAAAGCAAAAACAAAGGAATTTCTTTTTGTGCTCGAACAATGTGGTGGCTTTCTTTTGTTTAAAAAATGCTGTGTAGGCAGGATGCGTAGGGGATACGTTGAATGCTGTCCTTTAACTTTCGTTTAATTTTTTGGTTAATGCTTTTCAACTGCTTTTATAGATTGGTAAAATTAGGATCTGTTATGCGAACCATGCCTCGTTTCTTCAGTGTTTATATGTCAATAGACTACTAAACTTGTATAAAAAGTTCTTTCAAAAATCAATGCTGGCAAAGTTTAAGATATGTATTTTATGACAGTATTATCACCAAAAAGGTCTAATTACAGAAAAATCACAACAATATACAAGAGATAATTTTTGATCCTTTTAGACGTACCCATTCGTTCAGTCAGTAGCATGTCAAACGCATTTGGAAGGAAACGTCTTTTTCAGTGGTCCAAGAGCTGGCTTGAATTTCAATGACGGAT
Source organism: Clytia hemisphaerica (assembly GCF_902728285.1). Lineage (NCBI taxonomy): Eukaryota > Metazoa > Cnidaria > Hydrozoa > Leptothecata > Clytiidae > Clytia > Clytia hemisphaerica. The sequence goes on along the minus strand of NW_027103758.1, from coordinate 175,865 downwards.
TTGGTGGTGGGAATAGTGTACAATCGAATCTGTTGTTCAATTTTGTGAGAGGTAGTTCATTTAGGTCCTAAAAGACACCTTTTATTTTATATAACTTACAGCCTCCCTGACTCTTTAGAGAGAATAAAGATATGGAACCTCTACAAAATTTATTTATTTTCAAATCTGGTAGCACTATTTCAAAAATTATTGGTTGAATTCTAGTTGAAAAAAAGCCAGCCTACAAGCTCCAAGTCTTCTGTTGACCTTTTTGCTCTTAATTAAATTTATTTCCATAGAAACGGATGATCATGGACCAATCAACACATGGGATCGGGTTCCTTACTTAACACGAGTTGCCGATGGATTAACCGTCTCTTTAAATGTCAAAGAAAATACAATTTACAATAATTTCATCATTAACAATTATCGTTCTGTATGGCCTATTGATCATGATGATGGCACGTGTTTTTGGAAAGATACCAAGAACTTTCTTGTCTACGGTGGTATGATTAAGTTTATCTCTCCTCTAGCTCCTTCTTCTCTAAAGCTACTTGGGCAATAGATTTGAGTTAACCCTGGGTATCCTTTTTGATTTTTCGATACTCAAAACGTTACTTTTTTTGCGACTCACTCTACAGGAGAGGGGAACTCGTAGCGAGTACCACACCAAAACTGGTATTTTTTGTTTCCTTTTCTTGGCAAATTACACTTGGATGGTTTCCGGGAAAAAAGAATTCAAGTGTTTTGACGCAAATTCTACTTTTTGGACCTACCCCGGTGGGGTGGAGGTCCTATAAATTAACCTTTGTCCGTCCGTCCGTCGGTCCGTCCGTTAGTTACCAGCTTTTCTCGAGATTGGCTCATTAGTTTTTTCTAATTTTTTGCACAATGATGCAAAATGACAATGCCCAAAATGTGACGGAGCTCGATTTTCGAAAAAAAAATTTTTCCGGCCGAAAATGGCGCGGCATTTTCTCGAGATTTCATCATTAGTTTTTTCTGATTTTTTGCTCAAAGATGTGTATTAACAATGCTCAAAACATGACCTAGTGTATTAACAATGCTCAAAACATGACCTAGTCCGATTCTTGAGAAAAAATTTTTTCCGGTCGAAAATGCCGAAAATATGCCGGAAATCGCCGTTTTTCTGGATTTTCATTGGACTTTTTCCATATAATGTTGTTTTTTTCATTCAAAAACATTATAAAGCTACTTGGGCAATAGATTTGAGTTAACCCTGGGTATCCTTTTTGATTTTTCGATACTCAAAACGTTACTTTTTTTGCGACTCACTCTACAGGAGAGGGGAACTCGTAGCGAGTACCACACCAAAACTGGTATTTTTTGTTTCCTTTTCTTGGCAAATTACACTTGGATGGTTTCCGGGAAAAAAGAATTCAAGTGTTTTGACGCAAATTCTACTTTTTGGACCTACCCCGGTGGGTGGAGGTCCTATAAATTAACCTTGTTTTCCGTCCGTCCGTCCGTCGGTCCGTCCGTTAGTTACCAGCTTTTCTCGAGATTGGCTCATTAGTTTTTTCTAATTTTTTGCACAATGATGCAAAATGACAATGCCCAAAATGTGACGGAGCTCGATTTTCGAAAAAAAAATTTTTCCGGCCGAAAATGGCGCGGCATTTTCTCGAGATTTCATCATTAGTTTTTTCTGATTTTTTGCTCAAAGATGTGTATTAACAATGCTCAAAACATGACCTAGTGTATTAACAATGCTCAAAACATGACCTAGTCCGATTCTTGAGAAAAAAATTTTTCCGGTCGAAAATGCCGAAAATATGCCGGAAATCGCCGTTTTTCTGGATTTTCATTGGACTTTTTCCATATAATGTTGTTTTTTTCATTCAAAAACATTATTAATAGCAATCCCCACCATCAAGCATGTTTCAATTTTCAATTAAATTGATTTTTCAAGCCAAAACTTTCTAAAAATCGCCGAAACAGCCGATTTTCGCCGGAAAAACGGTATTTCTTGAATTTCTTGAGCTGTACTTTATATTGTTACATGAAATTTCGCACACTGATGCAAAATGTCAATACCTAAATTGTGACGGAGCCCGATTTTCGAAAAAATTCAATTCCGGCCGAAAATGCCGGAAATATGCCGGAAAAACTGGTTTTTCGGCATTTTCTCGAGATTTCATCATTAGTTTATTCTGAATTTTTGCTCAAAGATGCGTATTAACAATGCCTAAAACATGACCTAGTCCGATTCTTGAGAAAAAATTTTTTGCGGCCGAAAATGCCGGAAATATGCCGAAAATCGCCGTTTTCTGGATTTTCATTGGACTTTTTCCATATAATTGGTTGTTTTTTTCATTCAAAAACATTATTAATAGCAATGCATGTTTCAATTTTCAATAAAATTGATTTTTGAACCTGGAACTATTTTAAAAGTCGCCTAAACAACCTATTTTCGCCGGAAAGACAGTATTTCTTGAATTTCTCGAGCTGTACTTTATATTTTTTATGAAATTTTGCACACTGATGCAATATGACAATACCTAAAATGTGACGGAGCCTGATTTTCGAAAAACATTTTTTTATTCGAACAAATTTTCAATTTTTTTCTCCATAGGTTTTAAGAATTACTTAGGACACAACAAAATATCTCAAGATAATGTTTATGTTTATCCTGACCGACATCCAGCCAAGGAAGCTTTCAGTAAACTCTTCTGTGCTGATACACAAGGTCAAACGTTAGGTATAAACGATTGTTTATTTTCTACGTGGTCCCTGTCCCATAATAATGTATTTGATGTCATTTTTTAATTTCTCAACAGAATTCTTGATATTTGAGCGCATCCCAAAAATAAATTCAAATTAGCCACTTGTTTATTCACATAAAAACTTATGATAAATTTATTCCGTTCTTTTTTGGGAATCGGACTGTTGACTGTTGGGGGTGGTCAAACCTTTGAAAAATAAAAATAATTCTTAAAAATATCTAGATACCTCCTGGAATAATTGCAAAATTTCCAAAAAAACTTTAAAAATTTTTAAAGCGAGGGTGAACGAACTAGAATTAGTCTTTTTTACCACCTGGAAGTTTTAGAATAACTTTAACCCCCTGGTAAGAATAAATTAGGTCTGGAAATTCTTAAGACATTTTATTTCACTCCATGGAAAAATGAAAACACTTCCATTAGACCCCATAAAAGTTCTTCTCGGATGACTTCCATGAAATGTTCGTCCACCTTCATGTATGGATATTATAGAATGGCCCATTTTTGTATAAAGATGACTTTATGAATCAAGAATTTCAAGTCTATCCGAAGGAACTTCTTGGTACGTTGAATCAAAATTAGCCAATAGTCTCTTTAAATGGACTGTAATCAAGGTCCGATCTTTTTGGGAAAATTTTGTATAAAAGATGACTTGTTGAATATCAAGAATTTCAGGATTAATAAATTTTTTTTATCTCTCCAAAGGAACTTCTGGGTATGGTGACGTTTATCAGAATAACAAATGCGTGATTGGTATTCAGAATATTTATTCTCTTGGTAAATGTGATATCAACCATATTGATATGACTATTCCACATTTTGCCAACAATCAACTATACACACCTGATGGTACTGTTATCATTCAATGTGGTTCCAACCAATGGAATATAACACAAGCTCAAGCACATGGGGTAGATGTTGGAAGCAAAGTAGATAAATTACCGAATGATGACGATATTATTCAGTGGGGAAAAGATTTGTTTGGTTTGTAGAAAAAAACAAGTTTTTTGATATTTTTTAAGGATTTTGGCTTATGGAAAAAGGTTATTATTGAAATGTAAATATTTTTTAACATATTGATTTTTCAATTTGAATTTTGATAATTTTGTGATGATAGAAGTAATTTAAAGGAATTTTTAGTCACCAGACCTTTAAGATGCGAATGTATATTTTTTATAATTCCTATAATTCTTATGAATGACATTTTAAATACGATGATTGTTGGTTACCCAAAAGCTGTACCCATTGGTACCTATAAATTTTAACATTTTTAAACATTTGTAAGAAAATACAATGAAAAGAAAACTTGGTAGAGTTCAGGCATGAAACCTATGAAATCGCAAAAAATGTCTTGGATTGAGAAAAGTGAAGGGCATTTTATAAGATTTCATTTGCAAAGATAATACAGTTAAATTTCTTGAAATGACTTTATTATCATTTAAAAAACGATGATCATGTAATTTGATATTATGGTTTTTAAACGAACGAAAATTGTGTTGTGTAAAGGGTCTGACTGACATTTTGTGTTTTTTTTTTGCATGAAACTTTATCTGAGGTCTGTCTAACAGTCTTTGCAGTTTTTTTTAGATCGAATGGTAATAATGAGTACGTAATTTTTTGACCGAGAAGATGTAATTGCTATTAATATATATTTTTCATACTTTTTTTTTTAAGTTTAAGAGGATTTTATAAAACAAGAATTTTTTATCAATTTAAAAAGAGAATTATATGCGATGAATATTTTGTCGTTGCAATCATTATGTATCTAAGGTTCAATATTGTATTATGTTTCTGTTTCGCTGGTTAGTTTTGGTTATCAAACTTTAACTTTATACACAAACTAAACTGTTCCATGTTTTTATGCTAAACTAAAAGGTTTTGTACAGTAGGGCGCTGTTTGAAAATTATCTTGTTACTAATGTGGGTATTCTTTATTGAAATTATAGAAACATGAAAAAGAAAAATTAAAAAAAGTGATTTCAACTTCAACAAAATCAGTGCACCAGCAATACATGACCAAGAGAGACAGTATCAACATCATTTAATATGAAACTTGAGAACGGCAGAATCGATTTGGATTCACCAAGATGGCCACAAGACACGTTTTCTGGTCGTTTCCAACATTTCTGGTCAATCACTGATTGGAGAAATGGTTTACATTCTGAAAAAACTTTAGATGATTCCAAAAAACTTCTTGAATTATACAGGTATTATATTGGTATACTTATGTATAAAATACAGATACACTCTTTTTTTTTTAATTGTTCTGTTAATTGCTTTCGAGGCTTCTTATTATCTTATCATTTGTCTAGAATTGGGAGGTGTTCTAAGGCCTGTTTAGGCCTATTAAGACTTCAGAAGGCCTGACAAAGAAATTTCAGTCGCCGCTTTTGGCTTGTAGGCTAAACGCGTCGATGGCGTAATAAGAGATTGGGAGATGTTCTCGACAATTAAACTGGTTTAAAAAAAAGGTTTTTTTAAATTTATAATAACTCTTAATAAATTTTTACAGAGCAGGTCTAGAACCACCAGGTACGACTGAGGAACAGATCTGGCAAGCCAAGAGGTTGTATGAGTCAGCATTCCATCCTGATACTGGTGAAAAGATGAATGTGATTGGTCGAATGTCGTTCCAGGTCCCTGGAGGAATGTTGATCACTGGTGGTATGCTCCAATATTACAAGTAAGGCTTGTCCTTCTTGAATCAGTGTGCATTGATTTCTGATTTTGAACCAAACAGGCACACAATTGTTTTTTGAACTTTCATATAACTTTATATGGATGCTGTTCTGACGTTCGGCGGGGAACTTAATTGGTTCTCTAGAAGAATGTTATACTGTTTTCACTAGGTTTAACTTCAGAAAATAGCTTATCATTTTAGCATGGCTGGAACGTATTGAATAGTAGAACGTTGAATTAGATAACTTCAACTCTGCAACTTTTCACCAAGCGCTCGATTTTTGACTATGGTAGTGTCTTTAGATTTTTGTATTCAAAACCCGTTGATAAGTCACTCTACTGAAATTGTCCACTAGAACTGTACCACAAGTGGTTTTATGGCAATGGATCAATCAATCGTTCAATGCTCTTGTCAATTTCACCAACAGAAATGCTAAATCTGATGTCACCAATAAGTAAGCAATTTACTATACCGCTCGCTATGCTCGACTTTACTTTTTGTTACCATATTCATTTACCATTTACCATAACAGGCTGGGGTTGACGTCAATTTTCCGATATTGACGCTTTTGTAAACTTCCACTGGCGCGAGGTGGATGGTTTTTTTGACAAGGTTTTTTTCTAATTAATGAAGGAGAACGGCTGCTATTAAAAAACCTTTTCTTTCGACAGTCAATTAATTCCAAGTATCTTCCAAGTTTTTAAATTTTGGCTTTAGGGGCGCGTGAACCCCTCCATCTTGCAGCTATTCCAGGATCAAGGTTTCTCTGAAAAATCCTTCTTGTCAAATGGTGTATTTTTCTATCTTTTATATTTTTGTAGACAAATAATGACGGCATATGTATCAGCAACAAGTGGAGCCATGGCTGTTGCTTTAGGTTTGAATTCACTGGTTAAGGTAAGTCAGCGTTGGAGTCTTTATAAACTGTACGTCCTGAGACTGAAGCATTGCCAGTTTCTTCCAGGCATCTATGTCTTGCCAGAGATTTCGAGTCTTTCATTCAATATTATAGAGTCAATTTTCTACTAAGAATCTTTTCAACATTTTCCAAAAATATATAATTTTTCAACAACATTATACTAATAAGCTCAAGGTTGGTTTCCGACTTCTACAGCTTAAAGCAATGTACTTTTTTCAAATTACAGCAATAAATTTTCTTGGTCCTTCTTTGGAGTTGCTTAATTTTCCATGGAATAATTGAGTAAAACATAAACACAGGCCTACCCCTTTAGCATTTTATAGTAGCTGTCTGTTATTCAATCGCCAATTGATTATATAATTGACGCTCTATAATTCGACGTTTTACTACTCGATATGCTCGTAAACGACGCTATACTTTTCCATACGCTCCGTTTTTCGATAAAAATCCAATTCCCCTCGAAAAGTGAATTATAGAGCGTCAACTGTAATTCAAATTAATCTTTTCTCTTCAAGGCAGCACCACCATTGATGGCCCGCTACGTTCCTTTTGCGGCTGTGGCGGCCGCCAATTGTATAAACATACCTTTGATGAGACAAAGTGAGATTCTGAACGGAATCAGAGTGTACAGTGAAAACGGCGAAGAGTTAGGATCGTCACATAGAGCTGCTTACACTAGCATTGTACAAGTCACGGCTTCTAGAATCACAATGGCTGCACCAGGAATGTGTAAGAAGATTATATTTCGTGCATTCTGATAAGCCTTTTCATAAATCATTTTGAGTGTAACAACTACCTCGTTTTGAAACCATTAACAAGGGGATTAAATCTTTGAGTGTTACTTTTATAAATAGAGTCAACCTATTATCGTTTTCAAAATATTTGTAATTAACTGATTCCCAGATGAGTTACTAATAATCAATTACCTTAGAAACATTTTAAAAGCGAGGCAAGCGTTATTCGTGATGCATTTTATGAAAATGTCTACTCCCCACGTATAATTCACTTCGCTTTGTTTAATAACTTTAGCCTGCCAGCTGAACACCAGCACCATTTTGACGTTGACTCGACATTATATCAAACTACTTTCTCCATAATGTTACAACGGTCTAGAACGAACCTCTTCCTAAAAACTTCAAACATCTACAACCAATGATCCTTTTCAACAGTACATTTTGCGTTTGTTCACATGTTCACAATCACGTGAAAATAGGTTGGCTGATTACCGTATTCCTTCGAATTAGTGCTCCCTTCTTTTGAATGCCTCCCTCGAATAAACACCCCTCCTAAAATCCAAAAAATTAAAAATAAACGCCCGGGGCGTTAATTCGAAGTAATACGGTATAAGGAATATCACGTGGTTCTATGCTTGGATTTCCAGATATCACTGGGCTTTACTCCTTTTATTACAGTACTAGCACCAATCATCATGGAGAAACTTGAAACATACAATTGGATGAAAGTATGATTCTTATCTTTATGTTTTGTTAAAAAAAAAACTTTAGAAATAATCTTAAGATATTGTATCTTATTTTGGGGCCTCATATTCATAGAGAAGCTCAACCTACTGAACTCTCCATTAGTTTCTAAAGATTTAAGATTTAAGCATTCGTTGATATTTCCAGGGGTATTTCAAACTCTGTAAGATGGGACCGCCTTCTCCTGATGGTGATTGGGCGCTAAAAGCTCACCCCTACACCCCTGGCACCTGATTTGAGACTTACCATTTTCCCCTGAACTCTATTATTAGCAACTTTTATTTAGGCGACACCTAAATGATAGTACACCCCTGTGTCACAGAACCCGCTGGGACCCCAGCCCCACTGGAAAGATTGACAAACATTTCGTCACCGGTGGGAAAATACCCTAAAATTCCAGCCCCACTTGAAAATTGACTTTGATTTCATCCCCATTCGAAATTCAGTATTTAATAATTGCACTCCAAACCCAACCCCACAAGATTTTTAACCTTGGAACAATAGAATTTCTATCCCCATTGAGATTTCAATAGGAATTGCTACCTCCACTGAGGAAAAAAGTTCCACCACGGCTCTGAGACAGGGGTGTGATAGGAGTTACTTTAATTCTTAAGATTCCTCTAAAACTTGCGCCTAAGCTAGGGAACACGGTGTAGGCTATGCGGTTGACTCGATCTTCAAGGAACCATGAATTTTCTTTGAATAAAAGAAAGAATTGAACAATTAGGGGAGTATTTCACTTGACGGAAAAATGCATCAGGTCTAATTATAAAGGTTTAAATTAGTGAAACTCTACTTTAATATCAAAAACATTTTTTACTCGTCATCTTTTAGCGCATCAAACCATTACATGGACCCATCCAGATCTTATTATGTGGTATCAGGTGTGTATTTGTCATTTCTTGAGATCATAAACATTCGATTATAAATGTACATTGATGTTTTCTATTTCACCTTTCGGAACTAAACTACTATGTGAGGTAGTGTGGAAACTTCAAAACTTATCGACCAATCACTACAGTGGAATCTATATAACTCGAACCCGCATGGGGAACTCAAATTTCTTCGAATTATGGAAATCTCGTGTTATTAAGTAAGCGGTTAAAAAGCATTGTTTACTGGAGGGACCATAAAACTTATTATAGAGTTATAGAGATTTGAGTTTCACTATATTACTATTGGGCTCTTCCAGAAAAAAACCATTCATGGGGGGTGGAGGATATATTGTCCAGGGGTATTGAAAAAAACCTGAAAAACTGCCATGTCCATGGGGTGAATCAGCGATGTCAAAGGGTAAATATTTGTGTCCAGGGGGTCAATTTGATGCTTGTCCAGGGGTAAAACACGTGTCCAGGGGGTGAAAAATCGAAATGTCCAGGGGTAGATCAAAGACAAAATAATATATCCTCCACCCCCCATGAACGAATTTTTTCTGGAAGAGCCCATTAGAAGGTCTGAAGTTTCTCCCTGATATATACAATGCTTGAAAAACGAAATTGAAAAAAAAATTCGGACTAATGCTTACTGTACCAATTTTTTTGACATGCTTTTTATTACTCAATTTTTAGTTTGACTTTGATGGTACCTGTAGCTTGCTCCATCTTCCCTCAAAGGAGGTATGTATCATAAATCACCGAATCTGAATTTTTCAAGATTAATATACGTATGATAGACATCTCCAGGCTTTTGGTGCGCATAGTGATATAAACTGAAAAATTCAATATTCGAATCAAGAGCATTGCGCATATCCCGAGGAGTAACAGTAGTTTTACACTCGAAACGAAGGAAGATATGACATAGCCTAAGACAAGACTTTGTTCTTTTGTTCTTTTATATTGTTTGATAAAATCTTTTAGGAACAAGTCATTTTCCATCACCAAATTCAATCTTTTCCTTTTCATTTCAGCTCACTCTCCATTGGTTCATTAGAAAAAGAATTACAGGAGAACATTATGACGAGAAGTGATGCCTCTAATATCCAACGAGTCTATTTCAATAAAGGCTTGTAAAAGCAAAATGCATTGCGAACTTTAATTGCTGGCAATACATTTTAGAAACGAATGAACCGTGAAGCTTCTGGTAGTGTAAACTTTGAAGCATTTTTTGAGAGGTAGGAGATTTACTATACCAAATGGAGGACCCACCCTTTTTATCGGGTTGAATATATCAAAAGATTTTGTACTGTACATTTTTTAAAACATAATTTTTTTTTAAATTTTTATGAAAAATGATTTTTAGAAATTTAGAGATTTTTTTTTGGTTTAGCAATAGAATTAATGAAATACAAGGGATATATTTTTTATTCGTTGCAAATTAATTTTTCAGCTCGATTACTTAATGCCAAAAAAGTCATTAACCCTACGAACGGAAAACACTCGTTAAATTAGGAACTCTGTCATTCATTACAAGGCACGTTTGTTATTGGCACAGTTTAGATCTCTTTTTTTTATGACGTCATACGGAGGAAACGCCTAACGACACATATAACAAGTCATACGGTTACTCAAAAGATTCTTCTAAATGTGTTTTTACGTTGCAGTGGAGTCTGCAGACTAGAAACACCTTGTTGAAGTTAATCTAATTCACTTTTCACTTTTCTTTAAAAATTATTAGTCAATTTGCTTTAAGATTGCACTAATCTTTGTTTTGTTTTTAATATTTCAACCAATGGTTAAATTCTAATCTTTTATATACCGTTGAAAAGATAATTCAGAGCACCATAATTTCTAGGAAGACTAAATTATTCTTCGGTGCTAGAAATTGATTGATACAAAAATAGATTTGAAGTGTTGCTTGGAGAATGACAAGCAAAAAAAGAATTAGTACACACTGACTTTAAGATTCAACATCGAGTTCTAATGCTCTAACTAATGAAGTAAAACAGACAAAGAACTCACTGAATTCAATCCTTCGTCAAAAAAAAACTGCGCTTATTCTAAGGCACTTTTTCTTGCCTGAAAAACATGTTAAAGATTCGCTTCTAGCCCTTCGGACTTATACTTCATTGCCACTAACGGTTAGAGGTCGTACCACCTCGGTGTTTAATTCTATAGTTTTTCCATACCAAAAATAATCGGTAAAATAGCTACGAATGAGGTCGGGAATCCGTTCAAATTCGACGCATATTCCCTGTTTCCCCATCTACTCTCTCTCGTAGAATGTTTTTTTGGACCTACCCCGGTGGAGGTCCTATAAATTAACCTTTGTCCGTTCGTCCGTTCGTTCGTTATTGGCTTTCCTCGTGATTTTTTGCACAAAGATGCATAACTATAAACCCTTGAATGTGACGGAGCCCGATTTTCGAAAAAACAAATTTGGGGGCAAATTTCAGCTAAAAAACGGCTAAAAAAAAGGGTTTTTTGGACTTTGTGAAATATTGGATCATTTTTTTTCTGACTTTTTGCATGAAAGTAGGTAAAAGATGGCTCAAGCAGATTTTTGTAAAAAAAGAATTTTTCAGCTCAAAAAACGCATCTTTATCTATAAGAATAACTATTAATAAGCATTCATCAATGTTCTTGAAATTACTGAATTTTTTGATAAGATATATTTTTTTTGCTCACGAAGTCTTAAATATGAAAGAATATTTGAAGAGCATGAAATTTTGGTTTCTAAACGTGTTTTTTTATAAGAAACAAATGACTAATTTTAATAGATCGTCACTATTTGTGTTCTGAATGATTGTTTAACGTTCATGCTCACGTAGATATCAATTATATATGTGTTAAATGCATAACCAGGTAGGTCCATAAAAGTATCACTTGTTTCAACTTTCGTCGAAAAACATGTTAAAGATTCGCTTCTAGCCCTTTAGGCTTATACTTCATTGCCACTAACGGTTAGAGGTCGTTGGATTCAACCACCTCGGGGTTTAATTCTATAGTTTTTCCATATCAGAATCCGTTCAAATTCCACGCATATTCCCTGTTTCCCCATCTACTCTCTCAGGTAGAATGTTTTTTTCAACTTTCGTCGGAAGGCATTTTCAAAAAATACTTCAAAAGAAACTCTACAAGATGGTCAAATCTTATGCATCTTTATCCATATAAGGGAATTTCGATATTCATTCCTGCATCAAATAAATCTAAATACCACACGATATAAGTTCATATAGAGAAATTTCTGAAAAGATGGTCAAAAGTTTTAAAAAGTGAAAAACAAGCAAGCATAAGGTAGAGATAAAAATTCTCTGTAATAGTAAAACTCTTCTTTTTCCGAGATAAACAGAAACTAGGCTGTTAGTGCTAAACGTGCAAAAATCACACCAAAACTTTCCATGCTGCCTTATATGGTTTACGAAATTTCTCTCAAACCTTATGCAAACTCTTATTTGGGGCCTTTATCATTTACATGCATGAAACTCAAGAACAAAAAAAGCTAAGGCTAAAATGGACGAAACAGGTAAAATTTACCAACTTTGGATTGAAGAGCTGTCCCAACCAAGAAAGATATGAAAAATCTAAATACATATTTGAGAGATACATATTTGAAATCAGCAAAGTTTCATACACGTATGAAACCAAGATTTAGCTCTTTTAGTACTACCTAATAGCTAAATTATTTATGAACGGTTCTTTCGGCTGCTGGTTAATTTTAATTCCATTGGATTGATCTTGATATTAATGTATCGCATTAGAAGTATAATGAAAAACTATGTATGCTAGTGGCCATGGGTAGAAGATTGTCAGTAGGCACATTTTGATACATTGACCTCAAAGTAAATTAGTGTCAAAACCGTACTCTACAGTCTCAGTCATACCCAGAAAAAAACAATCATGATATTTATGACGTAATGTTTTCTACGGAAAGACCCCGGTTTTTGCAAGTAGTGGAAAATTTTGTACAACTTTTGTCTAGTTTAAATTTGCCACTACTGGCTAAAACCGGGGTATTCCCGTAGAAAACATTACGTCATGAATATCATGAATAAACCCTTGCATGTTACAAGAGAGATGGAAGTGGCGTCAACACTATCAAAACATTCTGATAACTGAAAACCTAAAAAAGGTACGAAGTAAAACATAGAGATCTAATCCTTCATTCGTTCGTTTGGAGGACAAACAAGATAATTATTTATCAGTAGAAATCACGACGCCTTCGCTCTATAGGAGCCTATTATAAAATGGCTTATCATGATCGAAAATTTATTGTTTTAAGTTCCCTTGGTAACAAGGGACTAGGTACGAGTTTTAGGAAACAAAAATAAATGACAAGTTATTCGACTTTTTATTTTTTGAACTTTTATTTCGTTGAGTTATCATTTGACCAGCAAAAGTAACTTCAACGATGTGTCCTACATATTTTTTGTAAATAATAATACAGTAAATATTATTTGAAAGGGTGTTTTATGCTTAAAGATGCGCTTTAAGAGACCTGTATCTTAAGCCTCTCTTTCGGTGAAGTACGAGCGTAAGAAAAGAGAGATCTTGCTTAGGTAAGGCGGTTCAAATCCATGTGCGCTTTAGATGGGATCCCAACCGATGGCAATGTTCGCCTTACGCTAAAACAAAAACACGCTCCGCTCTCGCTCGGCTACTAGTGTAAGATGGAGGTTCAATGCGAGAAAGCTTCAAAATACAAGCTCATAGGAAAATAAACTGAAAAAAAAAGAAAACTACAAAAAAATACTAAAAGCCGAAAAATTCCACAAAGTTTAAAAAAAAACCGTCATAAAATGATCATAATAAATTTCTAAAGATTACAAATGTATCAATAAAATACAACGTTCACCTTCATAAAGTGTGTTCATCAGAGGGAGAACACCCACTTTGGACAGATTTCGGCCTTATCATTCTCCCTTATCTGTCTCTCGTGGGCTTAGGCCTGTAACATATACTATAATAATATATAATATATATATTACAACACGGAAGATAAAACATTACATTAAATATCATAAAATCTTTAAAAAAATTTAAACTGACACATAAAATTTTGATTTTGTAAAACTTTGATAAAATTTTCAGTCATTCAGTGTTTTCAGCAGTTTAATTTTTTTGTCAAAAAAAAAGGATGGAAAAACCTACAAAATACAATTCTTCTCGAAAAAAGGTGGTGAGTGGTGAAAATTTTAGCTCAAGTGTTTTCAGATAGTGAGTCGGTATAGAGGCTATATAAACAAAAAATTAAATAAAAATTAAAACCGAAAAAACACGGTATTGATAAAACATGTAATTAGACCCTGGTTAAGGCTTCATTACATTTTTATCATTTTAAAGTAATTCATAATATCCAAACATATTGGGTGATGATGAAAAATTATATACACAAAACCTGTTGAAAGTCACCTTATAGACCAGCACAGTGAACAATCAATAGCACGAATCAAATCCGGGGATATGGGGTACGCAATGACATAAAAAAATGCAAAATTGTAAACAGCTTAAAAAAATGAAGAGAAAAAAAAAAACTTAAAAAGAAATTGAACTAATTCTGATTTTCTGATTTAAGCTTGAACAAAGATAGCTTCACCACCATTGACATTCATCATTTGGTTGTTAACAGCTTGTTGTTGCATAGCTTTCTTCATTTCTTCTTCACGTTTTTGTTGTTCACGTAAGTGAATCTTCATGTGTCGGCGACGTTCGTCCGAGCGGGCGAATCGACGTCCGCAACAATCGCAAGCGAATGGTTTTTCTCCTATAAAAAAAAAGAAAAATGAAAACATTAGTATATTTTTGAAGTGGTTCAAGGATATTTTCTCGGAAGCTTAAGTGGAGAATATTTTCAGGGAATCACATAATAGTTATCAAGATCTTAAAGAGGCAATACTCTTTCTAAGAAAGTTTGAGTTTTTTAGAGTAGGGATATAAACTCTCGAAACAGGAAATTATCAATCAAGGATAAAATTTAAACGAAACTTTTTGATACTAGTTCATACATGGATTATAAAATCAGCGATTATGAGCAATCTAAATGTTAGTTGAGTTGACGTCAGATATGTTTATTGTTCAAAGTAGAAAAAAAAGTCAACATTATCTTTCCTATGATGAGACATTTCGAAAGAACATTTTCTGAGAAAACATATCTAATATCAAGGATCAGACTATGTGTCAAAATTCGTTGAAATGATACATAGTCGAATCAGAAAATTGCTGAATCAGTTCTACTCAATTTTCACCAACAGATTTCAGACATGTATTCTATTTTTCCCTTCTTCATCCATGTTATTTCGAAAGATCGAATCGCCCACCACTTTAGACCCCCTTTAGATTATCGTCCCTAGGATAGGAATCTCCAGTTAACAGTTAGAATGAAATGCTTACCAGTGTGAGTTCTGATGTGAGTTGTCAAATGATCAGATCGGGAAAAGTTTCGCATGCAGATTCTGCATTGGAATGGTTTTTGACCTGAAAAATTGTCGAAGAAATATTTCGATTAAAATGGTGGAACTTCCATATGTATAACAATAATTTAACAATTTAAGATATAATGTCTATTTGTGAATTTTCAAAACAAATGCTGTCTCTATATACAGAAGGTTTGGAAATGAACATCTACTATCATGAAAATAAGAACATGTTAAGAATATTTTTACCCTTAAAACTCAAATAGTTAAGAACTTCAGAAGGCTTCAAAAATTTTGGGTATTTTACAAAAAAACGTGCATGTACTTGGAGTCAGTTGGAGTAGAAATAGCCTATTAGAGAAAATGTAATATACTGACCAGTATGAGTTCTCATGTGACGGGTCAATTCATCAGATCGTGAGAATCGTCGTGGGCAGTTATCCACAGGGCAAGCATATGGACGTTCAGCCAATGGAACTTTGCATTTCTTTGTTGGGTCATTACGTTTTTCTTTCAAGATGCTCAAACCAGCACGGTTGATTGGTCGTGGGTTGATGGGTTGGATTGGGTAGGTATTAGCCATTGAGCAGGCTGGAAATTTTTGTGGTTGTTGGAAAGCTGAGTTTTCAGAAACTCCAGGCCATTTCATGTTGACTTGGCTTGGTTGTTGCATCTTGAATGGAGTTGGCTGAGCAACTTGTTGTTGTTGTTGTTGTTGAGCTTGTTGTTGTTGTTGCATTTGTTGGGCTTGTTGTTTAGCTAAGAGTTGAGCTTGCATCTTTTCGATCAACTGTTGTTGTTGTTCTTGATATTTTTGTAATCCTTGAAGGAAAAGCTCTTGTCCAGCTACATTTTGTTTCAATTGTGTCATTTGTGGGGCAAGGGTGTTGAATTTGTTTGGCATGCACCATTCTTGTTCTTGCATCATGCGTTGTTCTTGTTGCATCCACCATTGTCCTTGTTGTTGGCTGTTGTTGAAGTTGTCAACTTGTTGTGGTTGTTGTTGTTGATTGTTGAATTGGGCTGGTGATCCTTGTTGGGAACCATAGGGTGAAGCTGGGGCGCTGTAGGGTGACAATGGGGCGGTGTTGTCATTGTAAGGTGATCCAGAGGTGCTGTTGTATGGGGATCCAGCTGATGTATTGCTGTATGGTGAGGGTGGGTTGTAAGCAGGTGATGGTTGGTTATGGTATGGGGATGGTGGGTTGGAGAGGGATGAGACTGAAGCACATGGGCTTGGGACTTGGGCAAATTCTTCGTAACCAATTTTTTGTTGTTGTTGACTTTCTTGTTGTTGTGTTCCCTCGAGTTTTTGTTTCAAGAGAGCAATATCAGGCTTCATGTCAAGGTATGTGTCATACTCTGTATCTGGAGAAGAAAGATAGGAAGGTATTGGTCAAATACCTTTTCCACTAAAGGTTATTTAGCTGGTTTCTATTCCCATAGGTATTTCGATGGATATTTCTATCTCTATTGTGGGGAAAAGTTCCACCGGGGCTGTGATACAGGGGTGTGACATTACTATGTAGTAAGGATTGGATAGATACAATGTTTTTCTTTGGCTTTTAGAAAGTATGAACTTTTATTTTCTATCATATTTTCCTATTTTGAAATTATTTTTGAAGGAGAGATCAAACATTTTTGATTACTTAGTCTTTACTAACAGTCTATAAGGTTGTTTTTAGCTTTTGGTCATTCTTGACATTACAAAACATTAATAAATTTTATTCAGAGTTAAGCAGATATCATGTTGAGTTTGAAATAGGAGAGAAGTAACATACTGAGTTGAATTTTAAAGTCAAATATAGGTTGTTTTATATAATGTTTTTATATAAAATTTTCTCTTTTAGTTTTTTAACATTTCATCATAAATCAGTCGAGATTGTTCATTTTGTGTGTGTTGTTATCTCTTAAATATTTGTTGTGGTGAAATATGACGTATCAAACAAAAGGATTTTCTAAAATTAATCTCTGATTTACTACTAGTAGTAGTATTATTATTAGAATCATCAAAAAAAGTTTGATAGAGGAATCACTCAAATGAAATATGGTTTTGTAGAGAAATTTGTCTCCTGAAAAAGGAATAAGTGTATAAAAATTGTTCTCTTTAAACAGTCGTCGACCACTGGATAAATATATTTATAAGAACTATAAGCTCTCTATCAATAATAGAAAAAAAAGTGAAGAAAAAATAAAGAAGTTGAAGAACTAGTATGAGAAAAAAGAAAGTTCAAAAAAATTATGAAAATAAGAAATTATTTTCATTTTTTTTTTCAATTTTAAAAGAAAACAAGGTGAAACTTTCCCCTTTCACTTTAAATGATCAGAAAAATATGGAACAAAATTGAGAAAATTTGAAAGAAATTAAAAATAATAAGGCAAAAGGAAAACAATTTTTATGGCGAGAAAGCCAATATTAAAAATTGTTTGAAAAACAACAACAACGATTTTAGTAGCAGAGAGACGCTAGAAAATATTCGTTCTATCATCATATGATAGTATAAAGTTTATAAGAATAAATTTCCGTTTCGAGAGTTTGTAAAAACAGTTTTAAAGCACTTCGTTGATAACGTGTCTACGATGAAATAATCCTTATATAAAATCAATCAAAAAAGATGGCCATATATCAGATACAAGTCTCTACAAGACGAGAAGCTTATGCTACAGTTTCTAAGACATTAAAATATTACAAATAAATAAACAAAATAAGACTTACTGAAATTGCCTTCATTAATCAAGTTGTCACCAAAAGCAGTTGTATCTTGGTTAGTGGAGTTTGCCATATCCTCAAGATAGGCTGGGTATTTATTTTGACCTCCTTGTACATCTTGTAACAGGTTTTGTGCTGTTTGGTTGCCTTCATAGCCGATAAGTTGGTCAACGGCGGCAGCTTGTAATAAATTTTCCAAACTTGTAGTATCCATAATGTTTTGTTTATTTAGAATTAATTTTAACTGTCCAGCAGTAAAATTATCGGTATCGACCAGCGATCCGGAGGTGAGAGTTTGCTTTACTTTTTTTCGTTTGCGACTACCAACGATCCAGCGTTGTTATTTTCTGACTAGAATTTAGTCGGGCGGCTCATTTTACATAGCTCAAGGAAAGCCTATTGTTATGCAAATGAGATGTCACTTCTTTCAACCAATAGAAAATCAATTATTTATCATCAAACAATAGTTGTCAATCAAATCCATATCAATTCGTTTCCAAGCCTCCCTGGAAACCATTTCTCTCTCTCCATTTCTTATTTGATATCTCTACTCTAGAAAAAAATATAGAGAAAAACAGCATTTACATTGAAAACACTTGAATCCTTTTTTTCAGATATATGATATACCATTTCATTGCTTGTTTTGCCGAAAAGGCCTTACAATCAAAGACAGCCAAAATAACATGAAAATAACAAAAAACGTATGTTTTTATTTTTACATTAGCATAATATTTCTTTGAGCTATATATCTTTTCCGTTGACACAAGCTAAACGCTTATGAAAAAAATGTACAATATTTTGATTGAGAAAAACGAGGAAACATTAAAATGATGCTGGGAGTTTAATGATGCTATTTGTTTGTGCTTCACCAAGAAAGATTCTTGACATTAGCTTTTGTAAAGCTCATTGGAAAACATTTGAGCGCCAAAAAATGATGAACTAAGGAGACAGTCGTTTACAATATACAGAATCATTATGTCAAAAAATAAATCTCTTTTCACGTAAAACCTATTAGAGGATAATGACCCACAGAGCACATTAAGCTGTATAATTAAACCTGACCATAGTCATTAGTCAATGTAAAAATTTGTCAAGAATATATAATGAGAGATCAATTTGATAGGAATTTGGATTATAATTACAGTAAAATTTTCACCTTGTCCAAAAAAAACCAGAGATGTTCTAAAAAGTACGAACATTGGACACCAAGAATTTAGAGCCATAATTATGAAAATTACACTAAATGACGTAAAAATTGACCCTCGGGAATTTATCATGAATTTGTTTACTTCTGACGAAAATATAAAGATTTACAATTTGCATGTAAACATTTTAGTGTAAAGTGTGTAGGCCATGTCTCATTAACAATTCGCCCACCTTCATTCAGAGATTCGTAGAAAAAAAGCTGTTCATTTTAGATCAATACTAGTACAGTATTATAGGATAAATTTTTGATTGACTCTCTCTCTCTCCTCGCATACAAAATCTCACGTCGCTCAAAGTGTTTACAAAAAATAAACTCGACATTTACGATGACTTAAAAATATATGATATATAAAAACCCACTAGAAAAGCAAATATGCCTTTCTTTACTAACGAACGACGTATGCAATATAAAAAAAATAAAAACATATTAGCGTCTAATAGACCAAAAAAGTGATATCAAATAATTATGTGTGTATGAATCGTAACACAAAAAAAAGTTTTCATTTTTCCCTATTGTACTTTTCCTGCGATATGTGCCTTCGATCAAAGCAGCTTTTTGTACCACTACGGCCGTGCAATAACA
Source organism: Clytia hemisphaerica (assembly GCF_902728285.1). Taxonomy (NCBI): domain Eukaryota; kingdom Metazoa; phylum Cnidaria; class Hydrozoa; order Leptothecata; family Clytiidae; genus Clytia; species Clytia hemisphaerica. The sequence continues at coordinate 156,278 of NW_027103758.1, read as the reverse complement.
TACGAGCGTTTAAAGTGATAGCGAGGGCGTCCCAAACACTTTGGTATCAAAAAGAGATTGTCACCTTGTCTTGTTGCTCGCGAGAGTTATAAGCGACAAAATGCGAGGCATTTATCGAGTAACAAAACTAAACTCTTTTGATGGAACAATCTCTTAACGACAAATGAGGGATCGCCCACAATGCAATGCGAGGAGATACAGTTCATCATAAAGATGGGTATTGGCTAGATTTGACAAGAACATCGTACTATTACAGCTAAGTTGAAGAAAGGGCGCGGTCTTGGATTCAATGATTGAGTAGCAAGTAGCTGAGGTACAGTACAAGATTCGAACGGCATTTGAAAGTATAACGGTGTTTGGCTGGCAGCCGGTAAAGATAGAAGTTCTTTCAGTGAGTATAAGTGAGAGGGTGAGAGGAGAGTGTCAATCTTTTAATCCCACTCAGGCGTCTCTTCACGTTTCCGTCTCATTTTTTGTGTAGCCATCTTGAGGAGGCTATCAAAATCATTCTCCGGTGAATCGCATCTCAAATTTCGACTGTTTTGCTCTGTCTCTTCCAAATAACTGTTGTTGCCGTCTGTAAACGATAGAAAAAATAAAAACATTAAATCATTTGGCTTTTGCTTCGAGGCTAGAATTTCTACCGGCTGTTAGAAAAAAAATTACACCAAATTATTCTTTTGCCTGCCAATTAATACCATAGTGAATATGTTTAAAAAATGGTAAACAGAGTCACGATAGTCCTTTGAAATACTCCTAAAATAAATAGAGACTTAATTATTCTTATAGAAAAATTGTTTGGGAAAGGAAACTTTTAAATTTTAATTTCGTTTATGATTTGAAACTTGTCATTTCCTTAAGACCACTCGCATGTTTGTGTCTAACTCGAACAGGCTGCAGGTACAGTATATTAATAACAACGCATTAGGAAATCAAAATTAATAACACCCCCGTATCACAGACTCGTTTAGAGCCCCTCTCCATTGGAAAAAGGTTCATCCCCATTTGAAAAAGTTCATCTCCATAGGAAAACTCACAGAAAGCTCAACGCCATTGGATTATTTCAAAATCCCCAACCATTTCATTTAGTGATTTTCCTCAAAGGCATTTAGTTTTTTTCATCCCACTAGCCAACGGGTCACTGAGACAGGGATATTTTAGTACAGGCGTGGTTGAACAATATATGTCTAAAACTAGGCAAAATTTGGGCACGACCTCAAATGTTCAAGCATCTTTTTTCGATGAAAATTGCTGTTTAAGGATCTTGTGGAAAATGAAAGTGAATCCAGGTGAGATTTCGATTTCCTTTTACAATTGGAGTGGAAGTGGTATGATGAATCACAGTGTTTTTGACGACAACCGACGGATATTAGCGAAACGAGTCATAAATCAAAAGTCAAAATCAATAAAGTTCCGGTTGATGTCGGATGATAGTTTCATCCTCCTGTTCTAATTCGTCGTGAAATTTCTAAGAGGGAAGGTGTGTGTGGGGATATGATTTCTCTTGTTTTAATTTTCCTTTGATTACCCTACCCCCAATTTTGTTGGAATTTGAAATAAAAAAAACCGTCAAAAAACGACCAATTAATCTGATCACAAGACCCTGTCTAGTAATCAGCAAGAGTCCCTATTGCGGCCGACTGAAAAAACCCCAGCAACTAAATAGTTTATTCACTCAAAATATTGAGTTTTTATCATCAAAGGAAGAACCATGTCTCGTTCGCACACTATGGAATAATAAATGAGGTGAAGGATAGGGCAGATTATTGTTGATAAGAAAAGTGCACGATCGAGACTGAATCTTTACATGAGCCGGGTTGATAATAACTTGTTCTTAACATTTTGGCCATCGAAGCCTTATGGTCTTATATAGTTTGTTCTCATAAAAAACGTGTAGATCGATAGAGCAAATCATTTGGTGATCTGGAAAAATGCAAGATCGTCACGCCGAATGCGTTATTCTAACTAACATTTTAAACTTAACTTTGACTGAATGTTGACCTTTAATACAAACAAATTGTAATGAGAACGAGAGAGAATAGAGAAGTGAGGTCATTGCAATTTAGTGCAACATAAGAAGAAGGGGGCGGCGAAGAATGGAATACTGTGGAATACAGTACTTAAGATATCCTCTACGAACAAAGGTCCAACCTACACACACGCACACATACAGCTGTGTTGTATTGAAGATGCGAGAAGGAGGAAAGTGCATTGAAAAGAAGAAGATGGAAACGATCAGACGAAAAGGAAAACTTGCTTTCCTATCAATCACTACCTCGCATTCAATTCAAAATGACCGGCAAACGTCCTGTTCGAAATAATCCCTTACAATAATCAAGCACGCACATTGTTTGTGTTGTCGCACAAAGAAATTATGTGGGATCCAGAAATGTAGACTTACTTTGAATGAAATTTGGCTTGTCAATGTTTTTGTAACAATGCCAACAGATGCCAAAGGGTCTTGTAAAAATAAATAGACGAAATTCTTCTTATTTTGATTTCCACAATTTTCCATAATTTCCAAGTTGACGTCAAATACAAAACTGAACGGTTGTCGTCTGAAAACGCACAAAAATGGCGGAAAAAATCCAAGAAAATAATCAAAAATCACCATCAATAAACGACTTTTGCAGCCCGTCAAAGTGCATCATAAATGAAGAAAACGCACTAAAAGATACCCTACAATGCAGGAAGTGCCACCGTTTAGTCCATTATCTTTGTACAGAACTGCCACTTTACCAGATCCAGATATGCTTGTCATACAAATCAAGAAGTTTCCAGTGTCAAAACTGTACCAAAATCGCACCACAGGTAATGGAAAGGTATAATTCAAATGAAACATCAAAAATTGAAGGATTCAAAAACGAAATCAAAGCCTGTGAGAATATAATGAAAAGGCAGGACGAAGAAATAAACCATTTGAAAGCACAAGACGTCAATGTTATGGTCAACGAAATGAAAGAAACTATCGACACCAGAATAACCACGCTTGAAAAGAAGATTGAAAGCATCATCGAAAAGAAAGAAGAGGAAATACCACCAATGAGCTACGCTAAAATCACATCCAAACACATCGAGAAAAAAATTGGAGATGCGATTCGAAAAGAAAAGCAGGAGGAGCAGCTGATTCGATCGACAGCACGCAACCTAATTTTTCATGGGATTGATGAATCGACAGATGAAACTGAAGAAGAAACAAAAATCGAGGACGAAGAATTTATCCATGACAAAATTATTGGTCAGCGGCTCCATCTGAGGAATATAAAGATTACCGAGACGCAGCGGATCGGGAAATTTACGAAAGAAAGAGAAGATAAAACGAGATACCAACCAATCAAAGTCACATTTACGAACGAAGAGGACAAGAACACGGTGTTGCAAGCAATAACGAAAGAAAAAGGCTTTCCTTACCGAGTGACAGAGGATTTGACCAAAAATGAAAGACAAATAATCAAAGAATGGTGTAAGGAAGCCGAAAAAATGAATGCTAAAATCAAGGGAGACAACATAAAATGGAAAGTCCGGGGGAGCCCGCGAAAAAAACTTTATTTCAAAAAGATCATTGTAAAAAGTACGAGCGGTTTATAGAGGCCCATGTGTCTTCACGGTGGCCTGAAAACCTGTAAAACTTTATTATTATTATTATTATAACACAGTGAATACATATTTTATAGAGATTATACATTTTATTCTTACGACCAACTAGCGGACGCCTTTTAACAGACACTTTTCAATAAGTTTAACGTTACAAAAGTTGAGCCTTTTTAAAGATTTTCAGCTCTCTACAAAACTAAGATAGGTCTGTAAGAGTGCTTGCTTTGAAACCACAAGTGGATGAAGGAACTTTTAAAAACGAAAACTACAACACGAGTTGAAGACGCAAGTAAGTGGTTTTGCTGTAATTAGAGAGAAATTACAACACTGTGTATTACTTTGTCCACCTATGAACAAATACGCGTGTTGTCGTCCTATTTGATTATCTGCTTTAATGTTGATCATCATGCCACATTCTTTTTTAATCGTCGATGGATTAAAAAAGATACCACTTTTTCAAGTAGCGTGTTACTATATTTGTGTGTACTTCAAATCTGAGCTGAGGTCTGAGGTCAATTTGTTGTATGACGTTTTGGAACAAACAAGAGAGCTGAAAGGTCAAATTTTGGGAAAATAAAAACTTGCAACATGATGGAAGGTTGGTTAAAAGCACAAAGAAATTCCTTCCAGAGACATAATATAAACAAAAGTTTATTTTGTTTGCTTAGAGTTTTGAAGAGGGCTCACTGAATGAAACATTACATTGCAAATAAATCACGTATTGGAAGTACTGCGAAAATGAACTGTGGAACATCGAACTCCAAGTTGGAGTGTCTGTACACACTCGTGCTAGCACGATGACCTTACAACAGATCTAATCATGTCTACCTTCTGCCGTTACTCAAAAGAGAGGGCAATATAATTTGAAAAATATAATATAAAGATAAAGGTGCAGTTTGAAACTCTGTATTCTCGAGATCCTCTTAACATTTGCTTTATTGTCCCGAGTCTGAATCCCAACTGGATGAGCATAAAAATGCATTCATAGGGAGTGAACTTTTCCGAGGAAAATAAGTAATGAATTGCTGTAAGCATGGCTTAGAAAACAAGTCGAAAAATGATGGCCATTACAAAGTCAAGCAATATCTGATAATTCACTCACTCAAGAGTAGGTCAACCACAGAGCGCGCGTTTAATACAACAACTTAATACGGGATGCAAGTGTTACTAAAAATAATTCTGTAGACATAAACAGTTTGTAAATAACTATAATTGCAAACAGATAATGAAACGGCCCACCATTACTACTTACCGAAATCCACATAGCTTCCGCCTACAAATTTCCGGCGTCCTCCAAAACATAATTCAAGGCGTGGGTAACTTGGGTCGTCATTGCCCTCTAATAAAGAAATTAAAGAGAAAAAGTTCAGAAAAATTGAAACGATTATTTTATGTCAAGATGCATTAAGAATTTAATGGTTTTGCCTATCAGCCCTCTAGATTGCAAAAAATGATTTTTTAAGGAGGAAAATGAATTTTGGATCAGCCTACAGGTCGTTTTACGTGACACGTAGTTAATCGGTCACAAGAATATTCGAATATTGGTGACAAAGCAAAATAATAATTCTTTCATTTTACTTTTGTTTGAAAATAAATCTTGAGGGTGGCATCAGGTGCTCTCCTACTGTATCCCGAGCCTCGAAATAGACCACTGCACCGGCTATCAGAAAATTTCAAAGAATAAAAAACCTGGGTCAAAATTTAAGGCTGAAAACAAAGTGGAGATCCCTGGAAAATGGGCTTTAAAAGGACATTGGGAAATTTCTTGGCGAGTTTACTAAATTAGCTTGACGCAGAGATTTTAAGACGTACTTAAGTTTTAAAAAGTTTTCGTTTTAATTTAAAAATACATTCGTGCGTGTATGCGTGGGGTAGTATTGGTAAAAAAACTTAAGATTCTATTTCATATTTTTGTTGGCTGAATTGTAACAATATTTCGAAATTTGAGTTGCACGAGGTGCTTTCCCAGGGTCCTTGAAAACTGACAAAAATAAACGTTTCAAGAATAAAAAAAACTACTCCTTGTTTTTAAAACTAGTGGGCCGGAGCTTTATCCCACGTCAATTCGTTGCCAATTTTGGTCACCGTTAGACGCTCCACGCATTCAATATCTTAATGTAAAATGAGCTCTGCGATACTTCATTACAAAAGAAGGTCACATGAAATAATACGCTAGTTTCAGGGGAATTGAGGAAACTTGAATAAACATTACGGGCAATACACGATACAATATATATCAATAAATGTTTGCCGATGCAGGCTTTAATGGTCTTCACATGCCTACTTTATTAATACGCTTTATTCAAAACCAGCGTAAATTTTACTTTAGTGTTTTGATCAAAATTGAGCCTATTGTATTGTTTTTCAAAAACAATGCATATCCTTCTCTACGAATTTCACTTCTTTTCATCAAATTCAGTGATTGAAGAAATAAAGCGCGGCCAAAAATTAGTCACAAAAACTGATGTCAAAAGGAAGATGAGGCTGTACTTTTATTTCCGTATAGTATGTTCTAAACATAGATATAAACCAACATCTTGTTTAGTTCTTCCCTCTACATTAGCTGTATGAAAGAGGTCATTCCACATTTCCTCGAGGAACGAAAGGAAGTAAAACCAAAATTGTGGAGGTGAAAAACTACCTAATATGGTTTATTTCATATGATAATGTGCTCGAGAATTATTCAACTTTCAAAGTACGCATACACCTAATTTTAGATTCATTCGGAAAAAAAATTATGGAAATGGAGGATAACTTTGTCGATGCGGGCAAGAAATAATTTACAATGACCTTGAAGTTCTAAAACATAAAAAAGCTTTCAGACTCTATAAACTGACAAGAAAAAGACTAATTAAGAAAATCTAATTTCAAAGAACTGATCGATTGGGTGTGTCAACATTGAGAAAAAAGCAAATTGTAACACATTGATTTGAGAGGAAAGATATTTAAAAGGTACTAAACGGCGGAAAAGAGAGGAGGAAGAAGGAACGAGGAATGACAATTGTACCAGAGAGAAATTTAGGTCGGCGTCCATTTTTTTAGTACCAATAAAAGGTGATTTAGTTCGACGGAAAAGGCACGTGGTGTAAAAATCACTTATTGTCACAGCCCACGGAAAAAAAAGAGAATCCCTTCATTAAACTGTTCATACATAACTTGCTTCTTCAACTTCAACTATCTGTCAACTTGACTTTTGAAAGTTATGTAATTTTAATAGGTAAGTAAGTAAACAAATGAAACAGATTGGGATACATGTTTTCTGTGATCGATGAGGAGCTTTCCAGTGGTTAGATAACACTTTCTCATCAAAGTTTTACAAAATAACCATTAGTTTTTTTAAAGTACTAGAAAATTAGTGGTAAAACAAAATTGATGTATTTTGAAACTTTAGGTAGGTTATTTTTCAACAATAATCTTCTAAAAAGGTTTCTATCTATGTAACAATATTCAAAATATCGAAAATATTGTTGTAAAAACATACATTTTTAACTTTGTGTGAAAAGGTACAGTTGTTTTTCATGCGTCAAGGAAAATACAAACTTTTCTAGAGTATTTCAAGATATGGAAAAAAATTCAGCGAGGAAAAGTTATCCATGCAAAACAAAGACAAGTATATGGGAAAATTCAAATTCTAAACCGAAGGCGAAAACCAAAACTAAAAAGTTTTTTGAAGAGAGAAACAAAAGGACTAAATTTCTCATTTATGTTGAAAGATTGGACCAAAGACCTTCCTATTCCTAATCTTAAGATACGAAAAGATTTTACGCAATGAAAATTGACGGAGATTGGTAATCAATCATGTTTTAAGAGAAAGAAAGAAAGAACCTCAATTTCGGTCAGCCTAAAATCGAGATTAACAAAAAAATTATATTTCAGTATTGGTTAAAATATTGATGATTTTAAATCCCTCTTGCATTGATCTTATAAAAAGTGCTATCTTCATTCAACATTTCTACAAGTATAAATTACTTTTAAAAGTTTGTATTCAAACCTAATTAAATGCAAGCAAAAAGAGGGAGGAGACATGAAAACTTTTTCGATATGTAATGAATTCTATTTCCTGAAGGAATCCCTGAGGGTATGAAGTGTGTCCTGCTTTGATTCCACTTTAAATAAACAAGCTCAAAATGCTTGCTTTAAAGCTGCTACACCATATTGAAATATGCCAGTATCAAAGCATCGAAAAAGATTCGGTCACGCACAAGCTTCTTCAATGAAAATTATGGAGCGTGTTTGCGAAAGTTTTGGAACGTAAAATTTTGTGCGTAAATTAACCCTTTTATTCCCAATTTTAATATGCAGTTGACATGAAGAAGTCTTCTGAAATTGAGTAATGACATCGCACAATGACTTTACAAGATTGCACCATTTAGTTCTTAAAGGGATAATCAGATGGTCTGAGATATTTTGCCTGAAGATAGCTTCTAGGATTTTAGGAAAAACCTCTAAATTTTTCGGTGTACTTATTTTCCTAACTCAAGTTATGACAATTTGAAATCTCGAAAAATGGGACTTTTCAGGGACTTTTCACACTTTTTTCTATTGTTTTCAAGCAAAGGTTCAAAATTTCAAAGTGGCATAAATTGAGTTAGGAAAATAAGTACACCGAAAAATTTAGAGGTTCCTCCTAAAATCCTAGAAGCTATCTGCAGGCAAAATATCTCAGACCATCTGATTATCCCTTTAATGCTGAATAATGCTGACTAAGCCTTTCTTATACCTATTGAATTCTAAACGGACGACAATAATTGACAGCGTTTGCCAGAATAGGAAAAATAAATGTTCTTTATAAAGAAAAAAAGTTGCTTGAGTAATTAAATTAACGGCCAATCGAACGGAAATTGTAGCTTAAGATGTTTTTGATCATATATACACATTTTTTTATAAGAACAAAAAAATATATATAAGGATATAAGGCTTCGATGCCAAAAATATTAAAAATAAGTTAAGAACACTTTGAGGATTCACGGATTCTGAAACAACCAATATCTTAGGAAAATGCACAAAAATATTTTAAAAAATGTTTAAAATAGAGCATTGTTTTAAGGAAGTTTTTATGCTAAAAACTCAGAAAGTTAAGAATATTCTGACGGCTTCAAAATTTTGGTATGTTTGTTATAAAAAAACGTATACATTATAAATATAATCATTTTGCAACGAGAAAACCCAAACAATTCACACAAAAGTCATGTACCTATGATACCACTGCATTAAATGAATATAAATTTTCACGTCAGTCAGTCATCTACTCTAAGTCAAAAATATAAGCATACACGTTTTTATTATAAGAACATCCAAAGCCTTCGGACGTTCTTAACTTTTTGAGTTTTAAGCCTAAAAATATTCTTAACAATATGTTCTTCTTTTGACCATTTTGGGAATATTTTTGAGTATTTTCCTAAAAAATAGGGTGTTTTTGAGTCCACAAAGCCTTAAAGTGTTCTTAACTTGTTCTTAACATTTTTGCCAGCGAAGCCTTGTTCTTATATAGTTTGTTCTTATTAAAAAAAACGTGTACCAAGAATAATTTAAGCATAAAAGTCAGTTGAGTGTAAGAACAACCAAGCCCTTCAGCCAAAATTGATGGTCCTTATAAAAAACCTGTATTATAGACAATTTTACATCAGGATCAATGAATCTATTTTCACTGGTTAAAAACCATCAAGGATTATGTTAATGTAGACAGGGAATTAATTTAATTACAGGTTCCATTTCACAGAGTATTTAGATGCAATTAAAAACAAGTAGTTTCATACAAGCACCATTTGATTAAAAACCTTTTAAGACGTTGTTTAGGACTTAATTGAGACGTGTGTAAGAGATTTAAAAAGAGATTTTATCTCTAAATGTAAAGAAGTCTTTAATGCATAAATGTCATAGTGATTTTTGTAAGAATATGGCTATTAAGAAAGCTTTTAAAAACTTTGTTTCCAATTTATCATTAATTAATTTTGATGCCACTGTTCGGTACATAATATATTTGGATGAAATGCCGTCCGAAATGAATTTTAATTGAATGAAAGCTCACTCTTTTTATTGTTTTTATAGAGATGGTTCGAGTTTATTTACATAGGAATCTTATAAAAAAATGGTTAAAATTCAGTTTAAAAAGATTAAGCAAAATAGATAAAGGTTTGTTCGTCAGGCACATTACACCACAGTTGTGTCACGTACCACGTTCTATTAAGTTTTCAAATCAAAAGAAAACATCAGAATGCTGAATAATCGTAAAACACTTACATACAAAGCTTGTTGACAGCTATGCATGAAATATTTGAGATTTTTAATTTTGGACCAGCATGAGGTACCTGAAGGAATACCCTCCCTTTTTTATTGTCTTCATTTTTTATATACGTCAACACGTGACATTTTATTGTCTGGATTCTTTAGGATGGGACGGTTACGACAAGATATAAAAAAAAGTTCTGCATAGCTTCAGCCCCCCTTACTTCTTTTTTTTGGTGGGGGGGGGGGCTAAGAAATATTTTGGCCTTTAAAGAACCTGGGGGCTAAAATTACCAAAATATTTGGGGGGACCTTGATTGTGGGGGGGGACTAGATGATCTGAGTGAGACTCTGGGGGTTGTTCAGCTTATTTCAAAAGATCTCTTATCTTACTATTAAATCAAATATAAAAAGCAAAAGATTTGTAAATATAAATATTAATATTAATACAAGTAAAATTTAGTTTTCATTTATCAGTACTGTACTGTACTCACTATATATTTTTTATTGACTTCTCTCAACGGGGGAAGGAGAACAATGCTTCTTTGGGGGACCTGAAGGGGACCTAGCACAAGGCAATTTTTTGTGGGGAGCTAAATTGTTGGGGGGAGCTAAATTGTTGGGGGGAGCTAAATTATTGGGGGGAGCTAAATTGTTGGGGGGAACCTTACTTTGTTGGGGGGGAGCTAGAAACCTGGCTGAAGCTATGTTCTGGTTAAAATTGAGTATACAGTTTTTTCACAAAAATTTATAGCGCACGTAGCACCCTGTAGTCCTAATAACTACTTGAAAAAAGACTGTTTATGAGCTCGCTAAGGATAAATGACGTCAAACTTTAAAGTCATTACTTTTGACGTCATTCAATCTCATCTCCAACATCCTTTAAGTTACAATCTTGGGGTTTCATACGTACCCTAGCCTCATTGGACTGCTTGAAAAGAGGGTTGGGTTCAAGTTTGCCGTGGTCGAATGACGTCAAACATCAAAAGAAATTGCTTTGAAGGACTCAAAGGTAGAGACATTTGACGTCATTCAACTCAAGCACCCTCGAACGCAAGCCTCTTTTGGCGTTTAGCTTGATAGCTGAATTATTGTCTATCGGCGAAAAATTATTTTCACTAGGCTTTTCGCCTTGTCTATGTTCAAACTGAGAGACATAAGCGCATAAATGAATTGAATAGAATAGAACAAGTAATAGAAAGTGCCTGTGACTAACAATCGAAAAATTCTCGATCTAATAACTCAAATACACAGAGGGACCGTTACGGTCATATTATTCAATTTCGTGACAAAAAGATGACTCATAATTGACACTACTCCAAGATGACTTAGTTTAGAAATCAGATTACGAGAAAAGTACGAAAACTTTAATTTTTACTCAAAAAGTATACAAACTCGTGGGCGATAAAATGACGTGGTACACTTTCTCAAAATGTAAATAACAATATGAAAAATGGCGGGAAAACATAGTCTTTGAAAATCCTTTTATATGCATACTGTCAAATATCATAAATCATTATGTCATTTTAATGGCTGACAAAAATATATCAAACGCATTTGTGTACAAAAAGAATGATTTTTTGTCACTCGTGTTCTATATATCGTTTTCGCATTATGCAATATTGAGCCTAGTTTCACTCTATAAGAGGAAAGGAATCCAGAAAGAAGTATAACGAATTAGGTGATAGTTCATGACAACCACATGGCTATTTTATGTAGCGTGAAAGTATTTACTAAATCAAAGGAAAGTCAAGAGGGCAAATGGCTAACATTCCAAAAACGCGCTAACGATCATGAAGCGTTTAATGACGTGAGAAGATATCGAAAATAGAATAATGTACAATTCTTATAAAATAAGAACTACTAAAGTTTTGCTCGGTTGTTCTATTCTTAGCGGAAAATTGAGGTATTTTAGGCTATTTACCCTATCGTTCCATTTTTTACCCTTAATTTGTTCTTATAAAAAAGACCGTATCGAGAACAAGGAAACTTTTAAACTTTGTTTGGGTTTGATAGTGAGATAACAATGTAACAATCGAAATGTCTACTTCAAGTTCCAAGAAAGCTGACTATGCATAAAAAACTAAGAAGACAGAAAACATTACATCATCTTAAGAATTAAAAAGAGCGGCAGTTTACGTATTCATGATATTCACGAGGGAAAAGTCAGCACCCAAGAATGCGAGCTTTCCCAAAGGATTGTGATCAAACCACTGGGTCAAAGTCCACAGAGATCTCACATGAATGAATCAAGCCTGTTGATCTATGTATTTATCAAAATATCGGATCACTCATGGCAACAAGGAAAGGTTTGAAGAGATTATCAAAAAGATGACATAATCTAATAATCGATCAATAAAAAAAAGATGCCCTGCTGAACAGTAGTAATTACTTTGCGCAAAGTTGACGGCCTCGTTCAAAAGCAGTATTGGATGTTATTATGGAAGGTTATTGAAACTATTCTTAAGAATTGTATAAGAATAACTTGAGAATAATCTTTAGCTTAGTAAGTAGATTGATTTTATCACCGAGGAAAAAGTGTTGAAGGCCGCACGAGTATAAATTAAGCCGGATGAGAAATTTATGAATGAAAACATAAGAACTAGCAGCAGAGCTTGCTGATCTTTTTCATGGGTTTCAATGCCGGTACTTTAACAACAACAGCAAACAATAGAAAAAACATAATGAATGAAATAAAGCACTCCCTCCCAAGATAATAATCGAATTATCAAAAAGAGGTATCGCAATGAGATTAATGAATAAATCATCAAAAAAGCATACCTTCTATAGCTCTCATGGCACAGCCAGGATGTTCGTACACAATGAATGCATAATTATCTCTGTAAATTGGGAACAAAAGTAAGAAAAATAATATAGAAGCGGCCTTCTATGTTGTTTTACAACAGGCAATATTGTCAAACTCATAACAAGTCACTGAACTTAATTAATTTGGATGGGAATTCGATTTCTCTATCAAGTCCTTCTTTGTGTTAGATTTCAGTTTCCGTTCATAAAACCGTTCGTTTATATATATCATTATGAAAAAGAATGGCCAATATATGATAAATTCATATATGCAGGAAAGCTAATGGCATTCTTTCAAACTATAGCTACATTATAACAGAGGATATAAAAATCGTTCACAAATATACGATTTCTCATTTCTTATTCTTTCATCCCTACTCTGTTGCAAACAGGGGGGGGGTCGGTACTAAAATTTCAGACATCATGACTTTTAGTGACGGGGTGGTATTACAAAAAAAACCTAAATGCATTTTAGTACCATGTGTACTAAAATCCCAAATTAGGTGGGGTCTTCAAGAAATTTAAGAAAAATTTTAGTATATGAGTACTAAAAACCACCAAATTTTAGGAAATTTAACTATTGACTGAGCATTTTAGGCAAAATGAAAAAATAAAAACTCTATATAAGATTTAAATACGTCCCTGTGTCACAAATTAAGCAAAAAATTTGTCCCCGGTGGTAAAATACCCTTGAATTTCAGCCCCACTGGGAAATTGACTTTGATTTCATCCCCACTCGAAATCCCATGTGTAAAAATTGCACTCCAAAACCATATCCCCACTGGGTTTTTAACCTTGGAACAATAGAATTTCTATCCCCATTAGCATTTCAATAGGAAATTTTATCTCAACTGAGGAAAAAGGTTCCTCTGGCTGCCTCTGGGGCTGTGAAACACCCATGTTTCAATTTAATTGTTCTGCTTTTATATACTATGGAATAAAAATTGTTTTTGAAGTTGAATGCTTTGTTTTTTTGTAAAGAACCATGGATAACTGGATAGAAAAGAAATAGCAAGCTGTAAATTAGAAGTGAAAAATAACCAATCAATCTTTGCAATAACTAAAGTAGAGCAGAGCAAAAGTGTCTTGACTGTTTCTGAGTCTTTATCTAGAATAGATAGAGATAGATCAGGTTCATTGACAGCTTAAATAACCAGAGTTGGCATTTTGTTGAAAGTCCAAAGACCCGCATTCTTCGAACCGAATTCCAAAATAAGCCTTATTTAGGTGGTTACTATGCTAAAATGTCAAAATAAATTTTAGTACATGTGTACTAAAATTCCTTTTTCAAAAATTAGGTGGGGGTATGTCAAAAATCGTCAAAAAACCTTGTAGTACTCGTATATGTCTTGGATTTTAGTACCGACCCCCCCCCCCTGTTACAAAAGGCTCATTAATCTAATTAGGATTGTCTAGCTTTTAGGACAGTCTTTTCAACTAAACCAGCTAGGAAACAGCGCAGGAAAATTGAGCTAAATGCTCAGTATGCATAGTTGGACTACAGGGTATTAAATCTTGTAGAGCAATATTATGTCTAGTGCGATTAGTTCATAATCAAAGAAACTAAGCTTTGAAAAAGAGACTTTTAGAAATTAACTTACTGAGCTGAGTATATTTTAAAACACAGCGGAAAAAAACTTTAAAAAAAAGTTACTCTCTGATAACAGATAAGCACCGTTGGAGTTGGACTTATATAACTTTAAAAACGACCAAAGATCGTGTATTTTCCCAAAAGGAGTTTAAGTAATCACCAGTACTTCTTTATCAGAGAATCGTAGTCAAGGCTATTAATTTTTTTAATCGAATATGGCGCAAGATACAGGCTAGCGAGCAAAGGTCCAGGGTTATAATATAATATACCATCTAATCATTGTATTTTATCAAACGTTATAGTAATAGTACTCACCCTTTAGCCCTGAAATGGAGTGTTGTTTTCTCAATCTTTCCAAATCTTCTAAAACGTTTGATAAGATCTTGCTTTGTGGTCTGCTTGTTAATACCTCCAACATAAATGTTTTTCCTCTCCGTCTAAAACAAAAAAATGAAAACGTCTTATACAAAAATTTGTCATATTAAAACAAAGATGATTGATTTCAACGCCTTCTTCCCCGTGGTAAAAATTTCTAAAACTTAAATCCCTGTAAGTTATAAATACAACGCCTCGCAAATGGACCATTCTAATAATTCCTAAAATAAACCAAGTGTTCATGTCTCTTTCTTATCAGGGAGTTTCCTTTTGGAAGGAGAGTAACCCTTAGAGATTTCAACGAGATTGAGATACAAAAAGAAAAGAAACCATCTTACATAACCGTCCACACTTTTGCCAACCAAGAATTGTACTTTGCGTTCATGTTCAATATCATATGGTACAGGGTTTGAAAGTTCACTCAATTTATTACTAATATCTATATTTTCCTCGTCCGAGTTGTGTTTACTTTTAAAGCCATCTTCTTTAGATCGGACTGAATCGTATAATTGACTTCTAGGTATTGTCGGACTATTAGCTCGCGATCTGTCAATAGGACTTCGCGAGCGTGTGCGTGCTCGAGATTGAGCTCTAGAGCGTGACCTACTAGGATGTATTTTTTTGTTAGATTCAATTTTCCTTTTCCTTCTTTTGATATCATAGTCTAAGTCATCAGATTCGGAATCTGAACCTGAACTTTGTGGGTCAATATTTTGCCGGTAATTCTTAGGTGGTTTTATTGAATGTGGTTTCACAAGTTGGATTGATCTAGGTGCTTTCGATTTGAAAATGATGTCATTCTTTGTATTTTCTAAGAGTTGTTCTTCTTGTTGTTCTAAGGTCAATGACGTATTACTGACACTATTTATAACTGTCTTTGTATTGGTAGATACTTCAGGAGGATTTGATTCATTGGTTGTTTCGAAATCTACTGGTTCTTGCTTGATCTCATCAAGCTTTATCATTTGCTGAGGCATATTATCAAGCTTCTCAAGCTGCTGTATCATAGAGTTTTTATCATCCGGTGATAGCGAAGGTTGTTTGGGCAGATCTGTTTCAGTGCTTGATGAAACTACTTCTTCAGTGAATGTCTCATCAGCTCCAACGTCAGATTTACTTGGCGTGATAATGGTGCCAGCCAAAGCTTCATGGTCAATAGTCATATCAACAATACCGATATGGTCTACAGTAGTATCATCATCCTCCGTCACCACAGCTGTATTCACTTGAACCAAATTGGTATTCATCAAATACGTAGTGTTCGAAGTCTCACAATATCCCATTTTGATTAAGCGTGGATCCGTGCTTTTCCCTTCAGCTCTATTGATTTGTTCTTGTTTTTCTAATTCGGCTTTACGTTGACGTTTTGATATGACAGGCATCATTCGACTTGAGATTGGTTCAGATGTTTTTCTTTTGTTGTTGTTAGCAGGATCATTCAAATTCCGTTTCGCTTTATCTAAATCTATATGCTCAGGATTCATTTTTAAGTCACCCTTGGACGCAGTTAATGCTAGGGCCTCAATAAGTTGAGCTTCTCGTTTTTTCATTTCTTCTTGATTTATACTAACAGGTGGTGAGGTACATTTTGGGGTCGTTGGACCTGACTGGCATCGACGTGGAATCTCAATAGTTTGTTTTTTCTTCTTAAATTTTGCAAACTTTGGACTATCTGCCATACGTATATTATTTCCTTTAGGATGAATACCATTTACTGTACGAAATAGGCCATCCACTTTGAGTTTTATTGTTGAGACATTATTGTTATCTTCTGTGACGTCAATAATTTCGTCCTCATCTGTTGGCGGTGAAGGGGATGCATTGTTTTCGACTGGAAAAAGAGTTAGAAACATTAAACAAATGATAAATTGAGTAGATCAAGTACTGTAATTGTTTTTTTAATGACCTTAACAAGCTCTATTTTTCCAAAGTCTTTTGGTTTTGAATATGGGTATCTTAAATATAAACAGAGAAGTATAGCTTAACCAGGCACATCATTGCTTAGCACAAGCCCGGCGGAACAACCATGAAAGTGGGGAGTCTGAAGGCTCAAATGAGATGAAATTCGCTAGGATTTTGAGGAAAAAAATCTAATTTGCTCAAAAGTGGGGAGGCTGCAGTCTCCCCAGTCTCCCTGCTTCTGCCGGGCCTGTAACATATATGAGAAGCCTCAAAGAACTTTACCTTCTTGTGTCAGTTTCTCCTGAACAATCATAAGGCGTCCAAGTACTACGTCATCATTTGGTCCACTAAAATATTGGGCACAAACTAGGTAGTAAATGACTTTAAATCACTTAATACCATTGGGTGACTCATGAAAAGCTTTGGCTGTTTCTTAACTTAAAAGACTAAGAGATCTAACTTTTTCAATTTTGTCCAGTAGTTTACAAGTTGTGTAAAAGTGGTAAAAAAAATCCAAAGATTTTCTGAGTCCCCAGGTATGAGTATTTCAACGTATAATACTACTATCAACCCTTTCAACAATGTGATCACCTTCTGTGGGGACTGGTGATGAGTTTACATGGGAAATTTATTTTTGATTACCAAACAAAAGTGTAATGTAGGTGAGCTCTTGATCAAATGCTAAAAATAAAAGTTTGCCATTGGCAGAGACCCTGCAGGGAATAGAGTTGTTGCTTAGTTTGCTTTAGATACTACATCGAAGCTTTAGATAGTACATCGAAGGCTATATGTTAAAAAATATGTTTCCCAATAAATAAATCTTCAATACCAGTCCCCTCAGAAAGAACATATTCACCAAGGGTTGATAGATTAATCTTACCTTTATCTGTAAACAAGAAAATACACAAACATACATGAAGTTGAAAAGCTAGCACAGCAAACATTGCAAGAGAAAATATACCAGCTAAAGATAAAAAGTTTAGCATCATATAAGAAATTAACACTTGAGAAAGGGCACCAAGACGGATTTTTCAGACACCCATATCAAAACGCCCAAATTCTGCTTGGCCATCCCAGAAAAATTTTCCCACCACGCCACTGCTCCCAACAACAAATTGGTAGAAAGCTAATTTCATTATTTGAAATTTCGATAATATAATAAAAGGACAAAGTGAACTTGAAATTTTTAATTGGATGTGATATTTACCCAGGTGATCCAACTGGCGTGATAAAATATGAATCTTGTCTTGAACTTGCGTCGCCTTCACTTCCTGTAATTGAAAAAAAGTTTACACTTAAGACTAAATTTTTTTGCTATTATAACATATTTACATTGCATTGCAAACCATGAAAATTTGTAAATAATTAGTTATTGATAATTGCACTGATATCAGGGACTTGTCGCTGTCTTTAGAAAGAGCCAAAAAATCTACTTTCTACTAATTGACTTCATTTAATTAATAATATCTCAAAAAGCACACCATCACAATCTAGTTATGACACAATCAAAATTTACAGCCTTTTTATCTCTATTGAGACACTTTCCCCAGGGTTAACGATAATGTTAATAATAATGAGATGTCGAAATATCATGCTTAATCAATTTTTAGTGCTCTTTAATTATTTTCAGGGCTTTTTTAGAAACCAAAGTGAAGTAATTGATGTACTGCAAAGGTAGAAGAAATATTTATAAGTCAGCATATGCTATTGAAATAAATTTGTCAAACACCAGCAAACACTACAAAAGCAACATTTGAAAATATTGTTTCTAAAAATCCCTGTCAAGTAGTATGTTGAAAAGATTTGAGAATAACAACGGATACCACCTGTGTATAATAAAACAAGATAGCAATACCTTGCTCATACTCTAAGAATTGCTCCAATAAACTGCCAATGTCATTTGCTTGGATACCTGAAAGAAAACAATACAATAAGAAAACCATTGTAAATAATGTCAGAGAACATTACAACTTTAAAGTTTCAATTATTCTTGATACAAATAGTCATCTTGATTCCTTAAGTATAAGTAAATATTTAATTCAAAAACGAAACAGATAGATAGATATCTTTTATCTTCCTTGATCATACTTTAAATCTCTCCTTAATCTGAGGAAAAACAAGAATCCTTGAAACATGTTTTAATCCCAAAAAAGACAACACAAAAATAATCGACAAATTATTGTGAAAAGGACAATAAGAGTAATTTTGAATACCTGCTCCTGCACCAGTAGGGGGTGTTGGGATGTGATGAACTTCTTCATTGAAAATACAACTCAACTGAAAAAAGTGAAAGCTAAAAATCAATTCAGCTTCATAAAAGAACGCGAGAATAATTTTCAATAGGATTTTTGCAGTTGATGGTTGATAAAGGGAACAATTCTATTTTCACTAGTTTGCTATTTTTATTTTTTAGAAGCAAAACATAACATTACCATGCTCCTTTTAAAAGCATTTTGAAAAAGTTACAGTAAAAATAGTAACAAACTTTCCAAAATTGCTATAGAACTCTTGACAAGGAGCCTCCTTAAAACATCCCTGAACGTTTCCAATGCACCAGTTGTATACTACAGTAAGCCAGCAGATTGACAATTTAATCAAAAAATTATAATCAAAATTAAAGAACATGTGATCAACAATGTGTATTTATTTTTGTGACAATATATTTCGATGTCTTAGCATCATCATCTGGTGAAGCATATGATGAAGTAACAAATATTCTTTTGAAATACGAAAACCACCCAAGTGTACTAAAAATTAAACAAACCGTCGATTTTAACCACTTTCAATTCACCCCTATCTCAGAGGATGACGTTGAAAAAGTTATCAAAAATCTAGACCCGAAGAAAAGTGTCCGTCGTAATATCCAAATAAAATTTGTTAAACTTGCAAGTTCTATTATTATACCCTGGTTGAAAAAATTTGTGAATGCTATGATAATCAATGCAAGTTTTCCCTCGAGTCTTAAACTGGCTGAGGTCTCTCCAGTTTTTAAGAAAGATGATAAATTTGACAAAGCTAACTATCGACCTATTAGTCTTTTACCAGCATTTTCTAAAAATTTTGAACGAATAATCTATAATCAGCTGGAAGGATTTTTTCAAGATAGTTTTTCTGTGTTTTTGTGCGGTTTTTTGATCCAAACATAGTACACAGCATGCCCTTCTTCGTCTTCTTTCCGAGTGGAAAAAATCTCTTGACAACAGGGGAAAAGTTGGAACCATTTTAATCGATTTATCCAAAGCTTTTGACACTCTAGATCACGACCTACTTATTGCTAAATTATCAGCCTATGGCTTAAATTTTCATAGTTTACGTCTTATAAAAATTTTTCTTAGTGACAGACATAAAAGGACAAGAATTGAATTTTGTTGTAGTGGCTGGCTAGAAATGTCTCTTGGAGTCCCACAAGGTTCTATTCTTGGCCCTCTTTTATTTAACATATTTATCAACGACCTTTTATCTTTACTTGCAAGCATCTGTAACTTTGCGGATGATAATACTCTCTTCTCATGTGACCCAAGCATGGATACCATTCTTTCTAACCTCGAGTCTGATCTTGCCATGGTTTAAAAACAACATGCTTGTGGCAAATCCGAAAAAGTTTCAGATGATGCTACTAGGACATAACGTTGATCGATCTATTGAAATACAGATTGACAATTTTATTATCAAAAACTCTGATTCAGTTAAGCCGCTTGGTATTGTGTTTGACTCCAAGTTATCCTTTGAATCTCATATTTCTAGTCTTTGCCATTCAGCAAACTACAATGTCATCAGATTCAACAGAATCAGAAAGTAATCAGCTGCAAACAATCTATTTTATTATTTAATGCTTTTATCATTTCAAAATTTATGTATACCCCTATTGTTTGGATGTTTTGTATGAAAACACTTTACCTAAAAATTCAGAAGGTTTTTGAGCGTGGAGCAAAAATTCTCAATTTAATCCCTCCTGAAACAGAGGATGTGCCTTTACGAAACCCCACGACTATTCATGAATTACACCTTCGCCAATTACTTTCTGAAGTCTTCAAATCTCAGAATCTTGGAAAACCTGTCTTCATGTCAGGGCTGTTTCCGTCCCGGAAGATCGAACGTCACCTTCGTTCTAAAAATCTTCTTTCAGTCGTAAAAAAGTCTTGACGGTACGCCATGGCTTTAACTCTTTCCCATTTCGAGCTAGTATCTTGTGGAATAAACTTTCGGATGACCTTAAGAATTCCAAAGATATTTCCACGTTTAAATCTAGTTTGCTTAAGCTTAAACTTTTAGATCTTTGTACTTGTAATATTTGCAAAATTTACTGAACTCTATTTTTAAAATTTTTTTTTTTGTTGTTGGTGTAAATTAGATGGTAAACTAACTTGAAATAAATGAAATAAATAAAAAAAATCATCAGGTCTAAATAAAACAAAAGTTAAAAGTTATAAAACAGTAAAACTGCTTGCTAAAATGTATCTAAAAAATTCCTCTAGCTTTACACATAAAAATCAGCTTCTGAATGAAGTAAAAGATTTTCGTTCAAAAACAGTTTTGAGACTATCAAGGGTTAACAATGAAGTTGTCCCTTGATAATTTCAAATCTTAATAACTAATGATTTACTTTTATATTCATCTTTGGTATTAATAGAAGGTTTAGTGGCTTGTATATAAAGTGCCTCTAGGGCCATTTAATGATACTCAGATTTGCTCGATTTTGCAATAATTTTGACATCGACCATAGAAAGAGTTGTATTACATTTCTCAAAATGATTTCCCACTGGAGTACTCGATCTTTTGTGTTCTTTTATACGGGTGATTAAATGTCTGACCGTTTTCCCGACATAAAAAGCTCGGCAGCGCGAATAATTAGTTTGATATACCACTCTGCTTTTAATTGGTTTCTCAATGGGTGTTTTTAATGAGGGTGATACTGATTTCAGCTTTTTAATGTTGCAAATAACTCTCACGGGTGCATTAATTCGTTTTAAAGTCCTTTCAAACTGATCTGTAACTTTTTTACCGCGAGACTGCACGAAAAACATTTTCTTTTCAGGTTCTTCTTCATTTTCAGTGTCAGCAGGTGGAGGATTTGAAATTTTCTCTAAAGTTTTCCGGATAATCGGTTAAAAAAATGACGTAGAATATTGGTTTTTTCTAAGTATGTGTGAATATAAAAGTAGATCATTAGTTATTAAGATTTGAAATTATCAAGGGACAACTTCATCGTTAACCCTTGATAGTCTCAAAACTTATCTGTTTTTGAACGAACTTTTTACTTAATTCAGAAGCTGATTTTTATGTGTAAAGCTAGAGGAATTTTTTTAGATACATTTTAGCAAGCAGTTTTACTGTTTTATAACTTTTAACTATTGTTTTATTTAGACCTGATGATGATGCTAAGACATTGAAATATATTGTCACAAAAATAAATACACATTGTTGATCACATGTTCTTTAATTTTGATGAAACTTCACAATGTTTTTACTAAAGAGAAACTTATAATCAGCTATTTTTCATTTTCAGTTTTGTTGAAGAGTAGTTAATTTTTGGAGGAAGTCTTTCTAAGTTTAAAACTCACACATCCTGATGTATCAAAAGTTAATTAAAACTAAGATTAAGTCTAAAGAAGTCCATTGGGTTAAGTATGCACTAATCTTTATTTTGCTTGACATTTTTCAACAAATGCTTTAATTCTAATCTATCGTATACCATTGAAACTGGTTGAAAACATAAGTCATAGCAGTACAATTTCTAAAAAAATAACTCAAAAATTTTAGGAAATGTAGAAGAAAAAATTAACTTTTTGACGATGTTCGTGAGGAATGGTGACTGGGTTAATAGTGACAGCTCCCAGATTTTATAAGTTAATTTTCCTGTAAACCTTAAACTTTCCACTTTTTGGTTGTATTTAGTAGTGGGAGAGTCTGGATCATAACTTAAGAAATGTAAGTGTCGTCTGGAAAAGCAGGTGGCACAAAAAGAAAGCTCTATCTTTTCTGCGCTTGTTGAAAGCAAAACAGCTCAGGCAAATTTCCAGGCCTTTTCTGCTACCAAGTAACGGTTGCATAAACTCAATCTTTGCTTGAAATTTGAAACTCAATCATAATTTTTGTACATGAGCCATGAGAATCATGACAAAAATTTGATGTGGTAGGCCCTTATTAACAGAAAAGCCCATTCTGAGGTTAATTCTTTGTGTTTTAATAGTTCCCAACTAATTAAACAGAGCCTGGTTTGATTATTTTGTTCTTCAAACTGAATTCAAACTCAATCTTTGAAATAAAAACCGTAGCAGCTCAAAACCCTGGAAATTTGCCTGCAGCTGTATCGTAAAGATGGCAGCTCAATAGTAGTTTTGGAGAACGCAATGGTCTTTTGATTGAATAACCTTTTTAAAGATAACGCCATCTTGTTTTGTTGTTCACAACACAGCAGTTACCTAGGGAGAAGATAATTTATCCTGTTAGTACTGAAGTGCTGAAGGAAAGCATTGTATGTGGAGTAATTTGTTATTCAATAGACCGTCACGTTCTCCTAAACGACTTTAGCGACAGCTATCCTGGGTACCAGAGGCCAAGTTTTCATAGAAAAGAAAATATTGACCTCTGGCAATAAGGTAGGGTTTTCCAATCAGAAGATGCTGCATTGCAAAACGGATTCACATTTGCTGAAGTTCATAAGTTCTGCTGTGCAGTTGTTAGACAAAAATATTTGGATGGATATTTTGTTTTGTTTTGGAGAATAAATGAAGGCAAAAAGGCTTTGAGAAATTTTAAGTCTTTGATGAGGGTAAAGACTTTTAATGACATCCATAGCCCTAATGTAAATGTTTCATTTGTTTCAAGTACTCAAAATTTGCTTTGACCTGTAGAAATTGGAGACCAAAATATCACACTACAGTTTGTGATGAAGGAAGAAGTGACAATATTTAGGCCGACCCTAAAAGAAAAAAAGTTTCCGGTCCAACGGCCAGGTGAAATTTTTTTTTCGTCGCCACCCGGCCGCATTTTTTTTCATAAGAACCAAATAGATAACAGATGAAACTTTCTTCTTAAAAACCTTTACTTATGACTCATTCAAACTGTTACATCGTTCCTATATAACACTCTTCAAAAAGTTTGTTTATTTAGCATGCTTTCTGGACGTTAAAGATCAAATAAATAGTGTAATGCATATTAAAATCAATTTATTAGAATGAAAAGTTAGTTGATTATTAGAAAAAAAATTTTCCAGTGATAGTGATACAATTTGGCTTGTTTCCTGTGTTTGTCAGGAACGATGGTGTCTTGCAAAAAATGGGAGGTCTTTGAATATTTTGGATAACAGCTTGCATGAATGAATGAAATCACCTAGCCTTTTTTATCCTAAATGGAATTAAGCTTTTCTCATTGTTCCATGGCTCCGAATGGGGTTCTAGGTCCCCCCAACAAATTTAGGTCCCCCCTAAGTTTTAGGTCCCCCACTTTTCAGTAAGGTTCAGGTCCCAGTTGAAATCTAAAGGTTCAGGTCCCAGCAAAGAAAAATAATTCGGCACCAAATTATTTCGATTTCAATATGTTATATATTTTTAAATATTTCTTAAAAGAAATCTAAAGAAAATTGATATATATTTTTAAAAACATATAAGAAGGTTCTGATTGAGAAAACATATGCACCCTCTAGTTCTTAATTGCCCTCTGAAATGTGCCAAGAGGCCTAACTTTTTCCATAATAGAAGGTTATTGTCTAGTTGTGGAATCAGTTACAATTTCTTAATTATTGTAATTAGCCCCCAGAACTTTAGTGCAGCCCTTCAGGTCCCCCACTTTTTTAGACCCCCCCTGAGTTTAAAAAAATGAGACAGCTCCCACCCACTTTTAGGCCGATTTTAGATTTACACCCCCCAAATAAGTGGGGGGGCGGAGCCATGTCTTCTCTGTTTGAAAATTTCTATAGGCCCTATTTCCAGGGAATAAAACACTCAATTTGTAGGGTATTTACTATTTCTACAGTTAAGGAAAACTACATTTGTTTGGCGATAGTTGTTTCAATTTCACTCATCTTTTGAGAGACAAGGAGCGTGACCCTGAAGATCAAATCTGTGTTTTGACTGAGCTCACCAACCTTTATGATTATAAAGGTACAGTCTGTTTATCGCAGCAACTCTTGCTAAACTCACAATCCTATGAGCGTGTTATTGTTTCCAACTTACTTTATATAAAATTGTCTCTTCAAACTTTTGCTGTTAATTTTTTTAAATGAAACATAGGGATGGTCCACTCTTCAATTTTGAAAGATAATCTACAGATATCTTTTTATGAAGAGATGTACTGTAAGTTGGTCTAATATTGACATCCCACTTCTAATTTTGACACCCTTCTTAGGAGATTGGAATAATAGGAAAGTTGGAATCGCTAATTGAAATAAATTGTCTTTGTTTAATAATGTTCGGAGAAGAAAAGATCTTTTGTTTATCAGCGATTCAAACCTTCCTACCCACAAATAAGCTGAAATAAGTTACCCTCTTTGACTTGATATTGCAGGCAGTACAGTAGCAGAAATATTTTTCAAAGATTGTTTCGGAATCATTCAGAGGAAAGTCCAACTAAAAATTTGGTGTATTACTTTTAAATTTAACTCCATTGGTTCAAAAGTTATGTTCAAAAACCTAAAATATCAATTTAAAAAAATGTCAAAAAAGGCTAAAAACAAGGGTATCAATTTATGAGAGAAAGGACTTCTTTTATCAAAACATTAAAGCATAAAGGACAAAATCTTGCTCCTTGTAACATTCTTTATGTTTTCCTTATCTCTATTGTTTTTCTTTGACTTCTGTTTTCCCCTTGGGCACAAACAAGATGCAGAATACTTCAACCCCCACAAGTTGAGAAAGGTGGAGAAGGTGAAAGTTTTGAGAAAAATGCCTTGTTTGAACTGTTGCAGCTAATTTTGATTCACCCTGTATTTACAGGGATGCCAGGGGATGGTTAAATTTGTAAATAAGTGCTTTCTACATAATGGAAATACATTTCCTGATGCATAAAATCGTTTTGTGTCTCTATTCATTACAATCCATTTAATACTCTCGTTTTCTGTCGTTTTTCACCTTTTTTGACGTTTTTAAAATTGACATTTTAGGTTTTTGAACATAACTTTTGAAACAATGAAGTAAAATTTAAAAGCAACACACCAAATTTTAAGTTAGGTTTTCCTATGAATCATCCTGAAACAATCTTGGAAAATCTCTTTTCTACTGCCTACAATATCAAATCAAAGAGGGTAACTTATTTGTGGCACACCTGGTATTATTCCTAAAAAGTATAGTCTAAATTCTTTTGTGGTTTTGGCATCTCGAGGTCTTTCATCTTCATAAAGTATGAAAATGTTATCAAAAGGGATTGAAAAATTGCACTCACTGATCTGGCCCGTACGTCAGTTAGGTACAGTTGCAAGGAAAATCTAGTTGAGTTAGTAAGCTATCGCAAGTTCCTTACTGACATACCGTGAAATTGGGTAACTTGCATCAGTGTAGGGAAACTTGCATAGCCATCAAATGTTTGACCGATGAAAGCAGCAAAACTTCAAGACAAATGAATAGACCTTTTTTTAAAGAGGCAGCCATGTTGAATAGTTATGTACTCCAGCATAAAAAGAATGATACAGCCTTGCATAATTTTTAAAATATGCATGATACAGTAATTATGCATGGCTGTATCATTGTTTTTTATGCTGGAGTACATAATCATTCAACATTGTTGCCTCTTTAAAAAAAGGTCTATTACACAGCTTTGCTCGCAGATCTACTCTACCATTTTTGTTTTGATTTAACTTTGTATTTACAGGTCATTCATTTGAGGGCTATGCATGTTTGCCTCCACTGATGCAAGTTACCCTATCTCACAGGGTGAAGGCTTCTTCATAAAGACGAAAGACATGTATCTATTTTTCGGATCCGGCATGCGGGAATAGTGTCAGGACCTGCAGGCGACCTGGTAGGGTTGGGTAAGGGTGTGGGTTGGGTGTGGTTACGTATCAGATTGGCTAGGAATTAGGTTATTAACAGTTAGGGTTAGGGTTGGAGCTCGAAACAAGCACTCTTTTGTGATTTTCTCTTAATACAGTCTGGTCTGCAGTTTGTACAATATAAATAGCCGTCAGAAACACTTTCCTGGCATGAATCCGTGGCGCAGTGGATAAGGCATTGGGTTTCTAAACATCAGAACTTTGCATTTAGTGGGTTCGAATCCCACCGGTGGCGATCTGTCGGTAAGTCATCATTCAGTAAGAGTAAAAAACATAGAAAATAACTCACGAAGAACCAGAAAGTCAGAAAAACTACGAACAAGAGACTGGAAAGTATGAAATAAGTCCAGATCTGTCTTTCGTCTTTATGAAGAAGTCACGACCATCTCACAGTATGACCTCCGACCCAAAGTAATGATAAACGAAGTCAAAATGCCACAGGATGCGCTAGAAATCGCTCGCTAAAAATCAGCAATAATAAAATTTTTGGACGAAGGAAACGTCATCGACAGAAAAAGTCTGATAAATTTACCGACTCACCAACTTAATTCTACTCAATTTTCGCAAGAGTCGGTCGGGCAAGACGCGAAATGAAGATATTTGTGATTGCCGCCTATCTTTGGTGTCTTCTATAAAATTTGTCGTTCATTTTATCTATTTTTAGTAAATGCAGGATTCTATAGATAAACCCCCTCAGGTAGATATTTATTTGTGCTCCACTTGATTGGGCTCTGTGATACTCACGGTTAAACGGTCCAGCCTGTTGAAAAATAGTGTTTTTTGGTGCTGTGACCACATTTGGTGCCCTTGCAAAGGTATCAGTTTGAAAAAAAGATGACTGTGAGACATAGGAAAGAGGTATGGTCGTTATTCTTTCTGCATAGGAAAATTATAAACTAATCAGTCAGGGACAGTCGCCTTATTAGGAGACGCCTCCTGATTAGGAGACATGTAGGTTGCTTGGGGTCGCTTGATTAGGAGACCCGTGTCCTAATTAGGAGACATAAAACTTTGATCTCAATTTTAAGGGCTTTAGGCTTTTCCGCGCATTTTGAAACTAGTTTTAATGGAAAGAGCAGCCTCAAATTGGTAAAGTTTTAAAAAAATTATCAAAATTTCTCAGTGCAATCGATCACAATCCTAATATAAAGCACTACAAGGAAGCCCCTCTTGATTTTTTTCATGTCCGCCATTTTTCTTTTTGAGACGCTTTTGTTCAGAAGACAGATTCTTACTTCTGATTGGTTCTTATGGATTATTAGAATTGTGATTGATTCCACCGGTGGATTTTTCTGAAAATCACCATATGGAATCAATTTTTTGTGCTCTTTCCATTTGGGAGCAATCAAATCATGCGCAGTTTGCTCGTTCACGAGATAATTACACCCGTCTCCTGATTAGGAGACGTGAACCTCCTGATTAGGAGACGGGTCTCCTAATCAGGAGGCGTCTCCTAATAAGGCGACTGTCCCTGACTGCTAATGGTCATAACGAAAAATTATACCTTTGCTTCCTCATCTGATATTTCAACAGTGCTGCTATTATTGGAAAAAATAGATGGGCAAGATACTTCCATGATATTCAGTGCCTCTCCCATTGTGATTTTGTTTCCTCAAACATCAATTTGTTGGAAATTAAAGTACAAAAAAACAAGGAAAAGTACCGAAAATCTTTTCGCCTTGCCGAACCCTGAAAACTTTGTTTTTCTCAGACACATGTTCGGCTACCATATTAACCCGTGAAAAAATGGTTCAATAGGGGGATATGTAGCAAATTACTTTACATTAGCTGGATGTAATACCGTTAAAATCTAGACAATTTATAAATAAAAAGAAAGTATTTATATCATTTCATTATTATAAGTACTTCAAAATATTTAAAAAAAGATTTCATACAGAATTCTAAGATATCCTTTATCTAAATAACCCCCGTCGTAAAATATGTTGTCCCTTTAAAAATTAAGTTACGGCAACCGACTTTCTAGTTCTTGGAATCCGATGCGAAGAAAAGGGCCTGGGTGATGAATGGGTAATCACGACTTTCAGTTTTAACATTCAAAGATCAAAACAGGATTTGAATAAAGGTAAACTTTTCTCCTCATTTCGTTTTGGCCATGCTGGTTGTAAATGTACAGGTATATTGAAGCATATAAAATAATATTTACTTTATTGTAAGCTTGAACCATCCAACTGTGTCAGTTGATGTTCAAAAATGCCTCCTCGTCGAGTTTGCAACAAATCAAAGTGTAACAAAATCTTCGAATTTGCGCGGAAACGAAATTTAACATTAGTCTAGGCTGAAGAGGGATGTCGATATTAGACCAACTTACGGACGGTATGTAATAGATCCATCGCACAGTACCAAGTACAAATATGGGATACATATATTTTTGAGTATACTAGATTTTTTCAGTTCATATTTTCCAAGCCTTTAAGTTTTTGTCATTTCTTTGGGTTTTGAAAATATCTGAAGCAATAAAAAAGAAACACTGCAAAGTAACATTTTGCATGAAAAAATCATTGTTTCTGGATTTGGTAAAAAACATCAACAACAATCTTTAACTCACCCATCAACCCACTAAACGCCAATTAACCTCTCCCGTAATTCACAAAACAGATGTGCGCACATTATTTTGATGCTCTCCACCATTTGGTCTCTGGAGGTAAACAAACCCGTTTTTGCCTGTATTTCCTTAGGGTTTTTTGAGCTTTCCTTCAAGTTCCATCGATCAAAAGTCAATTTCAAAAAAAATCCAAAAAAATTTTAGTATGTTCTTTCTATAAATGATATTAAATTTGCGAAATGGATGGATAAACGTTTGTACGAATAATGTAATTTTTTTTTCAAAGAAGCAACCAAAACTCAGATCATCATTTTTTTTGTACTTGATTACAGACGTTGAAAAATAATTGAATTCAACAAAGTTGGATTAAATTCAATGAAATTCAATTAATATCAGCTGATATAAACCTAATCAAAAATATTAAAATAAGAATAAAAGATCAATA
This sequence comes from Clytia hemisphaerica, assembly GCF_902728285.1. Taxonomy (NCBI): domain Eukaryota; kingdom Metazoa; phylum Cnidaria; class Hydrozoa; order Leptothecata; family Clytiidae; genus Clytia; species Clytia hemisphaerica. The sequence goes on along the minus strand of NW_027103758.1, from coordinate 126,793 downwards.
TACACAAAAATATAGAATTATGATAAAACATAAAATATACATACAATTTCACATAAAATTTCTTATTAACTTTTATCCTATTTTTTTTAGAATGTGATAATGCCCAAATAATGAAGTTAGCCTTTAATTCAGGGATGGATGCCATTTATAATTAGATGAATGTCTAGTTTAGACACATCTTTCAGAAGAAATGAATGCAACATGGCCAAATTTGAAGGACACAAAAACATTCAAATATCAGCACTTCCTTGGCCAGCATGTTATTCGACTCTTCAAAGAATTGAAATTGATACCCCTTGAGTCTGATGAATTCAGTGATAAGTTACAGGTTCATAAAAACTTTTATTATGTCATATTAGTTGATTATATATACTCACAAGTTTTTAATAATAATAAAGGTATATAAATATTACCAATTTACACAAATATAGTCAACAGAAAAGTGAAAACTTTCTGTTTATTAAAACCAGCCCTAGTTTTTTTGAATCAGCAACATGATTATTAATTTAATATAAAATTACTTGCCAACTTATTTTATATTTTCAAGTTTTTCTTGACAAATTAAAAGCTTTAGAAATTATTACCTTAGAAAAGGCTCGAAAGAATATAGAATGTTAGTTGATCTTTTACTTTTTTGAATCAAAGTGAACAATCAACACCAAATGGATTAAAAAAATCCATATCTTCTAACTCATCTATTATGCATTTTTAAATTTTGAATGACATATGAATAATCATCACATCATTCTTTTACCCTTTTTGAATATTTTATTTTTTCGTTTATTTTGATAAGTCTTCGTTTCATATTTTCTTTTTAGATCTGCTTGAAGAAATTAGTTGAATTTTGTAAGCATGTTTTATCTAATAAAAAAGTAAGAATTCTTTGCTTTTTACAATATCATTTTTGTCTTTATCTTTTATTGGTAACACTGTTGTTTGTAACAAAGTACTTGAAATAATTCTAAAGTTATCTGGTTTCTTCATTACCATCAGTTCAATCTTTCTCGGTGGACGATATGTCAAAAGTTGTATTTTTACTAATGAATGTCTGAACTTTCATCCCATTTTCCCTTTTTTTACCATTAGGCAGTCCAAGAATATTCATCCAAGAAGATAATCTCACGATGTCTTTCAAATATCAAACACACGTCTTTGGAACTTTCCAAAATCATCAAGAACTTGTCTCCTCTAAAAGAGATTGACAAAACATCACTGGTATATGGTCATTTGACATATGATATTGCAAAATGCAGAGATTTTATAGACAAATTTCATTAGTATTTTATCTTAAAAATATCTATCGGATCAAACATATTTTAATCTTTGATTAAGTTACACTGACACTTCATTGAATCACCTAGCCTTGTCTTGATTTATCTGTTTTGGTGAAGCACAAACAAAGACTTCTTTACACTCCTTCAAATCAGACACAACAGATCTATATTATAGCATATAATTATCAATTATGATTTTCATAGGAAAGCCCACAAGACCTGATTGATGTCACAGCACTTACTGTTGAAACACTGATCAAAGTGTTTTACAAGCACTGGAATAAAGAATCGCAACTTTCTCAAAGCTCTGTACATAATATGGACAAGTTTTGGAATTTCCTGGATAAAGATGAAGACACATTATCCTTTGTAAGTAAAATATTTTGGAATAGTGGCTGATGTATTTAATAATAATAATAATAATAATAATAATAATAATAATGTATACAAGTTTAAGGCACACGAGGGCCTCTGAGAACCGGATCTTGATTACAATCGTCTTGTCTCGAATCTTTTTGGATAATTTTTCCAAGCTTTGTTGAGTTTCTTTGAAGATTTTGACAGTCTTTGCCTCTACAACGTATCTTGGTAATCTATTCCAGTTTGGTATACTCCTGTAAAAGAACGAGTTGGTTTGTGCGCCTCGGAATCCATCTTTACCAAAATTTGGTATCAGCTCATCATTGTGTCTCCTGTTCGGACGTGTTCGAGTCGATAATTTACTTGGAAGAGTATTTTTACGTATAGTGGAGAGTTTTTATACTTGGACCATATCACAAAAGAGTCTCCTGAATTCAAGTGTGGGGAGGTCAAGTATGCGCAAGCGTTCTTCATAGGACATATCTTTGCAGATAGGCACAAGTTTTGTGGCGCGTCTTTGTACACCCTCGATCAAATTAACATATTTTCGAAGTTTAGGTGACCATACCGACTGAGCATACTCCAAATGCGGACGGACAAACAAAGTATATAGTACTAGGAAGATGGATGGATTCAGATGTTCAAAGCTCCTGTTAATCACTCCTAGTATTGAATTTGCCTTCTTTACCTGCTTTGCAATATGCTCCTTGAATGTAAGTTCTGAGTCGATCACAATTCCAAGATCTTTTTCTGCAAAAACATGTTCTAGCTGATTTCCATCCAAACAATATGGATAGGCATGTTTGATGTCAGAGAATTGCAATAGTAGTATGTGAATTTGCGGGATGGAAATTTAATAACCATTCTTTCGACCACTGACTAGCGTCTATATCATGTTGGATGGAAATAGAGTCTTCGATAGTGTTGACCTCTTGGAAGATTTTGGTGTCATCAGCAAAGAGGAGTATAAATGATATCACTCATTCGAAGAGCGTTGTATGGTAAAGAACGACCCTAACGTGGAATACCACCAACCACGGATCCGTTGTCGAAAATGATTTATTTACTTTCACTGATTGGGTTCGTCCATTTAAAAATGATTTTACCCAAGACATTATCGAACCATCTATGCCGTATGCTAATAGTTTCTTGCATAAACGACGATGAGGTACAGTGTCAAAGGCCTTTGCGAAATCAAAATAGATACTATCAATCACTTTTCCCTCCGATGTACTTTCACAACACGTATCCAAGTAATACAACAGTTGCGTAACAGTGGATTGATTTTTTGATAAAACCTTATTGCTTGTTCGATAAAAGATGTCGATCAAGAAGATGCTCCATAATATGCTTTCTCACTATTGACTCCATCAGTTTGCATCTACTGATGTCAAGCTTACAGGTTGATAATTTACTGCAAGATTTTGAGCACCTTTGTTTTTGTATATGGGTATTACGTCTACGTTCTGATGGAGGAAAGAGTCGCGGAGAGTATCTAAGAACTTCTCTTCTTTGCTTTCTTCCTGATGTTTTGGCGTCCAATTTTCCCAATTAATTGTAGGAAAGTTGAAATCCCCTACACAAAGCATTTATGGGAATATTTTTTGATGGATGAAATATCGTAAATGAGCTTATTAAGTCTGATGTTGTTTTCATTCGACATGTTACTGCTGGTAGGGCTGCGGTACATGCATGCAAAAACCAGTAAGTCATTACCACTTAGGCGTACTTCTATGATACAAGCTTCATTAAAGTTGACTTGATTTATTGATTTGGTCACATTAACAATCAAATACTGAACTGATGCGTGGGCAAGAATGATAACTCCACGGCCAATGTTGGTATCCATATTCGTATGACAAACAACTTTATAATCTTTGAATTCGTACTTGTGTAGTTCTCTTAGTGTTCCATGTTTTGGTTTTACTTCACATACGGCAACAATGTGTGGTTGTTGTTTTTCTACGTTTTGTATAAGTTCTTTCTTTTTGCCTGATGTTAGAGTATCAGCGTTGCAGTAATAAAACCTGATACCATTTATTGTTAGGTCATGGCGAGAAACTTGATTCAGACTTTTTTGATTTATTGTTCTTTTGTTTTTTGTGTTTGAGTGAGATTTTTGAACACAACTTTCTTGGTTGCATAGCTTGGTTCGAAAGTTTTTTTAATTGGTTTCTTTCATCGGGTGTTAGACCTTCAGTGATACTGCCTGCCCTATATTTTTCAATACCCTTAAGAAGACAAAGATTGCCAAAGAGTGTGGACTTTTCTCTCTCGTTTGAGAGACAAACCAAAAGAGGTCGCTTCTTCTCTTGTGATGGACTTCCAAGACGAGTGACACGCTTGATTTCAACCCGGGAGTGTGTATCTCTAACAAGATCTTGTGCCCACTTGAGGTCGTCATTAGCTTCTTGCTCAGTTAATCCGTGAACAATGATGTTGGGAGACCTTTTGAATTTATCGTTCTCTTCCGCGTCCTCCTCTAGCCATGCTTCACGAATTGCTTCCTTCATTGTTGTTTGTTTTGATTCGGATGTTCCCGAGATCTTAGTAGCGTCAGCGTACGACTTTTTTAAAATAGATTTCAGCTCAGTTTTGATTAGTGTTTCTACATCCTCTTTGAACTTCTCCATGTTCGCGTCCATTTTTTGTCCGACGTACTCCAAAGTATGGAGTGCAGGATTCTTGTCCATTTTTTTCTTCAGTTCTGCAAGTTCTTTTTTCTTTGAATCGGCTTCAGTCTTGCTAGCTTCACATGTCTTGAGAATTTCTTTCTCCTTTTCTGCTTTCACCTTTATGATATTTTCACAGTTCGTAACGTCTCTTTTTAATGATTTGACTTGTTGACTTGTAGAAGGATACTTGTTGGCGATATTCTTTGACATTTCGACACAGTTTATGCAACCTTATGACAACCTTAAAAGAAATTTTACCATACCTCAAACCGCTTACTTACCATACCGCTTACTGAAATCAGTATCACTCGTAATAGATTTTATCTTTTAGGACTTCAATGCATTTGGTTTAGCTGGTCAAGGGGATGAGACGTTCTACTCTCCAAAATCACAGAAGTTTATCCCTCTTGAAGGAGACTATGCCCACTCATTTGATACTTTTAACGCAAAACCTTCATTTCTTGATTTCTACCACACAAACAAGGTTTCTCTTGTCAAACACAATTCAAGAATGCTGTTGAGATCTCCAAAGACACACTCAGGTAACTAAAAAGGTTTATCTCATTTCATCAGCAGCAGCACAGTAAGCCTAATGAAACCCAATTATTACTCTTAAAGTCTTATAACATGACAACTAGCTTTGACTCGTAGGACACATGTTCAGTTTTTAATATCTGACAAGAAAATGCAAACAATTGATGTTATGAAGAATAGTTTTGCTTTGAAGATGAATTTTGCATTGTTGCAAACTGGTTACTCTTTAGCATTGATAATTGGTCAATCATATTATTAGTCATTTTTTCCTGCATTGGGACATTGGTCATTAAGATTAGTTATTTTTTGATGAAATCTTTAGTTGTCTCTCCCGTTTTAGTGAAAGATCCAATTGAAATTATAAACAATGGTACAGAGCTGATTGAATCAGCCCATAAAGTATTATTGGAATCACAAAAGAAGATTTATAGCGAAAGTAAACTCATTCATCGGGGTACATTGAAAAGTTTACGGAAAGATTTGAATGAAGGTATAATAATGATAAGCTAAAGTCTGTCTCAAAATAATTTGCAGCTGAGACAAAAATGACTGTAACTTTTGATAGAATTTGAATCAAGTTGCGATTTTGTGCTCGTTGAAAAGATATTTGTGAGTGGAATAATATTATCAAGCAAAAAAGAAATTGAAAAGGAAAAGAAAATGAAAATGAAAAATGAAGAAGAAAAAAATTAACTTCTTGTAGAAATGTGGTATAACTACCACTTTCACAGGAGTAATTCTTCAATCTTAGATCATCATTACTGTGAAAAAAATTTGCAAAAATATTCATTTAAACAAAAGATATCAAACAAAGTTTGTTGCTGGTTGACTCTATAAAGTAGTAAAAAACGACAAAAAACTTTTTTTTCAAAAGCCTTTTGTCGAACAACCAATAACAAATTTTGTTGATATCTTTTGATTGAATGAATATTTTTGAAAAACTTTTTCACAGTGATGATGATCTAAGATTGAAGAATCACTCCTGTGAAAGTGGTTGCTATACCACATTTCTACAAGAAGTTGATTTTTTTCTTCTTCATTTTTCATTTTTATTTTCTTTTTTTTTTCAATTTTTTTTTGCTTGATAATATTCCACTCACAAATATCTTTTCAAGGAGCACAAAATCGCAACTTGATTCAAATTCTATCAAAAGTTAGAGCCATTTTTGTCTCAAGCGGCAAATTATTTTGAGACAGACTTTAGCTTTTACTGACTTATTTACTTTCTTTTTTTGCCCGTTTATATGAGAATGGATGGCTTTTCACGTGATCTACTTTTAGCGATTTGATATATGATAAAACAGTTTTTGTGACATCCTTATCCAATTTACCCCTGTCTAGCTAAGCCACCTTACCTTATTAATACGAACAGGCCTTTAGGCACTATGAAACAGTTTCATAGTGCCTTTCTTTAGAAGTGTTTTATAAAAAGCTCGATTTCTTCAGTTTTATTTTCTACTTAACACTTTCAGCTCTCATGAGTTTTGATGTGAGCACAACTTCACTCATTGAAAACATGTCAGATCAATCAAAGAAAGATGAATTCATGAAATGTGGATCAAACCTTCTTGATCAAATGGATTCATTGAACAAATTCATTGAAGAAAACAAACACATCAAGTCAGATTCCTTTCAAAGAGGTAAGGTTCTAGCCTATTTCAACACTCTTATAGCCCAAAAAAACTTCTAGAGATTTGGGTTAATGGGTTTTCTCATCTATGAACTTAATAATTGATTGGATAGTGGCTCTTGACCTGTTCTATTTGTAGAGCTTACCCCTTAGAAATTAATTCTCACTAAATAGAAACACAACATATTCGAACTAATTGTTGGTTCTATGTGCCTAATCATTAATGAATTTTACTGTAATGCACAGTATAATGCTCGGTTCAATAAATTTAATCCTTTAAACAATCCTTTCAATACACATAGATATACAAGATTGCTACGTCTGCCAGAGATGTCTGCAATAGATAGAAAGTCTGGAAAATACTGGGTATCTTGCCAAAATGCCTAGGAAATCTTTGGCATTTTCAGGTAAAAATTCTGGAAAAATGTAGGGTTTGAGACTAAAAGCCTGGAATTTTCAACTAGGCAAAGCTGTAGCAACCTTGATATACTGTTTATTTTTATAGGAAGTTCATGCCCCCTTTCACCAAGTAGAAGTGACACATCGTTGGGATCTTCATGTATCTCTCTATCACCAAGATCAACAGTCTCTGATTCTGCTATTGAATTAGCAAGTTATGATGATGATCTAAGAGATTACTACAGTATGAGTCCAGGTAAAACTTAACCTAATATTAGATTAAATGCACCAAATAAGGACGTGTTTTTTTTACTGTATTAAAATTATAAGCATAGTTATTTTAGTAAAGTATGGAGCTGACTGCAGTTCACAAAATGTCGATTTCAGACTTATTTTGGGAAAAAAATACTTTCTCTTTAGTTGTTGGTGTTTATATTCTTTAGATAGATCAAGACTGATTTTGAGAGTGTATATCATTTTTAAAGCATCTAGTTTGAGTAAAGAAAACTAGCTCTATTGTAATTCTATACTCAAAGTTTCATGTCATCCAGGATTTCGCAGGATTTCACTGAAGATTGCCATCCTGGATGGTATGAAACTTTGAGTATAAAAAAAACTTAAATCGTTCTTGTTTGTTTCCGCTTACACGAAGCACTATTAAATCATCATTACTATAACTCTACCTTATTTAAATCATTTTCAGGACACCCCATGAATACATTGTGTTTCGAAGAAATCAGCAAACGAGTTATCGAAGCTGCAACATCCAAAAATTCGATGCTGTTTGAAAAAGTGGTCAATGAAATAACAGACTTCCAAGAAGCTATGAAGAATTTCATTGAAGATGAACGAAAACGAAATGAACTCCAAATGTATACATGATTAATATTGTTTTTTTTTGCAATGAAAATCTGTGCTTTTCCATGCTTACTTGAGATTTGTTGGGAAAAAAGAAAGTGTTCAAAACCCTGTATAAAGAACACTTTTCGAGTGATTTTGAGAATTTAGACAAAAAGATTTGGCTTAACTATCAAATTATTAGATTATGACGATACTAATTTTTCTGACAATTTCCCATTTCTGTTTAGTATCAGTATGCCGTCCATGGAAAAAGCTGTCAAAACATCCAGAGAATTCATACGGAATTGTCGATCCGTCTACCGCAGTACTTCAACCTCTTCCAATTATACCATCACCTCTGAACAGTTGGAACATCTCAAAGCCATCAGTCGCCAATGGTGTAAACATCAAATTATCTTTGTTGATGAAATGTGGAGAGGTTTGGCACCATGGACGTCAATGTTGGAACCAATCTTTGCGTTGAAGAAATTCCATGCTGCTCCAAGTCATCTACAGAATACACTGTCTAATGAATGGGTAGAACTTTTTTTTCTCTCAATGTTCTCAATATTCCTTGGCGGAGTTCCAATAAGTTGATCAAATTTTTTCACCAGCTCAAAGGGAAAACACTAAAAAACATTGGAAGTAATCCTATTCTTAGAGGTCTATTGTCTTTTTGGGAATCTTGTATCTTTAGAAGCCTTGAATGGCTAAATATAAATATCCCAACCTAAATACCCCAACCTAGTAATCAAATATCACTAAAACTTTCTGCTTGTTCTGTCTATAAATAATAATGGTATTTTGAAGCAAAAACCGCATTTGCCGCAAACATCGTGTTTATTATACCAATCACTTACGCAACCACGCCAACACTAAATAAAATCACACCTTGGAAGCTAATAAGTGTTCGAGCTGACTTTTTTCTTCCGACTTTTCTAGCTTGGAAAGTTTCAAGAATTAATGCAGATGATTACCGACGTTGCTGGTCAATTTGAATACATGAATATCAAATCACCAACTAAAACAAAGAAGAAATTGTCCAAGAGTAAATGTATGAATCGTTTCATATATTCCATACAAAAAACTAGCGTAAAACAAAATGTCGGATAAAAACTGTAAATCTCAGCAAAAAATCGTTAAAAATCGACAAACTGGGCCAAAAACTTCCGTGAAATTCCCCTAAATGTCTTAAATCCGTCCGAAATTTTTCATTGGTCATACAAGCTCTACGCTTCAATTCCATTTTATCCTTTTAACTGGAGATACAGCCGATTTCAGATTTTTTATAAGAATACTCGATGAAATTATCCATGATGAAATTGGCCAAAAAATTAAGAATATGCTAAGAAATTATCACCATCATGAAATTTGGTACCACAGAAGAGCATTTTTAAGTGTATATTGCCAATTATTCCCCTAAAACTCAACGATTTAAGAGCATTTTTAAGTGTATATTGCCAATTATCCCCCTAAGGCTCAATAGTTTATAAAAAATGTCATTTTTGCTTCAGTTGTGTATGCTACATGCTAAATTTCGGTTGGATTTCGATTGCTAACCTAAGAGTACCGTATAATATTTGAGGATAATTTTCCTCAACAATTTAATAATAACCATGATGAAATAGAAGATTTCTTTGTTGATGGCGACTTCGTTTTCTACCTGCATAGTGCAATACCGTTCGAAAAGTGCTCCAAACCTTGAAGAAGGAGAGGATAGCAACGATGATAGTGACGGTGAAGATTATTTGGAAGCTGTGGTTAGACGAAGTCGTAGTGACGTCACAGATGAACAGATCAAAGTCCATAACCTGACCGTGGAAATGAAACAATACTTCGAGAAAATCGTTCAACTCACTAAGGTAAGTCTAGAAATTCTTCCCCAGGAATAAGATGAACGGTAATTTAAAGCTAGCAAAAATTAATCAAAGCACTGTCTCGGGTGAAACAAGGCATGTCCCAAATATATTTTGCGTGACGCACACCGCTTCCCATTATTCATTAACTGTCATATATAGCTCAAAAGAATCGTATCAACGAGAGGATTTCGAAAAGTGCTGAGTCAAAAATTTACATCAAGCCAATCTCAAGATATCGGCCAAAAACTGACTTTGACGTTATAAAATACATCTTTAACTTTGCTTTGACCACGGATTAATTAGTAACCCTCTTAGATAAATCTCTGGTTTAGCCTTCTTGCATCTTGGTCAGGCTCAATCTGATGGATTCTATTATCTATCTTTCATGTTGATTATCACTAAATTGATACTAAAAGCTTATAATAAACTTTACTATATTAAAAATTAGAATGTTATGTTTTCTTTGTAAAATTCACCAATGTCCCGATCAGCATCATCAAATTTTGCGTCTAAACTTCATTTCCACAAAATCAAGTGCTTCTCCATAACCCTGATCCCAATATAACATATCGCCATACCGTCCTGTGAAAAAGGTATTCAAACATTTGTTGAACCACCAACCTCCATATGCGTAAGCATGTGAACAATTTGCTGACCATTGGTCGTTATCAGAATCTCGAGTAGTGAATTTCATATTGCCGTGTTGAGATAAGAAAGAGTATTGTCCGGTTAAACGTGAAGCATTCCCGGACGGTCCACTGAGCTTCAAAGTGTATTTACTTGCTTCATCGGTTATTTAAAAGGTCCTGTATTGTGCATAGACGGTATGGTTCTTTCCTTTGAGTTTCATATTGATCAATAATTCTGACTTTGTTGGTGCAAATGATGATCTAGTGAGCTCGTAAACAATTTCATTACCAAACCAAAACTCGCCATTCAACTTCCCAAATCCTTGTTTATATCCATTCCAATCCTGGGTGAAATCGGTAGAACCATCATGTCTTCGTAACATGGTTGTCCATCCACCACCCTGAGTTTCCTAATCACAAAAAGCACGTGGTTGATTAAACCCTGGCCCATTTAATCGGTAGATACCACTATGCTCAAAACCATTTTGTCGAAACTCAAGGCAGTCCCGCATTGGTTTAGCAGCCGTACAATCACAATGCTTATAGTTCGTAATAGATTTACATGGGAGACAGCTACCATAAATTGATTTGAAAAGCTTGTATCTTTGTTTGATCTTTTGAAGGTTTGAGATCGATTTGTCAACTAGCGTGTCTACTGTATCGTTTTTCGCTGCTGAGGTGCAATGAATCAACCATTGAAGGCATATTAATATGAGAATTTGCTTCGATAACGGTGTCATGATGAGCTGACGATGAGTGAATTCTCTATAGCGATTGAAAAACGTTGCCTTTTACATTTGTCTTTAACTCTTCATTACTGATTTTGACACGTATATCTAAGATTTTATTGTCATCGGAAGAAAAGCTTTTTTACAAAATATTATTGTGTTCTTTGTAATGTCTAAAATAATAGATTAATTGGTAATCCATGGGAGTTGATTGTTGCTCAGATACTTTCAAGTTCTACACTTTATCAGACCATACAGATTTGGTACATTTTCACAAATTTTAATTGTAAAACTAGTGCAGAGATTTGCTCTTCCTTAATATTTAGTTTAGTCGTGTCTGCTCAAAGGTAAAGAAAGCTGTTATAATAATTGCTGAATTTGTAAATCAGACTGACTTTTTGAGGGGGGTGAATCTGCTCATAAATTATTACTCATCAGGGAGCTGGGGGTCTGAATGACAGTTCGAATTAGCGAGACCTCCCCCTGACTAGTAGCCATATTATTAAGTAAGAAATTATTACTAGCTACTAATCTCAATATAAAACTTCAAGGTTCCCTCCACTTTAAAAGTCAGAAAAAAATAGTGTTCAGCTTTCCTTTCTTACCTTTAAAGTAATATTTCCGACCCGCAATCTATCTTTTACTTTAAATCAAAGCAATGCATTGAGTCATAAATTTGATCTTTTTTCTTCTTTCCTTTAGCTTTATCTCCTTGGTGACATCGAAGTGTACGAGTGGATGTCTTTTGGTTTGTGGCTTTTCCGTTGGGCGAACGCAGTACACAACCTCATGTATCACATTGATTCCTCACTCCTCTCCTACCACGGACACGCTTTCACGTTGAAACGGATCACGCGCGAACAAGAAAAATGGAAAAGTTATGGAGAAAAATTGAAAATAAGGTATTTTTTTTACGACAACTTTAAATTAATTTCAAAATGTTCCGCTGGGAATTATTTGGATTTAAATTTTCTAATGATGGTATATTCTCAACTGTACGATTTCTTCAGATGAAATGAGACCGTATCCGATGTATAATTTACTTTTCGGTGGACCTTATTCTACACTTTCAGTATCCAAGACGTTGACTTGATCTCGACAATCGATTGTTTGATGCGTGAAACAAAGATCAATTACGATCTCTTCAAAGAAGTCTTTCATCATTCCACTGACCCTATTGATATGAAGAAAGCACGATTGATATTGTTAGTTCAACAATGGAAATTGAAGGTAAGGCGCTTTGAAATTTTACCTTTATTTAGAGCTAGACTTAATAGGGGGGATTTGTAAAATCGCTCGATTTTTTAGTCACACTTTGGTGTGATTTTCGGACAAATATGACGGTCTCAGGCAAAAATTATTGGGTCAAAAATTATTGAAAATTTTAGCTTGAGAAAATAGAGACCTGTTGTATATTCTTGGAAAGCTCTCAAAAATTTAAGATTAGAGATACTGTATATTGCGAGTATAGGTGATTTCAGTACCTAACTCGAGATATTGCGCTTCAAAAAGCGAAAAACACTGTTTTTAAGTGACAGTGCTTTATTTTCGTTATGTTTGATCGAAAACTCTACGAAATCCGATGTCCTCGAAAAAACTTGTTCTTTGGGCGAACGCCCACGGTTTTTTAAAAGATTTAATTTCCCCTGGTCCGGTGCAAAATTTTTATAACTGCTACAACTAGGCCTGCGAACTGTAACCTGTAAGTTGAGCCCGATTTCAGTGTGGATGCTCAACAGTAGGCCTTCTAATAAGAAACTTCTAGTTTTAAACCCAAAAAGCCTCTTTCAAATAATAAGTCACTAAAAGTATGTCATGTCACGTTAACACTTGCGGTTTCGTGTCATGTCATACTAAAACGAATCAAGGCAATTCATTTGGCTAGCCCTTGGGACTAAAATCAAATATAACCAATAAAATGAATTGCTTCCGTTTTGAAAGAAGAAGGTCGACAATAACATTCAAATTAGGTCTAAATTACATGCAAGCGGTTGCTTGTGTCTAATTCCACAATCCAGCTCATTTCCATTGCTGTTCAGTACTCAACGAAGAATTGAACTTTTTTTCCCGAACATTTTGCTCCTTACTTGTCAAACACCTCAAGATTTTATTTTATAAAGATCGAAGAACTAGCACACCACATCAAGAAGGGTACCAATTACCTGGCCAAACCGTTGGATACTCTAATCGAACTATCCCAACCTCTCACCATCACTGGTAGTTTCACCAGTAAAAAGTTCAAACAAGAGAATTCTTTAGAAGTTTACCAAGATGTCTTCATGCGTAAAATGGAGCGCGTCCGCTTACACACGTGTTTGGCTGTCGATAAAGCGGGCGGGCGGAAAGCTGTTCATTCTATTATTGAAATGCTGGACAACCTTGAAGATTCGTCAGATAAGATTGTCAATCTTTGTCGAAATTTCAAGAAAGGTAACTAACTACCCTACTGTAGAGAATCGAATGAAACTTCACGTACAGTAAGCTCTCGCTTATTCGAACTTCTCTTATTCGAATCTTTCTATAATTCGTACTTGTTCCCAGTCCCTGTCAAAGAGGAACGCTTTTAATATATTTTCTAGAACTCGAATCCTCAGTTACTCGAACAAATAAGATTCCCCGTTCGACTTCGAATTAGCGAGAGTCGTCTGTATTCGTTTTGGTTAACTTAACATTTGATATACACAATGGAGTCTCCATATCTCGAACACCCACGGGGAACACAAATTTGTTCAAGTTGAGGAATTTTCGAGATATGGAATAAGGTTCAAATAAAAGAGTCTGCCTTGTAATACAGGGGGTATTCACAATGGTCTGCTTTTATGTCAAGTCCCCTGACCCTTTGTGTACTTTTTTGCTTTTGTTGTAATAATTCTGGTTCAACTGCCTTGGTGTTTGACTCAATGAAGTATAAGCACGAAGGGCTAGAATCGAATCTCCTTGGTAGGATTTTTCCTACCAAAGTTGCGCGGCCTTGAGCGGCCCGCCTGGTTTTTACACAAAATGACAGATTAAAACTAAAATTTACGGCTAAATTAAAAAAAAAATCACTTCATAATTGCTCTGTAACATTTAAATCTAGCAAAATCCTTTGTGGAAAAAAGAATATCACATCACACGAAAATAAAGGAATTGTTGGATTCAATCCGTCGTCAAAAATACGGTGCATATTTTAAGGCTTCACTTTTTCTTGCCTGAGAAAGGTTAGAGATTCGCTTCTAGCCCTTCGGGCTTATACTTCATTGGTTTGACTAGTTTCTTTCACTTGTGTTTTACAGAACGATCAACAAGGCAGCTGACGTCAAAATTATTTTTGCTGCAAATCGATTGGCAATCAGAAGGGAATAATTTGTTGTTTTCCTTAAGAAAATTGAGTGATGTCAAATATTCTGCTGTGTCTGGTGAGTGCTTGAGTTTGCTCTAAAATTTTACCCTCCTGTAAACTCTATCTGATGCAAAATTATTTCAATTATGGTGATTCTTTCGAATCAAAAATTCAACTTTTGAGCGATTGGTTCTTAACTAAAGTTCGCGATTATCTTTTCAACAATGAATTGCTTTTATTAAAAATTGAGACATGAAAACAAACATACACCCCTTTTTTCATAAGAACCAACATAGTTGGCTGTTGGAATTCTTTTAATGCTTTGAGTTCTTACTCGGTTCGTATCTGTATCTCAAAACTAAGGGATTCTTAGGTGTTTAATACCCTGTTCTTACTATTTTGAAGCTGTGTTTTTCTTATAAGTTAGCTTTGTTCTTTTGAATTGTTCTTATTCTTTTGTGTTTTTGTGTCTCACTGTTCTTATAAAATTGTGCTTATAAAAAATAAAGTTACAACATTAGTAGTGAATAGGCTTTTCCAGAAAAAGATTTTACCCCCACTGTTTAGGATATTGATTTTTCAAAGTATCGTACCCCCTGGCTATCCTACTTTATTAGTAAAGACCCCCCCCTGGATATCTACTCTTAAAAATATGCTCAACCCCCTGGATATCCTCTCTTATAAAGATGCTTACCCCTTAATATCGTATTTTTTACTTGAAAAGACACTTTACCCCATGGATATACGATATCCTCAACAGGGGGGAGCACGGACTTTTTATGAAAAAGCCCATGAATGATTCCATCCTTTCAGCTGTGATGAGACATTTGTTGACAGAAAAGGATATGTGTAATCCACACGAATTCATCGAAGTCATCCAGCAGCATGACCAAGGCGCTAACGAAGGTTGTACCAAGAAGAAACTGGACGATATAGTGCACGGAGATTCTCAAAGAGGAGCTGGGGTTGACCGGAATAACAATCGTTCACTTGGACTTACTGAAGATGATAGTATCGTTTATGACACTTGGATTCAGGATGACGTTGGTGCTGGAATAGCTTCTTCTTCAAAGACCAATGGGGAGCCAGTTGTAAGTTTTATTACATTTCTATGGGCCTGGCCCAATTTGTTGTTGCAAATCAATGAATTTTTACGTTTCACAGTCTCGTGCAACTTATCCTACAATGATACACCTGCCCTTTAAATTAGGGAAATATTTGATTAATTTATCTATCAAATTTTTAACACGGCGGATAAACAAATATATAGAATTGGGAAAAAAGGAAAACATTTCAGCTGGTAAAAAGGATATAAACGAACAAGTAAGATTTTTTTTTCTCGAAATTGTTTTCGCGAATTTTGTACATAGCAAGAGAAATGACACTTTATGATAGAGCCATAAGTAAAGAAATCTTTCTACTCGGAACTGTGGCCGTTACTTTAGGATGTTTTCTACAAGTGTTCGGACTATTCATGCTATTCAAAGCAAGAAGATCTTTCAAGAGCGGAACCATTATTTGGTTTCTTGTCCATATTAGTATCTTAACAATTATCATATTATTATTGGAGATTTTGTACACCACCAACGTCCTTCCCGGTCGTTTTGACGCCTTTATATGGGTCACTTTAGTTACCCAATTCTGTTTAGGCCTCATTTACATGACATTCGACCGCTTTTTCCGTGTTTACCTTGGTATAAAGTACAATCTACACTGGAATGATTCGCGCACTAAAAGATTGTTAATTGGAACTTTTGTTGTAAACTGCGCTATCACCATACCCATCATTCTGTTCATACCGAATAACGAGTTCAAGAAAGTATTTTTGTTTTGTTTCTTGTATTTGTACCCTGCTATTGAAATCTTCTTTTTATTTCAAATCGTCTTTTGCTACGGCTATATTTTTTGGAAGTTGAATACACAAAGACGTTTAGTGGCTAGTAACAGTAGCTCGACGAACGCTTGTAAACATTTGAACTTTAAAGCGCCTTTTGTCATTGTATGTTGTTATATTTTATTCGTTTTGGCGCCTAATCTGTATGCGATCATTTCGGTAGCCAGTGGTCATGCGGAAAGTATTCTGAACATTTTACCCTATCTTCGTATTTGCGGTGGACTCAATGCCGCAGTGAACGCTCTTGTGTATATCTTACTGACACCTGTCATCAGAAAGCATATTAAAGAATTGGTGGCATGTCTTTGAACTGGATACCTTTTCTGTGCACCTTATATTTGGCATCCACAATTTTCGTACATTTTCGTGAGAAGTAAAATTGGTCGTGATTATTAATGTGATTAAAGAAGTCGAATAAACTTTTCTCATGCATTTGTACGGCTAACAAATATTCGACGGCTTGCAATTCTATTGTACACTAAATCGACCGTTGCGTTGATGATTTATTAAGGAAATTCAGTTCTGTTATGCTGTAGCTTTTAGATGGTGGATGCACGCTTTTGAACTCGAAGAAAAGTTATTTTTGCGAGACAATCATTTGAACAGGGAAATCGCCAAATCGATTCTAGCACAGAACAAAAATGTACATTCAATTTTATGAGAATTTTTCCCCATCTTGATCTGTCCGCCAACTAGCGAGGGACCTTCAT
This sequence comes from Clytia hemisphaerica, assembly GCF_902728285.1. Taxonomy (NCBI): domain Eukaryota; kingdom Metazoa; phylum Cnidaria; class Hydrozoa; order Leptothecata; family Clytiidae; genus Clytia; species Clytia hemisphaerica. The sequence goes on along the minus strand of NW_027103758.1, from coordinate 109,939 downwards.
AACGAAACCAAAGTTATTTATAAGTGGATGTAGCATGAAGGTAGAGCACCCAGCTACGGTGCGCAAGGTCGTTATAGCTCAATCCCTGACCGGCCGGATCATATCAAAGACTTATTAAGACGTACTTAGTACAATATTGAACTTGATGCCTCTATTCTTGATGTTCGGCAATTAAGGGAAAAATCTAGAGTAGAGTGTACTTTTGGCTGAACTTTGCCTTTTGATAGTTTTTTATGACGCTGAGTCCAGTGAAGTAGACTAGGAGCTTTCGGCGAGGTCGCCATTTTGAGAGAAAATTTTAAAAATCCAAATAACAAAAAAAAATACTTGGAGTTTAAAGATATAATGAAACAAACGGTGTTTGAAACAAAAGGTTTGCAATCCTTTATTCTCAAATAAAAACATTGTTTCATACTATTTTTATCTTCTCAAAACAACTAAAATCTGGTGGACTGTTTTACAGCATTCCAGGTAGAAAGAGCGAGTCAATCGTTATTTCTTAACCAATATAAATATGGTGTTATTTTTTAATGCATACATATCTGTAAAAGCTCTTTTAAATTAAATAAATCAATCCTTCTCTTCTATGCATCTTAAGCAACGGGTTGAATAACAGAAGCTGAAAAAAAATTCAAAATAAACAAAAAACAGCTCTAGACTGGAGTTTATAATGCGTGTAGTATAGGCGTTATATGATAATACGATTATTGTTACGGGATTTAGTTTATATAAACTAAAATAGCTCCTTCCATTACTTATCGCTTTATTTCTGCTGTGTCTGAATTAGTCGTTTAGCTTGCTAGACTAAAACAGCTCCTGTTATTCAACCTATTCTTATAAATTGGGTGCAACGTGAAAGTGTTTTTAAAAATAAAACCTTTAATATAAGGTGCACTATATATACAGGTACGAGCCGGGAAGTATCTTATCCATTTGGTGGACTAACTTTCTTGGGGTTTTTCTTGAACCTTATGGTAATAAGAATATTTTAAGCTTCTGGGCCAACTGGATCTCTCACCTGGGTATCCATGATGGCGGATTTTTGGTCATGTGACCCCCGTAGGCAAAACTGAAAATTCTTCCAACCCAAATATAGGCATATCATATATCAATCGATCGGAAATTTGATACTGATTAATTTTGAGATACAAAGTTGGGTCTGAAAACTTTCCTATCTCGAGATATAAATCACTTTCGTTTTCTCAGGTTTGGCTGCAGTTGTAGGCGGGCTTTCATGGAGTGAGGCAATTCTTTTAGTCATATCTCAAGAAATATGCTTTTAAACATATCAAAACTTTATGTGCTCCTAGAAAAGGCATTAAAAATTGTTTGTGCAAATTTTCAAAAATTTTGCAGTAAAAATGTGTATTTTACAGACTAGAGTACAATTTTCTTACTGTCGAAAAAAGATCTTTTTCTCTCAAAATTGGTCTTTTTGTCTGAAATGAATTAGTGAAATGATGCTTAATAAGGTTTAGAGCCACTCGATTCCTCATATTATACTCAGAGAGGTACCTGGGGAATATATAAGGGCTAAGTGTGTCTGGTCAGCACTTCATAAGTATGATTTACGGTAAGACATGATCCCGAAAACGGTGAAATTTCCAAATAATTAATGAAAAATTCTCTCATTGCATCTCAACATTAAACGCGAACCTTCTGTTCTTTAGATTGACTAATGCAAAGAATTATGAATAATGTAAATTGTTACAGTGTGTATTTTACAGACAGGATTTAAGTGCTTCTAGGAGCTTGTCTTGTTCTAAAACGCTTTAGATTACTACAGAAATACCCGAACTTGAGAATTTACGAGTTAATCCGTCAAAATTCGCCAATTCCTTAATTGGCCCAGCGCTAGCGAGTGGGCCTTTAAAGAGAGTGTCACTATTTTTTTTCCGTGTTTCCTTCTGTGTGTCCGTTTTGGTAGAAACGGCGCTTTATACCAGTAACACACTTTTTGCCGTCTGGAGAGGGAAAAGCTTGCGAAAGTCGGGTACTGGCTAAAAAAGATATATTTTCTGATTTCGCGCTCCTTAAACAACAAACGTTCGTTTTCAAGACAAAACAGATACAAGATGGCGGTTGAAGCGAGGAGATTGATTTCATGTGTTGATTCTTACTTTCTTGAACATTTTCTTTGCTTTAGTGGTCAAGAGACTTTCAAACCAAAGAAACTTTGTAGTGATTTTTCTTTGTAAACTTTTTCAACATTCTGTCATATGTTATAGTTTTCATAAAGCTTTCTGAGTGAAAATTTCTATACTTTAAATCAATTTCTGACTTTCACTTTTAGTTTCTTGTTTTCAAAAAGACTTGATTCTGGAATTTGCTGATGAACACTTAAATGGAGTTCATGTGTAAATTATAGCAAGATTGGAACTTTTTCAATGATACTACGTGTGAAAATGGTTATTTCTAGATCTGTCCTCGTTTAACGAATTGGTGGCTTGATTTTTCAAACTCAACACGGAATTATTTCAAATACCGATTAAATGGAATATGGCAATGGAGACTAAAATGCAGCTCATGTGTAAATTTGAACAAGATTGGAACTTTTTTACATGATGCTACGTGTGAAAATGGTTTATATATTTCTAGATCTGTCTCGTTCAACGAATTGGTGGCTTGATTTTTCAAACTCGACACAGAATTATTTCAAATACCAATTAAATGGAATATGGCAATGGAGACTAAACTGCAGCTCATGTGTAAATTTTGAACAAGATTTGGAACTTTTTCCATGATGCTACGTGTGAAAATGGTTATATATTTCTAGATCTGTCTCGTTCAACGAATTGGTGGCTTGATTTTTCAAACTCGACACAGAATTATTTCAAATACCGATTAAATGGAATATGGCAATGGAGACTAAACTGCAGCTCATGTGTAAATTTGAACAAGATTGGAACTTTTTCCATGATGCTACGTGTGAAAATGGTTATATATTTCTAGATCTGTCTCGTTCAACGAATTGGTGGCTTGATTTTTCAAACTCGACACAGAATTATTTCAAATACCGATTAAATGGAATATGGCAATGGAGACTAAACTGCAGCTCATGTGTAAATTTGAACAAGATTGGAACTTTTTCCATGATGCTACATGTGAATATGGTTGTTTCTGGGTCTGTTGTGTTTTACGAATTGGCGGCTTGATTTTTCAAACTCGACACAGAATTATTATAAATACTAATTTTAAATGGAATATGGACATGGTAAATGTAGACTAAAATGCAGCTCATGTGTAAATTTGAACAAGATTAGAACTTTTTTCATGCAATGATGTTGTTTCTTATGGAAGTTGAATTTAATGATATTTTGAATTTGATTGTTTACCTTCGGGTAGAAAGTTTCGAGCTTTCAACATTCAATTTATTTTTGATTGACTACTGTACATTATGTTTCGTTTATTTTTTCACTTCCCTGTTCTAAGAAATGAAGAAAGGGAGAATTATCCTTGTCGACTTATTTTTCATTTTATTTTGCTCGACGCAGTAAAATTTTAAATCCTTTGGACATCCCTTTCCTGAAATCTTGTTAAACATTTTTTGGAATTTTCGTAAATCTCGAAATTCGCGAAAATCGCGTAAATTTCGCTTTTGCTGGGCCTTCACGCATAACGGGCTTCTTGTCTTTACTGTTCATGCATGAAACGAGATTTAGAGGGCTTAGAATCTGTGTTGTCTGTAGGACCAAAAAACGTCGGCATAATATGGCTTCGAAAGGCGATAATCCTAGGCGATTGTAGGAAGCCTAGTGATGGAGCCATATTTGTGAACCTGCTTGGATCTATTCTGGTTACTGTTACAATTATAAGAGGCGTATAATGGTCCAATGCATCATTGTATATCTGCTTTAACTACATGAATGCAACACAGAGCCTTCAGCTAGTTGAAGAAGTCAGACTGTAGGAATTTTAACTTAAAGCGTTTTAAAGAAGTTATTGCCATACAAAATAATTGTTTAAGCTATATGTCCAAAATATCCCCGTTTTCTTACAAAAATCTAAGTATAATATTAAGAATTCTTGATTTTAAAATTCTTATTTGTTTTGGACATGGCTTGCTGATGGTGATCCCATTTTCCTTTCCCCTCATGAGGTTTTAAAGTTTTAGAATAATCTGGTCTCTGTGGCTTTGTCAGAACATTAGCAAACGACTGGACATCCTTCTCCTTCGTAAGCACTGCTAGCTTCGTTGCCGCCTCGTTAAAACATAAAATGAAACAATAGGTTTTGATGATCTACCTTGGGAATACCTTGCTAACAACGTCAAAACTTACACAAAGTTCATGTTGTTCTACTCTTCTCCAGTCTTTTATCTATATCATAACAAAGATAACAGATGCGAAATCATCGTCATTTTTCAAAACTCCGATGAAATAATATCGAGTATATAGGATTGAGAGTATAGGATTCAAATTATGATATTCTTATGACACAGGCTCACAACTTTGGCATACTTTTTTTTTTCAAGTCAATAAAAAAACTAATAGCGCGTCGTCGTGCAAACGTCACGATTATTACTTCTCTCATTTGAGATGCCTTGGAGTTTTTACAAGATACTTCACTAATTGGTCATTTAAAGTGATAGAGATGACGCTTTCTTTAAAAGTAATAAGATTCTTTTATTACATCTTAACGAACAACCAAATCAAATATGAGCTTGTAAAAACTCCAGCTTGTCCCTCTCATTTGACCGAAATTCAATCCCACAATCCTTTTTAGTTTTAATTCAAGAGTGAAATTTATTACTTTTTCTTTGTAACTGAGTGTAATTTGCGTGCAAGCATAATTGACGCAAAGGTTGACGGGATTGAATTTCGGTCAAACAGAAAAATCAATGTCTATTTTTAGATTCGCTACGGTATGCTATTGGAATGACAAAAGTGATTCAAAAGTATACACGCAGTTGAAATTCTCCATTTCAGCGTATAAAAAAAATTGAAAATAATTATTTTGTGACTTTGAGAGTAACTAGCTGTATGCGCAGCGTCGCACGCTGCGTGTCCCAATCCAGCAAATCACTATACATCTAAAAAAAACCCAACGGAAGAAAGATAGCTGCTGATTGATGATAAGATTTGGATTTTATTAAAGAAAGGAGAAAAAAGTTCAACGCCATGAAGAGGAGGCTTTGTAGAGCTTTGTTAGATTTTCGAAAACTTTTTATAAAAACGAAACGTTGTAAACACACACGTTTTAGCATATTAAATATATAGATTTTCAAACTATCAAGCTATCTATCAATCATTTTACCTAAGTAATTCAACGAAATAGCATTGTGACGGAATATCAACGGATTTTTTATACCAATTTAAAAATACGGGCGGCAACGAAGCTCGCTTCAAAGACACAATGGAAGATAGACGTCCAGTTATGATTTATCCCATGTGAAGGCGCAGTAGTGTACCAAGTATTGACCGTCGTCTAGGAGATCAGGACTAACTCCAACTCGGTGCTGTGTTTCACTTAATGAAAAGTAAATGCTACTTTGCTAGGACCAACCCATACCATGAGATGGTCGTAGGGTGGACAGAAACTCTACAGGCCGTTCAGTGACTGTGCGACAAATCTGTGCTAGTGTCTAGCAAGCTTGCAAGAAATAAAAACTTTGGGGCTTTGTACTTTTTTAGGAAAATAATTCAAAGTCTGATGTCTGGCGCATACAAAGCTATCATGGCTTAGTGGTCTCAAAGCCAGACTAATTTCACCAAAAATTTTATGCTTATGTAGCTACGCAGTTCTGGAAGTTCTAAGCACTTCTCGAAGTCTCAAAGACAGGCTACACTATCTTCAATAATAAAGATATAGGAATTAGAGGATCTTGACGGATTTTATTTCAGTAAAATCTCCAGCTCGGGTTTTTCCGTGGTAAGTCTAAACATTTTAGGGCAATATAACCACCTAGAAGCACTTAATTCTGGTCTGTAAAGTACACACAGCGATTTACATGTATTCTTGATTCTTTGCATGTGTCAAACTAAAGAATAAGGTTCAACTTTGTTTAATGTCGAGATACAATGAGAGACTTTGTCAAATATTTGAGTAATAGCTTGTAAGTTTTACCGTTTTTTGGATCAAATCTTACCAAAAAAACATGCTTATAAAGTGCTGACCAGACACACTTAGCCCTTATATATTCCCCAGGTACCTCTCTGAGTATAATATGAGGAATCGAGTGGCTCTAAACCTTATTAAGCATCATTTCACTAATTCATTTCAGACAAAAAGACCAATTTTGAGAGAAAAAGATCTTTTTTCGACAGTAAGAAAATTGTACTCTAGTCTGTAAAATACACATTTTTACTGCAAAATTTTTGAAAATTTGCACAAACAATTTTAATGCTTTTCTAGGAGCACATAAAGTTTTGATATGTTTAAAAGCATATTTCTTGAGATATGACTAAAAGAATTGCCTCACTCCATGAAAGCCCGCCTACAACTGCAGCCAAACCTGAGAAAACGAAAGTGATTTATATCTCGAGATAGGAAAGTTTTCGGACCCAACTTTGTATTTCAAAATTAATCAGTATCAAATTTCCAATCGATTGATATATGATATGCCTATATTTGGGTTGGAAGAATTTTCAGTTTTGCCTACGGGGGTCACATGACCAAAAATCCGCCATTATGGATACCCAGGTGAGAAATCCAGGTGGCCCAGAAGCTTAAAATATTCTTATTACCATAAGGTTCAAGAAAAACCCGAAGAAAGTTAGTCCACCAAATGGATAAGATACTTCCCGGCTCGTACCTGTATATATAACAAGATTTCATCAAAAACTTGTTTCCAAGAAAATGAATAATTTCCATGAGTTCATCATTAAAAAAATTGATTCAATTAATAGTGTTTCAGTACATTTTATATACAACTGAAAATAATAGCTTGCTCATCAGTTACTTTGCTTCATTCGTTACTCAATTCACTGTTGACCGAAAAACTGATTATTCTGCTACAATTGAGTCTCCTTAACTCGAACACGCACGGGGAACAGTGATTTGCTCAGATTAAAGAAATTCCGAGTTATTGAGTAAGGTTAATAAGGCTAAAGGGACCATAGACATTGAGTTTAACGCCCGAAGGGCTGGAGTAGAATCTCTATCCTTTCCCAGGCAACAAAAAGTGAAGCCACTTATTTTCCATCCAGAACATGCCTAGAACGCGCCGCAATCATGACGACGGATTGTATTTAGTGGTTCTTTTGTTTTTGAGGACTGCATTTTTACTTTCAATCCAGCGTTTGTGTGAAAACCACGCGCGGCCGTTCTGGATTGGAAATAAATGGCTTTATTTCTCATCCAAGAGTCTCGAGTCTAGCCCTTCGGGCTTGGAAATCAATGACCGTAGAACTTGTTCGAATGCTTGGGATTCGAGCACAGTCCATGGTGGTGCAAGTCTGTGATCGGAACCTTCATACTACCGATCTAATTTTCAATTAGCACATGTGAAAATAACGTTGATGTCTAGCGCTTTCGAATCAAGATGGCGGATGATTTCAGTGGCCGTGTTTTGCTACTTCGGTCAGTTATCTGTTCCCATCTTATACCCTGGTAAGCACCAATCGGTGTGCCAAATACACTATTCAAGTGACACATAGCACAATTTTTATACCACCAACCAGTATTTTTAAAAGCTTCTGAACATGGTTTATGTTGACTGCCTCTTGCATCATTATCAGAATCGAATGTTGAAAATTTCATCCCGTTATAATAAACCATATCAAATCCATCTGCACGTGGTGTTTCATATGGAAACGGAGGTAACGCTGGTCCGTACACGTGTTGATATGCACCAATATTGATCTCATATTTACTGTCGTCGTCACCGATATTGAATCCATCGTAAAAAGGGTAATAGAAAATACCATCGTAGCTTTCAAGCTCGAAAATGATTTCATTATCGGTGTTGGGTTTTGATAGTTGATGTAGTTTTTCGTTGCCGTACCAAAAATCTTTGGATAAATCACCGAAGCCAGCTTTGTACTCGTTCCATGATTTATCGAAAGTGATATCACCGTATTTGCGTCTTTGGACTACTGTCCATCCACCATCAAGAAGGGACATTCTGCAACGAATTGACCGATACATAGATGGTTCTTCAGGGATTTCAACTCCATAAACACCATCCATTGACCAACCTTTCTTTGAGATATCTTTACAATCAGTCGCATTCTTTACCAAAGAGATAAACTTGATTTTAGAGTCAAAATCCACATCACAGTCTCGCTTCTCAAAATACTGAGCTGACGGTGAATGTTTTATTTTGGTGGTTATAGTGAGTCTGCTGATGTTTTTTAAATGACATGCGTTGGTATCATCGAAGAACGTCGCTGATTTACATGCATTTCCTTTATTTCTACATTGATTGAAACAATTGGAAGGTGAAGTTGCCACAACCTGTTCATCCAGCGCGAGAGATTCGGTACTGAAGATTTCTAGTCCGGTTCGAGATTTTGTAAACAGTACATCTGTAGGATCACATTCATATGTCAAACCAAGCACACAGTCAAAATATAACAAAATTGTAAACAGGAAACAAATTGGAGTCACAATTTCCATCGTGTATTATCCATGGATTTTTACCATCGATTTTTTCGTTTATTCTTCTTTCAGACCTCGCTTCAAATAGTCTTTGTAAGCCTTTTCATTAACAAATCTACTGATTTTTCATGTTATCTTCATTTGAATTTTGATAGATTTATGATACGTATTTTTCACCTAAAAACCACTTTTTCGTATCATTTTCACTTGAAATAAAATTATTCTACTTATTAATCAGTGTTGAATTATTTATACCTATTGAATTTGAGGAGAACATTCGATAAAAGAGGGTTGTTAACAACAATCAAAAAAACTATTGCTAACTAGAAAAAATACTGTATTTTTCACGTATAGTGTATCGGTTAAAGATACGATCATTGTTAATTATATCTCCTCGCTCAATTCAAGAAAACTTTGAATACATCATTCATATATTTTTTTCTGAATTTGGTTTGAAATTTTGAAAGCCTTTTGTGAAAAAATTGAAATAAAATGGCCATTTTTTAATTGGAGAATCAAAAATGGAAACAGGATTTTCCAATATGTACACGTTTTTTTTTATAAGGAACACGATTATAAGGAAGTTGAGGCTATCAAAATGGTCCGAAAAATAAGGAATTGTTTAGGAACTGCTCAGGCTGAGAATAACAAAACAAGTCAAGCCACAGAGAGTTAAACTTGAATTTGCGCATATTTACAAAGCCTAAACACAAAGATAACAAAATGTTGACGAAACAACGTTCAATAAACGTCTCTTTTTGCATTTCAGTTCATTGTTATACTTATACATAAGTCACATACTTAGCAAATCCAATCTTAGCAGCTTAGTAAATAAGGAACTGGATAAGGAACCCCAGGCTCGGAGCCAAGTTAAGGTTCCTTATTAAAAAACGTGTACAACCGGCTATCCAACACAACATCGGACGAGCTGTCCCTTCCTTTAGATCTAAAGAATGAGCTGGCCATTTTTTTAAATAGAAATTTTAAAATAGTTGTGGCACCGAAAGGGTTAAACATTTCACCTGCGTTAAATGATTGAATATTTAATTAATTTTTTCAAACCAAGATTTTTTAATTAGACACTCAAAAATAAACAAATAATAATTTTTAAAACATATTTTTCAAAAAAAAATCAAATCTTATCATAAAGAAATAAACTGTGAAACGAACTTTGCCAATTTTTCTCGGAACACTGTTCGAATGAGACATGGGTGTTGCAAACGTAACCTTTATATTCGGAGCTATAACCAACACTACAGCCTTGCTACTACAACTGTTTGGTCTTTTCATGTTATTCAAAGCAAGAAAATCGTTTGAGAATCGAACCATCGTTTATTTTCTGACCCATCTCAGTATGTTATATATACTTATACTGTCAATAAAAGTCTTTGATACCCTCATTGTACTCCCCGATCGTTTTGACGCCATTATGATGATTACCATGGTTACCGAATTATGCATAGGCCTCATTTACATGACATTTGACCGCTTTTTCCGTGTTTACCTTGGCATAAAGTACAATCTACACTGGAATGATTCATACACTAAAAAATTGTTAATTGGAACTTTTGTTGTAAACTGCGCTATCACAATACCTTTAATCATATTCGTACCCAATTTTGATTACGAGAAAATGTTTTATTTCTGTTTTGTGTATATGTACCCTGTTATCATGGTATTTTTCTTATGCCAAAACATCATTTGCTACAGCTATATATTTTGGAAGTTAAATTCACAAAGACGGTTGGTATCAAATGGAAACTCCCCAAAACAAAATAATACAAACAGACGGCAGTTATCAGTGAAGAATTTTAAAGCGCCTTTCATTATTGTTTGTAGTTACATTCTATTGATTGTTGTGCCTAATCTTTGCAATATCGTTTTGATGATGAACGGGGGGAGGAGAATCATTTTGAACATTTTACCCTATCTTCGTATTTGTACTGGACTCAGTGCTGCAGTGAACGCTCTTGTGTATATTCTACTGACACCTGTCATCAGAAAGCATATTAAAGAATTGGTGGCATGTCGTTAAGACTGTTTATGGTTGAAATACCCATGCTAATGAAATATCAAATATGTTACTTAATCAAAATCTCAGAGAACTATAGTGAAGTTATATGCACTGAAGAAAATACAAACTAGCGACTAACCATGACGATCTGTAACAAAAACCCAATATACATTTTGGAAGAAAGAAATAAAAAAATAAAAAACAAAAGGAATGCACAAGACACAAATAAAAAGGAAGTGATAAGCTGAATTACAATTGGTTGTTTGTCTGGGCTCGACTGCTCCCCGAAAAAGCGGAACTTAGCCAGCATCAATTTTGAAGCATTATGCATAAGAAATTCCCTACCTAAGGATCGTTATATTGATAATCACTATATACTATTATTATGCCGATTCTGGGTTGAATTTGCGACTCCGGAAAGCAGGGGTTCTAAGAATAGTAGTCATTATACATGAGTTAACATAAGATATTCTTTATAACTTCAAGAGAATAATATATAGTTTACGAACAAACCAGAATCACCTGTGGATTGTCTTACAGTTTCCAATAAGGCACAAAGTTCAATACCAAGCAATTAACAATTCTAAATAATTATCCAACTAAATCAATAAGTTAATCCAATCCCAGTTACTAACAGTTTCAACAATTCATCTTCAAGGATGTTACAGGTCTCTTCAAGTTTCAGCTCTAAACGTTTTTCTTTTATTAGAACCTAGTTTATAAGAACATATAGTCTGAAATTCGTCGAAAAATTAAGAACATCTTAAGAACATGCCCAGCCTCAGTTTGGAAAAATGACAAGAAACTACAATTTTTCCCTCTTTTTAAGCAGTTTTAACCGAATTTAGGGGTGGATCTTCAAAATTCGAGAGTCAAATATTGTCCAAATTTTGCCAAATTTAAGTGCTCTTTATTTTGTATCATATTGTCGATTTAGAGTAGTCTGAAAAATTAAGAACATTTTAGGCTGAAAATTGCTAAAAAAAATAAGCACATCCAGGCTCAGCCAAATTTTAGGTGTTCTAATAAAAAAAAAACGTGTACTAGTCTAAGAACTGGCTATCCATTGTCCTAGCGCTTAGCTTTTATATGGCACGTCATACGCTTCCTCAGTAGTTCAGGATTTGAGTTTATTAATAATGTAAAGGTTTATCGCGGTTGATCGAAGTCTTCTGAAGTTGTTGATTGATGTAGAATTTGACATTATCCAATATTAATGTCATGTGCTTTTAGGGTAGGATGTTTGTTCAGTTCTGACGTATTATGCTCTAACTGGCGTGCACTACTTTAGAGACGTGTTTTCGGAGTTTTTGGTATTGACTTTGAGTGATATTCATGATGTAATCTTTGCGCCTAAATAATAGATGTAACGTAACAACTTTGCCGCCATTATTGGTGGCAAAAGAATTGTCCCGCTAACCTATTTTGTATTGAAACGGGGGGTTTACGAAAAAGAAAGCTTAATATCTTGTGACGTAATATAATAGAATTAAATATCTTTTGAAAATCTATTGCAGATAATTAAAGAATTTCAATCAAAGAGTTTTTTCTTTGATTTGGAGTATTTGGACTTCTGTATTAATCTTAATTTTTTCCGGGGGTACTTGCTTGGAAAACATTGGGGAACGCATTTGTTTTGCCACCAATAATGGCGGCCAAATGTTTTGATTCGGAGTGTCAATCAACGAAAAGATTACATCATGAATATCATGAATTAAAGTTTAACCACAAATTACGAATTATGTGGCTCTGGCCATGCTTGCATTTGCGTCATCACTTTGGTTGTTTAGTTAGGAAGAGTAAGGATTTCAGTCGCGAATTTCTAGATTTGGTCGTTCTGTAGTTGTCTGAAATATAGCTCATTATCAATACTACAACGCGTTAGAACGAATTTTAGAGACATGTTACCTTCTAAAAGGGCAACACATATATTAAAGTTACCATTGTCAAGTCTCTTGTTGAAATTCTAATTTCGCATCGTTTCTAGTTTCGTTTTGGACGAAAGAAATAAAGTCTTTGTTCAAAAAATCCTGGTTAACATTTTGTGACCTTATACACGCTTTTTTATAAGAACAAACTATAGGGGTATAAGAACATAAGGCCTCGATGGCCAAAATGTTAAGAACAAGTTGAGAACATTTAAGGCGTCGCGGACTCTTAAACACCCAATTACTTGAGAAAAGGGACAAAAATACTCAAAAAATGGCGAAAATAAGAACATGTTAAAAACATTTTTTAGGCCTAAAACTCAAAAAGTTGAAGAACATCCGAAGGCTTCAAACATTTTGGATGTTCTTATAAAGAAAACGTATACCACACCTTTAAAATTGTGCTGACCCACTGTTGAGTTGAGCTTAATATAAACCTTAGGGACAGCGTCTCGATCTCCCAACCAAACAAAAACTTCGATCGGGGGTTTTTTGAGAGTGGTACTGGATGTTGGTCAAAGCATTTTCAAACAAAAAGTTTCAATGAGTCATAAATTAACCCATATCGAGGAGTGCCTCCATTTAGGGCACCAATTTTCTAAAAGCACCGATTAAAGATGGGGGATATAGCTATACTCGAACGACTCAGGACACACACCACATAGCCAGGCATATCTCCCCACACCCTTGTAACAGAATGTGGTACCAAATTCCCCCTCATAAATGGCATGGGTTGACCCGGGCGAAGGAACGTTCACTTGGCAAGTGAATTATAGAAAGGAAGTCAAGGCTGATAAGCAGCTCCTGCAATAATTAAGAAATTACCCTGTATAATTTGTAAAAATTGAAAAACGGTCAACTGTCTCTGATAAAAGAAAAACGTGTTAAAGGACATTACTTAACGAATTTCCTACCTTTTGTCTACGCAGCATTAAAAAAAACAAACACAATTTCCCCTCCCCCAAGCCGTGCGAGAGCAGCTTTTGAGAAGTTCTTTTATTAGTTTTGCTTTTTCAGTATAAGAGGTACAACTCCTTGCTTTCTGATATACCGGGGATTCGAATACAGTTTTTATATCTTGTATGCGTTCAGGTCGTAAGCTAGATAAAGATATCATTTTCAATGTGATGAATAAATAAAAACGATTAGTTCAGCTGTGACTGAACAACTTCACTTGATCTCATGAAAAATCTCATGTATCTACAAGATAGTGCACAAAGGGTTCGAGAATATCTTCTAAAAATGTCTTTCTTATGATATTTCACCGTCTGATTAATGTTAATTTGTCGTTAAGTCGATATGATATTGGATATCGATTTCGATTTCATAATGCTCTAATTGATAAGCGAATTTTGACAGCCTAGAAATCATATCTTTTATCTTTCATCTTTTTAATTATATTTTGTTCTAGCACTAGAAATTGAAGTCGTTGGGGTATGGAAAATTTTCATCATAAAATTGGTTTGTCGATCTTCTTAACTAATGGAGCATACTTTTTAAAAGAAAGTTTCCGTAGTAATATAAAATAATCAAACTTGAGCATAAGTCAACTTAAACCAAGCAAGCTTTGTAGCTTTGTGTACATTCTTCTTTTTATAAGAACCAGTAAATTTTTCTTGAGGCTTGGATGTTATTCTTTTTGCAGTATGAGCGACAAATTGTTCTCATCCTGTTCCAACTTTTAAGGGTAAAATCTAGAAATTTTAGGTTTTCACCCAAATTTTATTGGCGATTTTGAGCCTTATTGTTCTTAACAAAATTGTTCTTATAAAAGCGTGTAGATAATTGAACATTGCTGTTCCATAGCTTTTTTATTTTTTAATTTGTTTGTTTTATTTTCAATATTAAAGCAGCTTTTACATTTGGTCAAATTTTCTTTCTATCCGTTGTTTGTGTTTGCAAGCTAAATAAGTATTGATGAGTTCTCTTGCTTTTCTCATGAAATGGTGAAGATTTGCTAAAGTTCATTTTGTAGATAAATTTAAAAACATATTTATAATAAGCGGTAGTTTGTTAAAATGCTGGTAAAATTTCCTGGACATACACTATACTTGGAGATTGCGTTCAAAGCTATACCCTTGATTTTACATTCTACTGGGATTTACTTCTTATACAAATTCAGACGTTGTTACTCCAACAAAAGCCATCTGCTGTATCTGGTCAATTTGAGTTTGATTGAAATCGTTTTTGTTTTTACTGGACTCCTCTGGCATATTTTGTTAGAATGTGGATTAAGCCGAGCTGCCTACTACATACAAACAATTCAATACTCGACTGTTTGTTTACATTATTTCCTATCCATGATTTACATGACCATCGATCGCTTTATGGAAGTCAGGCTAAATATTGTCTACCCAGTCTATTGGAAATATCGTTATACTAAAATATTACTGCTTTCTTGTTGGCTGGTTTGTGCTCTATTGTCGTTTGGAGTATTGTTGATAGATCTACCTGAACGAGAATATACTAACCGGATTATTTTCTTGTATTTTTATCCGATTTTTGAATCCGTTTTTATAATTTTGAGCACTTGTATTTATGGATATATCTTCTTACGGTTAAGAAGAAACAACTGTCACGTTTACCGGATGAGTTCCGGATTAATGAGACGCCGGAAAAAGAAACATTTCTACGTTCCAGCTCTTATAGTACTGTCTTTTATCATGTTAGTGGCTCTTCCAGATTTTATTGGTACCGTATATTTAGCACGGAACATCTGCTTTCCGGTTTCCATGGCGACCTATATCTATTGTTCTTATATGATTGGAATGTCATGTGATGCGATTGTTTACATATTCTTCTCGCCGTATATTTGGAAATTTTGGAAACGCTTTTGTTGTGCTAAATGTAGAAAAAGTGTTGAGTCAGCAGACGGAGCAAACTTGCGTTTCATACGACAAGAACCTAAAAGTACTGTGTAAACCATTGAGTTTAAAGCCCCGAATGAG